>NC_056629.2:49074013-49674013 GCF_002870075.4 Lactuca sativa | reverse complement strand
GACCAAACGTATCCAAATAAGATTTCACATTATGATACAAGTGAGTGGAGTCAATCCAATTTAACCAATCTGGAATAGAAGAGAAAAACAAAAAATCCAATTTCCACCACGTAGCAAGAAGACTCCATAAGTCCAATGTCATACCACACGAGAAGAAAAGGTGATTGACTATTTCAACATCCGAGTTACAAATCGGACACAAGACATTGGCAATGTCAATGCCTCGTGTTTCTAAGTTACTTCTAGTAGGCACCTTACTTAATTGCAGTCTCCAAAACAAGATATTAACTTTAGAATGGGCAAAATGATTTCATCTAGAAGGTTTAGCAGAGGTATCCAAAATCACAGTATCAATCAAAGATCGCGTTAAAACCACAGTAAACCCCCTAGATACATCAATCAACCACATCCAAGAATCCTGCTTGTCCACAAGAATCACGTGAATAACAGAATCTCTCAGAGCATTATTATGGAGCATCTCCTCACCTCCCTTAGGAGGCCTTTGAAAAGCTGAGAGCCAATCGGACAACCTAAGCATGTTAGAAACCAAGCAAGATTTATCCAAATTAAGAGCAAAAATCCTAGGGAATTGAGCTTTTAAAGGGAGAACACCACAACAAATATCCTCCAAAAACAGAGTGGAAGACCCATTATCAATCTTCCTTTTTCATAAAGACAAAAGATTAATGCCTTTTTGAGCAAGCATTCTAGAGACATTAATAATAACCATCCATGGTGAAAAATTAGAACAACTAGAACTTTGCTTATCACTACCCCCATCAACAACATAATATTTTTGATGACTGGAACTCATAAATCATTAGGTTTAGCTCTGAATCTCCAAATCCATTTGAATAGAAGAGAGCAATTAAGAGAAAAAATGCTCGTAATGCCCAAACCACCTAAATCTCTACTTACCATACACTTTTCCAAGCAGCTCAAGTCATCTTTTTGTCTTCCAAATCACCACCATAAAAAAATTGTTTTGAAGCAACTCCAATTTCCTCTGCAACCGACATTCTATATAAAGACATATAATAAGTAGGTAAATTTCCAAGGACTGCTTTGATCAACGTCAACCTACCTCCACTAGAAAGTGTTCTAGCCTTCCAACTAGATAGTTTTTTTTTTAATTTATTAACAACGCCCTTCAATTTACAATACGGGACATATTACAACCCACCGGAACACCGAGATAAGTAAAAGGGAAACCTGAAGCCCCACACTCCAAAATGGAAGCCATTTTATTAATATCCTCCTCAAACACTCCAATCCCCAACAACTTGCTTTTCTGAACATTTAAACCGGAGGAAAAATAGAAACATTGCAACATGCTAAATAAATTACTAACATTACGAAAAGACCACTCCCCCATAAAGATGACATCATCAGCGTACATCAAGTGTGAGGTCATAAAAGAATTATACCCAATAAAATAAACTCTGAATAAACCAATAAATAAAGCCTTGTGAATGACTGCATGTAAACCTTCCATAACAAGAATAAAAAGGAAATGGGACATAGGATCATATTGATGAAGGCCTCTTCAAATATTGAGCTCATCGGTAGGAGAACCATTAACCAGAATTGAAGCACGAGCATTCAAAAGACATCCTTCAATCCATCTTCTCCATTTATAACCAAACCCTAACTCCATCATAACCAAATCTAAAAAATCACACCTCAAAGAATCATAAGTTTTTTCAAAGTCCACTTTGAAAACTAAAAAAGTTTGATTTTGTTTCCAATACCATTCCATAACTTCATTAAGAACCATAGGGCCATCTAGAATGTTCCTACCCTTAAAAAAAAGTCGATTGCTCAGAATTAATGCAACCACCAATAGCCAAACTGAGAAGATTAGCTAACTGTTTGCCAATAATTTTGTATTGACATCCTGTAAGACTAATAGGTCTAAAGTTAGAAACAAACATCGAGGAAGTAACTTTAGAAATCAAAGCAATAATCGATGAGTTGCACCCCCTAGGTAAATAAGAAGTGGTGAAAAAGTCTTCAACAAAACGAACCACATCATCCTCAATGGTTGACCAGAAAACTTTAAAAATGCAAAAGTAAATCCAACGGGATTCGGAGCACAATCACTCCCAGGCAAGACGTTTAATTTTGTCACAAGAAAATTGTACTTCTAAACTATCAGCTTGACTAGAAGACAGTCGACTATCAAAGTTAGCACCATACCAAACCTGAGGACTCTCCACAAGTGAAAAAACGATGTAGAAAATGATCAAAAAATTCAGCTTTGATCAAGTTTGGGTCATCCAACCAGTTCCCAACTTTCATAACGCCATGAATTGCCATTGGCCTTCGTTTTTTCTTTAGAATACTATGAAAAAAGTTAGTATTTT
The DNA here is from genome assembly GCF_002870075.4 of Lactuca sativa. Lineage (NCBI taxonomy): Eukaryota > Viridiplantae > Streptophyta > Magnoliopsida > Asterales > Asteraceae > Lactuca > Lactuca sativa. The sequence continues at coordinate 49,671,647 of NC_056629.2, read as the reverse complement.
CATCCCCTTCAACAGCCCATTTAACTTTTGCTTTTTGAGCTAAATTATCAGCTTCAAGATTAAATAAGTTGTCACACCCCAAAACCAAGAACGGCGGAAACGTTCTGGGGCGGAGGACGTCATGTATAGTATCAACAACAATGCAAAGTAGTAAACAAGCAACAACATCATCCATTGCATTAATAAAATAATTATTATACAATTGTATTCTATCAAATTTTGATAAACACTAAAGCATAAATCAAAATGAAAGATAAGTCTTGAATAAGCTTCATCTTCCTTTCTCCTTGCATCGGTACCTGTCTATGATGACCTGAGGATACAAGTAATTTTGAAAGCGAGTATCAGCTATAAAGCTGGTGAGATCATAAGTATTAATGTGTCTTAATTTGTGAAAACTTATAATTTCTAAGACTTGACATTGCTTTGAAAGAAAGCTAGTTTAAGTATGAAAATGTTTGTAACTCAACTGAAAATGTTTGAAAATCCCTAGAAATCCCTATGATTCCTATTAGTAACAAAAAGGAGTCTTCTACCAAGACTTAACTGTTATGTGTGTAGTCTTCTACCAAGACCTAACTGTTCTGAATGTAGTCTTCTACCAAGACCTGACTGTTCTGAATGTAGTCTTCTACCAAGACCTGACTGTTCTGAATGTAGTCTTCTACCAAGACCTAACTGTTCTGAATGTAGTCTTCTACCAAGACCTGACTGTTCTGAATATTACCCTTTTGTATTAGGGTAACTATCATTGTTAACTTTAAGCCATCCGTATATGTACTCTTACCTCTGTTGCTAACAGCTGGGTATAGGAATAGTCAATCCCTTAATTGCGTACCTGTAATGGTACCAACCGTTCGACATCCGTGGATGTACTTTTACCTCTGTAGCTAACAGAGATTCTAGGAATGGTCAATCCCTCAATACGTATCCTTTGGTACTAGGATAATAATCCATTCTATCTCGTCGATTATGTGATTTTATCACAAGGTAAAGGTAAGAACACGGATTTAATAACAGAGTCGATACATATAAAATGTAATAGGACTCCTACTGATATATCTATGCACAAGTACTCCTATAAGTATAATAATGTAAATATTATAGTAGAGTACGGTAAAGTTCTACGTGTGCTAGCTAGAATGTGTGTTCTCCCTATCTAGCAAGTATAGTAATTGTAAACGTTCTAGTATAGATGTATATGTTCTCGTCCTAGTATAATTGTACATGTAATGTATAGTAATGTTCTAGAAAGTATTGACTCATGAATGAACTGACTCATTGTATGATATCGCGTTCTAGTAATGGTTCTAGTATCTTCCTGAACTACCCCTATGGTAGCTTACTAGTATTCTAAGTGGTGCGTATGGACGTGGATGTATACCCTTACTACCCAAGGGCATAGGATGAACTGGAAAGACCCTTTATGACTATATATGTACACATGATATATAACAAATCTTTAAACGACCTTCGGACGAATACCCAATGTCCCACCAGACCACATCTCAAGGCGCGAAAAGGAAATAGGGTGGATAGTCTTCCTAAGTCTTTTAAACATTTCTTATATAACTATACATATAGAGGCATGCAATTTATAATAAAATAAAAGCATAAGTAAGTTTTGTAAAACATTTGAAACAGGAATATTATTTTAAGAGAAGATCGACTTGATGTCAATCCATAAAGCAATTTGAAGGAATAAGTATAATAAAACAGTTTTTAAGTATAAAGAAACCTTTGTTTGAAACACAGTTGTAAATAAGTTTGAAGTATGATAAGCCGAGTAAGAAGTACAGTGTAATAAGTAGTTTAAAGCATATAAAATGTTTATAAAAATCATTTGAAGGAAACTATTTGGTAAAACGGCTAATGAGTAGCCAAATCTTTTGAATGCTGTATATTAATCACATGTGATTGATGTATTAAGTAATATAATCTGACTTACTAATCACATGTGATTGACATAAAAAGTAGCATGATTCTACTTGTATCCCCCCCCCCCATAAAACATTTAAAACAGTTTAAAACATTAGTTAAGGGGTATGAACTCACCTGCAGTATGCGACTGGAAATGAACGGGCTGTTATCGTACGGAAGAATCGGACAAGTGCTTGGTGTCAAGTGATGACTTAGACACACACAATGATCCTAATTACATATGAAGACATATGTATATAAATAACTAGTGATTATAACACTAATTATACAAGTAACAACATTTAAGCGCGAGGACAACACTTTTGGTCAAGTGCTAGGAGGCAAATGGGTTGCAATAAAGGAGTGCAATGCCCCTAATGAGAGTTTAAGGTCAAAAGACCATAATCATTAGAGTTTACGGCCCAGGGGAGTAGGCTCCTGGCCGTAAACTCTCAAACAAGCCATGAAATGGAGTTTAGAAGTACTACAACTTTAGAGGGGAATTGTTTCAAGGCTAGGCAAGAGTTTAAGGCACCATATTGACTCCTAAGGGGAGTTTACGGCCCAAAGACCCTTTTCCCTTGGAGTTTACGGCCGTAAACTCCCTTGGGAGGGTTCTTATTGTCTTTTCAAGTGTCTAACAAGTCTAGGCTTCAATACTTGGATTAAGGGAGGTTTAAGGCACTAAATGGGACCATTTGATGGAGTTTACGGCCATAGAACTCTTTGGGCCGTAAACTCCCTCACACATGAGGTCCTAAGAATTTTAACTAGTCCATATCTCCTCTAAGTACTTGCCCTAAAAGTTTCTTGGCCTATGGAAGTGTTTAGGGTGTCCTTTGACCCCATTTAAGGAGTTTACGGCCCAAGAAATACTCTTGGCCGTAAACTCTCAAACACTTATGCTTTTTATGTGTTTTCTAGGTCTTAAACACATTAAGGTACATGCCAAAAATGAATACTAAGCCTTAGGAAGAGTTTAAAGGCATTTTGGAACCTAAAACTTGGAGTTTACGGCCCAAGGAGTTTCTTGGCCGTAAACTCCCTTATAGAAATGATTTCTAAGGGTTTTGATGGCATAAATCATGAGTGTAAAGCTTCTAGGTGTTTGTTCTAAGGCTAGGGATCACAAGGCACTCATTTGTGCCCTTTACTTGGAGTTTACGGCCCAAGAGGTGGTTCCTTGGCCGTAAACTCCTCAAACTAAGTGATTTTGATTTGTTTCTAGCCTCCAATGATCATACACTAGGTCCTTAGTTAGTTGCCTAACACGGAAATGGGACTATGTGGCCTTTAGGCTTGATTTTGGAGTTTACTCCCCAAGAACGTTCTTGGGCGGTAAACTCCCGGATCTAGTGTTTTGGACATGTAAACAATGTTATAAAGCATATAACAAGTATTAAAACACATTTAGGGAAGTAGACTCACAATCTGGGATGAAAACCCGAAGATCCGTGAGAGAGTATTTGGCTTTTCTCTAAATGGAAATCAAATAATGAACCAATTTGGTTCAGAATTCTATTTATAGTCCAGAGATTTTTGGCAGAAAATATTTCTATTCTCGGAGTGGATTCTAATGACCTAGAGTAATGGAATTACAGTGTTGCACAAAATCCTAATGCACCCACTCTCCTAATAACTCCTTAGGTGTAAAACCCTAAAACTGCCAAACTTACTCCAAAAGTTTGAATTCTCACTGTAACTGCTCTACTTCTATTGGATTGAAATGGTTTGATTTGAATGGAAACTTTCGGGTTGTCACATAAGTCGATTAAATTTTTAACCGACTCTTGACGAATTAACATATCCTCTTTTGTAGCAACACCTTGATCAATTAAAAAATCCAAGGAATCAATAATACTAGTGAAACTATCTTTTTCCTTCTTATGCAAATAACGAATGGAAGAATTCCAATTTCAAATAACTGCCTTAAGATTTTGAAGTTTTTTTTAAGGTGACCATAATGACCAGTGATATGTTGAGTATTCCAAGTGGCGGACAAAAGCTGATGAAAATCCTCCATGTCTAACCAAGAATTACAAAATTGAAAAGGAGTAGGACCAAAATCAACAACTTTTGCTTTTAACAAGATTGGACAATTATCTGGAATATAATTTTTTAACACCCCAGCCAAAATGCCATCAAAATGCTCAACAAGACAATCGGAAACCAAAAATCTATCCGATTTGCTCATTTTTTATGCCTACCTATTAGTCCAAGCAAAAGAGTAGCCACCCAAATTAACACCATTCAAATCCGCATCCAAAATAAACTCATTGAAAAGATCTACATGTCTCTAACTAAAACCAGACCCATATCTATCCGTATCCTCATAAATGTCACACCCTCGAACCGAGTAAAGGGTGGAAACGACCGGGGGCAAATAACGTCATGTTCAGTATCACAACAATTGCATAATAGAGATCAAAGCATTAGAAAAATTGTAATGATAATTTAATATTTATATTGTATTTGAATCATTGTGTAACTCCAAAAGCATACAACAAAATATAAGACGTAACAATACTAAGCTCCATCTTCACCAAAACATGTGTGGGTACCTATCTACTGATTTCCTGAGAATACAAGTGGTTTTGCAAAGAAAGTGTCAACAATTAAGTTGGTGAGTTCATAAGCATTTTGTATGAGAAATAAGTGTCTTTTTTCCTTGAAAATGATTGTATGTTCTTCCAGAAAATCCAATATTTTCTTTTATATGTAATGTAGTTGTAAATGTTCCAAGACCAAAATGTATAAGTATTGTTGTACTTTGTAGTAGTATAGTGTAGTTTTATATCTTTATAAAACTGTTTGAACATATGTTTCCAGAATGTAAACTATATTGTACTAGAAAATAATGTACTGTAATCGTATCTGTGTAAAACCCTTTGTATGTTTCCTGAAATGTAACTGTATTAACTGGGAACTAATGTAATGTAGTTTTAAATAAATAAAACCATTTGAAGACGTGTATGTATTCGTAAACCAAATGTATTGTTAATACCAATTTGTGAATTATTATAACCATACTTAGCGACTGTTGGCCTGTTACGATGTTCTTCGGGTGTTGGAATGTTACGACATTTGTCACCCCAGACATGTCGGTCCAACTGTAGCTAACAGTTTAGGTGCGGGATTGTTAGTCCCGTATAGATCTATACACAATTGTCACACTCTCCCTTCAGGAGACTCTGGTTATAATACAAGACTTTTGTTGGTACTTAGGTAAGTACTTGAAGACGTGTCTCACAAAGCCATATTGACTGTTCACATGTAGTATAATTAAAAACTCCTTTTCATGTAAATGTTTACATAGTTATGAAAAATAATTACTCTTTTAAATAATTATTTTTTGTGCCCCCAATCAGGTAAAATAGTGTGTAAGTTCCATGAACTATACATATTATAGTTTATATAAATGTTTCATTGAAATGTGGATCCTTTGTATATTATTATCAAATTTGAGATGATAATAAGTTGAAATAAAATAATTATATATGTTTGTTTATATAATTATACCATTTTTGCTCGACATGTTACAAAAGGGTTAAAGTTTTACGGTATCAAATTTGTACCCATATGTATATTTATATTTAATAAAAATATAAATGTAACGGTATGTATATTAGCATAATATATCTTGTGTTTTACTTGAATTCCCCCCTAAAACATATAAAAACCATGAAAATTGTAGGGGTATGAACTCACCTCGAGTGTGTGTTCTTCGTTGGGTACGATGTGGTAGTGATGTTCTTCCGATTAGAACACGCGAAATATCTGAAATCCTAATAGTATTTAACACATAGTAATGTGTGTAAAATTAATCGAAATAATAGTAAATGTGTTATAGAATACTAGATTATGTAAGAATTACCTACAAATTCTTAATAACTATTTTGAAGAGTTTGCTTTCTGGGAAATGGTTGAAGATGTTCTTTGGAAGTTTGAAGATACACTAGGAATTTGTCCTGAAGATATGAAGATTTGAAGGAACTTTTATTATATTTGAGAGGAATTGGGGTGTGAGTTTGACATAAATATGAGAAGGCTTCATATTGTCAAAGTCTTGATATTGAAAAGTCCGACTTGATCCAACCCCTGCAACCACAACGCTGCAATGGCTACAGTAGCAGCAGTCTCAGACAAAGCAACATAACGCTCATCAAAGTATGCAACCATGACGGTCTTGTGTAGTACCTGATTCCTTGTATGCATTTAATTCAAGCAATTCTTATATTTTTCTCTAGGACTCAAGGAGTTGGTGGCCCAACTCGTCGAGTAGACTCATGATCCGCGAGAAGTTTAAGTGATCTACTCAACGAGTCGGGAGACCGACTCGGCGAGTAAACGTTGTTTGAGTGAAACCCTAAATTTGAGGGTTTGCACCCTATTTAAACAACTTATCTCTCCCCATCTCAGCCTCCATCGTCCCTTATACTTCCAAAAGACATAAGCTTGAAACCCTAGCCTTGTTTGAGTGTTCTAAGGCTATTTTTGTGTATTTTGGTGAATTGTGAAGCTCGAGAACAGGAAAGGAGCTTGGGAGTTTGTAACAGCCCGAAATCTTAGGTATTGTTAAATTATGTTTTTGGGGTGATTTAAGAGGGGACTCGGCGAGTTGGAGCCTAGACTCGCCGAGTAGGATTGCAGACTTGGTCGCGGGTTCGCGACTGGACTCGACGAGTCCAGATATGGACTCGGCGAGTCTACGCTGTTTAGCGAAAACCCTAACCGTTCAGGTTTGGGACGTACAAAGGAGACTTATTGGCCGTCATTATTCATTTTAGCCTTCTGAGAAGAACCCTAAATCGATTGTGTGCATCTAGAGCAAGGATTATAGGCCATTGTTGATTATAGAAGAGTGGTTGTACAAAGAAGAGAAGGGATTGGCTAAAGGAGCAGCAAGGGAGTCACATTCTGAGGATTGGGGACACAGAGGATACATCATCCAAGTAAGAATTCGAGTATACTCTGCTATGTTGATGTGATTATGGAATTAGGGTTTATGGAACCCTTTTGTGAATAGATTGAATGTTACCCTAGTCCCCATGTCGATTGTAACCCTGTATTGGGACCTTTGGAGGTCCAGAATGTCCCATGTCTGTGCATTTCGGGAATTGATGAAGGTTTTGGATTGGAATCCTTATGCCTTAGGTCAAAATGCAAATTATGAATCATATGGTGTATCATGAGCACTGAAATGAGGACTTTACGTGATGGATCAGCCTAGGAAGGCCAGACCAAGGGATGGTCGAAGCAGTTCTGACCTTAGGATGCAGTTTGAGCGGTTGCATGGCATGGACTCGCCGAGTTCGATGAACAGACTCGGCGAGTAGCTTGAAGATTAACTGGGACTCGTCGAGTTGTTCTTCAGACTCGGCGAGTTGAGTCGGGGTGGCCCCGCGATTCTTCCAGGAGTAACTCGTCAAGTCAAGGAGGATACTCGACGAGTAGATAGGGAATCTCAGAGAGTTGGAGGACGTCTAGACTCGCCGAGTCGACATGGTACTCGCCGAGTCCGGACGAGTTGACCGTTGACCGTTGACCAGAGTTGACCTAAGTCTGACTTCTTAGGGATAGTCACACTTAGAAGATATAAGTGTTAATGAGAGATTTGTGATGTTATAGGGAGGTTGTAGCTCGTCGGATTGTGCACGAGTGATTTCAGGATTTGCTAGCTTTCAGCATTCACGAGGTGAGTCTTCTCACTATACTGTACCCGGAAGGGTTTGACTGTGTGACCGGAAGGTCAGATATGATATGTGATATGTATGCTATATGTGGTAAGCTGCTTGTTATATGTGTTATGTATGTTATGGGCCGGAAGGCGATTATATTATGGGCCGGAAGGCAATATGTTATGGGCCGGAAGGCAATATGTTGTGTGATGGACCGGAAGGTCGGCGTGGGTAGGACCGGAAGGTTTACCCAGCAGGGACGGAAGTCCCCTGAGACACATGGACCGGAAGGTCAGGGCCTGGAAAGGCGTATGTGCGTAAGTTGTATATTGGGGAACTCACTAAGCATTTATGCTTACAGTTGTTATGTATATGTTTCAGGTACTAGCGAGGACCGTGGGAAGGCGCCGGCGTGATCGGTACACACTGGAGAATGTTTTTATGATCTTGGGGTTTAAACAAATTGTATTTGACATGACACTTAAATTATTTATCCCTTGTTTTGAATGAAAATACTTTATTTTTAAAATGAAAAATTTGTTTGAAAAATTGCGTTGTTACAGAGTTCAAGTTCAAGCTAGAAGATCCAGAGATTGTGTTCCATTTTCAGCTCATTTAAGGTAAAAAAACGTCTATCTTGATCTTCCATGTGTTTAATCATCTTTAAGGCTTGGATTTTGGTATATTTAGGGCATTCTAAGCCATTTTCGGGTTGTGGAGTGTAATATGGAGTTATGGCTTCAAATCTTGGTCTTTGGAGGGGTCTCATGGCATAAAGGTGTCAACTCTATGGCCATGAGAGCCCCATGTATCTTGTAGGTCTCATTTTTGGTCCTTTTGAGCTTAAAGACCCATGCATGGACGTAAAGTTCGTGACTTTACGTGTTATATCGACCCTAAGAGGTCAGATCTACCCTTTGGATGAGAGGAGCATAGCAGAAATCGAGTTTGTGGACATGGACCTTAGTGGACTCGGCGAGTTGTTCTTGGTACTCAGCGAGTCGGGTAGTGGTTCCCCAACCTTTGTTGTTTTGGGGGTCTAGTTGAGTCTAGAGAAGGACTCAACAAATTTGGACGAGATTATAGACCTGGAAATCATGGGACTCGATGAGTGTATGAACAAACTCGGTGAGTCCAAGGAAATCTCCCAAACCATGAAGATGGACTCGACGAGTTGTTCATACAACTCGGCGAGTCATAGACTGAACACATTCTTATGAGGGAGATAAACTCGACGAGTTCAAGGGGAACTCGACGAGTCGGTTGAAAATGCTCTTTATGGTATGATTGAAGGATAACTCGTCGAGTTCTTGCTAGACTCGACGAGTAGAGTCGGGAGTTGTATTGAGTTAGAGGAGTATAGACCCGACGAGTTGGTAGACCAACTCGGCGAGTCAAGTCAACTGGATGTTGACCAAAGTTGACTTTGACCGAATTTGAGTTGACCCTGGTTAAGGGTTACAAGTACAAATTGATAACTTAAAAGGGTTATCGTGTAGGGATTAAGGAGTCGAGGAGAGTCGATTTTCACGCCGAGGACAGTTCAAACACTACGCGACATTGAGGTGAGTTACCTTCCAGTAGAAGCGGGTCTAAGGCACCAAGGCCGACCCACTAGTAGTTGTTTATAGTTGAGATGATTGTCTTTGTGATAATTGTCTGGTTTGCTATTACTTGATATGTTCTATGTGTCAGTATGATATGTTCTATGTGATAGTGGTAGTAGGAGGGAAATAGTCCCCCGATCGGTTGTTAGGACCAAAGGGTAGGTCGAACACCCCAGATATGTCTGACAGCATGTTTATGATATGTTATTATGTGATAGTAGTAGGGGTGAAATAGTCCCTGTGACCGGGTGAGATAGACCGGAGGGTAGGCAGGCACTCCAGAATGTCCTGACATGGGTAGTTAACACACCAGAATGGCTTGACACGGGTAGTCAACACCACAGAATGGCTTGACATGGGTAGGTCGGGCACCCCAGAGTTGCCTGGCAGCGTGTATGATTATATGGTATGTGGTATGATGGGAAACTCACTAAGCTTTGTGCTTACAGTTTCGGTTTTGGTTTCAGTTACCTCTTCATCCAAGGGGAAGGAGTCGGCGGCGTAGCAGCGCATCACACACACACATGATTTCCGCAATGAGTTTCTGGGATTGTACTCTGATTTATACTAATGTCCGATGTTTTGATTTTGGAGACATGTTCATGATGGTTTATGGATTGATATGATATTGACAATGTTTTCAGTAAACGAATTTATAAATTACTTAAGTACAAACGAAATTTTTGGACTTGAAATTTGGGATGTTACATCTTGATACACCCAAACATCTTTGGTAACTGAGCTCGGAAACGAGCAACAACCCTAATCCTGTCATCCAATGCAGCTGACTCACCTTGACGGCCAGCTCCTGATCCCGAACCGGACCCAACCTCAACTCGGCGCGTAGTCACCATGCTAAAAATAAACCAGGAGGTGCAGAATATCACCCTTATACATACACACTATATAATGCTTTTGTTGAAAACTAGGCATTTTTTGAAAACTAAGAGATAAAAACCCTTTTTGGAGTTATTTTAGTACTATCCTTTTAGATGTTAATTATTAGCACCCTTATACACACACTATACACTATCAACCGGTGTATATGTGCATGAGCGCATCAGCTATTAAAGGATGCACACCATATGCCAATGGTTGATACTTGATATTCGCAATTGAAAAAAAACGAAAAAGGTATTGGAACATAATGAAAACAGTCTCCATTTTTTCTAGTTTCTACATATCTATAGTTCTTTTCTAGTATATTTCTTTAGGTTAGTTTTTCTTTCAATCGAAGATTGATTGTTGCATATCGCTAAAGATCAACATACTCTTAACATATCGAGCTCAGGGGCGGATTTAGGGGGTCACCGGTAGCACCGGCAACTCCTAACTTTTCTGGCTGTAGTGGAAAATTTTTCAAAATCTTTTAAAATTTTATTTTTTCTACTATCGTGCAATCCCTACTGTGAAATCTTGCATCCGCCCCTGATCGAGCTTCAACTCTAATTTACAGCCAAGTCCAGTCTTCCCCTAGATAGTTTCTCTTAAATTCTTTAGTATCAATAAATCAGTATAAATATGAGATACTCAACTCGACAGATGTTTATGAGGATTTCAAGGTGAAGCAATTAATTTGTAGTCACTTGGTTCATATAACGAAGAAGCCTATGTACGAAGAATTATTAATCCTATTTACCCACCTATCTAATGGAGGTTGGGGTAGGCCCTAGCGAATATGTTTTGGTACTAAAATCTCATACTTTGAGTTTTCCTTAAATTTCGTATCTAATATTCGGATGTGAATGTGATGTATTTATCTTTGGCTTGTGGACCTAAGTAGTTTATATAAACTTTTCTAGTATCATTTATGTACTGAAATAAATAAAGAAACGACCATAAATTTAAGTGATCATTTATTCTTGTTTGAATTTATTTATTTATTTAGAACGGCATAAAATTATATTAAGAAAAAAAAAATACAATCAAAAAAAAATCATGAAATGCAAGCGAAATTGCAATGAACTCTACTACAAGCGACAACAACATTTAAGGAAAACAACGGGGCAAAAGAGTCCATTCTTGGACCAAAACTTGAGGAAGACTAACTTGAGAGAATGAGAGAGGCTCCCTATTAATTCCAATACTTATGCCTATATATTCACCAAAATTCAACAGCACCTTTAATGAACATGAGCAACCTCCGGGGGAAAATAAGTCAAAGATAATAATTCCATCTTGCACCACAAGGAACCAGCAATAACATTACTTACAATATCATTAACCTCAGCTTCCTTTTAATTCCAACAGCCTATTTCTTAAATTAAGTTCGATTTTTGAATTACGTTTGATCATCAGTAAAATTATCACCAAAAGTCACATGGTATTAATCCAGGGACGGACGCAAGATTTCATAGTAGGTTTTGCCAGTGGCACTTTTTTGTTACATAGTGGCACAAGAGTAGAAAAAATAAAATCGAAAAATTTTACATTGTGTCCGAAAAAACCATGGGTTGTCGGTGCCACTATGGGCACCATAGTGGAACTGCCCCTAGGATTATCACCCAATAATGGCGAATGTAGAACTAGAAACTGAGAAACAATATAGTTCCCTCATTGCAATTAGGTAAGTTCTTAATTTTTTATCAATACCAAAAGGAAGGTCTTAAAAAAATTTCTATATAATTTCTAGAAAATATTAAAAACTAGGTAGGTCTTAAGACCCACCTTAAGTGTATGTAGCTACACCCCGAATGAGATGTATATAGCCCCAAAAGATCAACCACAGCTCTAAGTGAAAAAATAGCAATGCTTACCAAAATTAACAATACATTTTCCAATGGCTTAAGAAACAAGCAGCACCCATAACTCGAACTTGTCATCATGCCCCCATAAAACAACCAGAGGTGAAATTGTCAATACGCTATAAAGGAGAGGTTCTCTACAATCAAAGCAACAACAACATCCTCAATCTCAGCAACAACCACAAAACTCACACTGTCTGCTCCCCTCCCTAACCAACAATGTTTCAGGAATTTGTTGAATCCGTCTCTAAAGTTTTTTTGGTGCTTTATCGTCCAATAATTAGTTCATATTGGCAGAAGTTCTTCATCAGCTGATAGCAGGGTGAAGTGGAAGGAATTCTAGAATGAGAGTCTAGGAAGTATAGTATGTGCTTGATAAGGCATATATTCATGGGGTAGGGCATCGGTAGAGATGCAAAATCCTATTAGAGTCTAGGACAATTTGTTGTATATGCTTATTGGGACACATACATATATGTTTAGCGGTCATCGTATATAGTGTTGAAAAGTGACTTAGTTACTTCGGGAAAATTCTTGGGACAAGTATGAATAGGTATGAATGGTAGTATAGGCATATACTACCCAAGCACATGACTCGCACTTGGATGAGGAAAAGTCACAAAGTTACTAAGCCACTGGTAGTTGGGTAGATAGTATGGCTAACACTATAAATTTGTTTTGCATTGTTTCCATCATTACCTATTTTATGGTGATGCCTAGGAGAGTGGCTCTAAGTTTGGACCCAAGTGGCCATGAAGGATTAAGTCTAATTAATGTAGATCTACGTAAGAAAGTGATTGATTCTAAGAACATTTTTCAATGTAGTAACCGACTTTAGTTGTAAGATTTAAGAAGAAGGTGATCAAGGTAATCGATGGAAGGATTCCAACCTTCGTTAGGGACTGAGCAGCCAATGGTTAAAGTTGATGCCTGATGTGATAGGATTGTATGTCGACCTCCCGTCACCTAAGGAAGAAGGATCGATTTGTTAGCAAAGGAAAGATAAGAGAGATGGAAGGTGTCTTCAATACTAGGGTCTGTCTCGTAGGATATGATTGTTCGGTCTGACAATGTTGCTATTATAGATACCGCGTCATAGGATGAGTTAGGAAGGAATGTGTGTGTGTGTGTGTGTGTCCATCTGAAGTTGAGTGTATGACTCAAGAGTTGGGACTGAAGATCCATTGAGGATGAAAGAACATGTGTAGGTTCAAGCACCACCATCAACGAATAGGTTCAAACCTATTGATTCTCGCTCAGGAGGATAGGTATGCAAGTGTCTTCCATAATTTAAACCTTTGACTTATTACAAAATAAGTCCTCTCTTTTAATTTCTAATTAAACCATAATAAATAATAAACTAGTCTTTGTACCTATTTATTTCTTGCTTTTGGCAGTGTTACTAACTTATAGTGTCAGTGGGCATATCTCCAACAACTACAACCTGCATATGCATCTTTCAACTCATTCAACATGATCTATAGGACCGGTTTTTCAAGACAGACTTTGAAAAGGGATTATTATTGTTTTTTTTTATCTTGCATGCAATATTATGTATGATCCTTTATTATAGATGTGATATGTTTTATATATGTTGGTGATTCATATTTCATTCATGATGAGGTTGACCTTCCCTTAATCGTGGTGACATAAATGATCTTTTTTGTAGGTTTGTTTGGTGCCGTTAATCATGAATGTTCCATGGTGAAGTTATTATTATATGAAACTAGTTGATTCCAGGCCACCGTTTAGGATGATAAATAGACTTACTGAGGTGTTCCTTTCCTTATAATGTATGTTAATGAAAAAAAATTATTGAAATTTAAGTTGGGAAGCGTGATTTACATTCTGATTTGTTTAATGTCGACACTTTAGAGGAGCATCAAGTAAATGAGATTTAATGTCTAATAGAAAAGTGAGCATGGATGATTTACATTCTTAAAGAATGTAATTGCGTAGATTAATGATTACAACCAACACAAACACAAAGAACAGATCTAGGTTACATATGTTTACATGTATGGATATAAGGGTTGATGAGAACTAGACTTGGTGTCATGGTCATCTTTTGTAAAACTAGACAACAATGGTGTGGATTTCCTTGTACCTTGTATGAAAAATGAAGATGTATATTTGTTTCAAGATGATCTACATATGTTTGTATGTATGTTTCATGTTTCATGTATGTAAGATCCTGTAAACACACATTAACAACATAATTAAGCAAAAAAAATTTATAGTGTTAAATAATATAAAACACAAAAGTATGTTGCTATTACCGGTTACTGAGGAATCTGAACAACAAGTGAAGCAATTAAGTATAAACATGTGGAAATTGCAGCTCCAGCAAGAAAATTAGAGAGAAGTTGTCGATCATTTTTGGTAGGTATAAAAACTGATTTTAGTGTGTTTGTTAATTCAAAAAGCCTGCAAGATATCTGCATAAAGTGAAAAATAACAGATTTAATATGTTATATGATAAAGATAAAATTTTAAAAAGGTTATTTAGAACAATAATAATTTTGCTCACCAAAACATATACTGCAGTTGTAAGCATATAATTGAGCATAGGATAATTTGGGATGAAAGATAGAAGCCACTTTGGTTGTCCATTGGGAATATCTGATCTGTGTTATTGGGAAATAAAATAAATGAGGGCAAATTTGTAAATTTTCGACTTTAATGGAGTACGAGAAAATAGTAATATGCACCTTAGCCAGATATGGAATTGGGATATATACGTCTCCAATGTAATCTTCCCAAGCCACCTATTAAAATATAGAAATTGTACATTTTAATTTATTTTTTTAAAGTAAATATGCATAAATGATATATTCATAAATTGGAGAATTAAAATAGTGATAGGTAAGGGAAGCTTACGCAAAGAGGGTTAATGAGAAATTCCTAAGATGTTGAGTGAAATTTCGCAGGCAAATGTACACACTGCAAGAAAAAAAATGACTATTTTAACCTTGCATTTAGCCTTAAAATATATGTAAGTAATCAAAGAAGGAATCAATTACACACGTTATAGGTATCCATGATGTGTAGGGATGATATTTGTTGTATGTAACTTTGTCCAATTTGTATATGTATTCATACCACATATATCCAGCCTGAAAAGAAGCTAATATAATTAATATAGCCTTTTATAAGAAAAAAATAAATTAAATTAAAAAAGAGAAGATTTATTCTAACCAAAACAGACACTGAAACAATGGTTGCTTTAACAGAACGTCTCCGCTTACTATCAGACTCCTCAAGTTTTTCCATCCACTTTTCAACCTGAGTTTATATAACTTCAAAGGTTAAATACAAGAAATAGCAACGTACTTTCATTTATTTATTTATTATAGCATTCTATAATAAACAAAGAAATGAAAGTACGTTGCTATTTCTTGCATTTAGGTTAACTTTCAAAATCTTACATTAGGATGAAGATATGCATATATCATTCCAATGATCCATATATATCGATCAAGCCCAGATCTGAAATGCCACTCATGTAATCGAGGGAGATTCGGTTTTGCAGGATCATTATACCCTGTACAAGCAACAAATTACTCTCAAGGACCTCATTTTTAAAACTAAAATCATAACTAAAAAAAAACTTAGTTTTGATGGAGTAAAACTAACCTAATAGGAATGTCAATGGGCTCCAGATGAATTCAAAAATTCCTGGAATCTCCCAAACCAAGATAACCACAAGAAAGCATGAAAAGATCTTTGTAATCATCACTGATTTTATCTCATTATATTTGCTACCAATAGCAAGTGCTCCATACACCATAAGAGTAAAAAGTGTGTGCATTGGACAGATGTAGTAGAGCATATAATCATTGTCAAGTACAATGCAACAAAAGGCCACAAAAAAGTTTAGCCTCCACATCATCTGCAATAGAAAAAACAATAATATTAAGTTTAAGACCTAAATGACGTAAACGCCCCTCCTAATTCTCATCAGTACTAAAAGTTTACCTGAGCAAAGCGTGCGATACTGAAATCTTTGCGGATGTAGTAATATGAGAAGTTTCCAAAACCAGTCATCCAGACATATGCAGCAATAAACACACGAATAGCATTATATATCTCTGTAGCAGCAAAGTAATGATACATCAGAAAGAGAACCTGTCAAAATTACACCAAAGAAAAAAAGGGGTGAGGGAAAATTACAATAATACCCTTAGAAATATTCATGTATGTTGTTACTCATAGATAAACCCTTAGAAAACTGTTGTTTTTATGGAAAATGATATAATATTACTATCAAGAAAGCTGAATTCAGAGTAAAGATATTGAGAAAATTCTTGCCTGCATCCATCCTTTCCATTCCTCTGTCTGATGCCGATTGAGGTATAATATTGATTTTCCAGAGAATGCTGACTTGTCACTATGTTTCTTTAAAGAAGTCATTGCTGAAACTATGATAAGAAGAATGTATAGGAAGAGGAAAAGATCGCGATTGTAGCTCTGTTCAAGAAAAAGGGTATCAACTAAAATACACAAATAAACATAGCCTGGTTTTCAGTTAGTGTAAACAAGGTAAAAAAATTCACCTTGGTAGATTCTGCAATCAAATTGGTGCGATCACATATATAGAAATAGAACAAAATTCCTCCAAATTCTGACCTGCATAATGTTGTATAGATCATAAGCTTATAGATGAAAAAGAAGTATCAATATAAAATCTAACACCAACAAATTCATATGACTTACATTGCTCTCAAGGTTGCTCGATTCTCCAGCAAAAAACAATCCTCCATTGTCAGAAATCTGCAGAAAATAAAGGTACAGTAAGTAATGAGGATAGTAGAAAAACAAAATATGGATATTCATCAAACCGATAGACTTACCTAATTAAGTTAGATTTAATGGCTGTAACAGGCTGTTTCAATGATGATGATGATCTTGTGACACCTCCTTCCAACAAAGCAGCTCGGTCATCTTCCTCCTTTGTGTTGGTCTCCAATTCAACCAAATTGTTGTCTGAGTGACTGTTCACAGAAAACAGGGGTGAGTATTTCAGTGATGAATAATGTATCTTTCCATGTTCAGAAAAGACATGGAATATTGTAATTATGATCTAAAGCTTTGACTCTGTTAATAAGCTTACACTTTAGATGCAGATGATAATTTTTTGTATTCCAACCACTCAGAATATATCCAAGCAACAAAAATAGGAATGATTGCAAGCAAGAAGGAAACCTGCAATAAAACAGTGCCAGATATCATGGGCAATGAATTTGTATCAATGACGCTATGAATGGAGCCAATGGATTGACCTCTTATTTAAAATGATTTCATATACAGAGGTAATGTCAATGGTGAACGGGAAATTTTGAGATCGGGTATTAGAGCAACTATCTTCAATGTTGAGTGAAATGCTTAAAAACTTGCAAACAGAAGTCCAGTATAAGTTCATTCTCTAACAGGATCTAATATTCTAAGAGTTAAAAGTGAACTAAATAACTCATTATTACATAAGTTTTGATCCTACAATGGAATTCATGGAGCATTACTGAACATATCATATCACACATTCACACTTAATGAACTTATTAAAGTCCACACACTGATCTGGTGCTCAAGAACGAAATCAAATCCCAACAACTACACATCGTGATCAATGGAAGAGTTTATCAAACAAGCATTAGCAGTTTTTATGTTTACCTGGCCAGGTGTTAAAGGTCCAGAAACAACCATTTTGGCGGGAGAGATTAGGAAGTGAAGAGATCAGTAAGAAACAAGAATTCAAATCAGATCACGATGCATGATCCAATTAGTTCATCGACCAACGCACACTAGTATAAATCTGTACAAGTGTCGGTAGGGGTAATGGTAATGGTAATGGTGCATATGTAAGAGACAGAAGATAATGAAACCCTAACTAATCGCAGCGAAGAAGGAGAGATCTGAAGCAACAATAATTTAGTAAATGGATTTGTTGGGATTTGGGTTGATTGTTGAAGTCGTCGTTTGCTTCAAGAAATGAACATGACGACACCGTCGGGGGAGGTGTCTCCGTCGGTGTACGGAATCCGAGTCAAATACTACATTTTTTATGACCCGCCAATCGTGCCTCAGTCTGTCAGTCACGTATTTCCGGTTTATTGAACTCAATTTAATTTGTTCGTTTAAACGGTGACGTGTTTTTTATTTAAACCCTTTCCAAAAAATCAATTATTTTAAGAGAAATTAAATATCTTCTTACCTTTTGTTTCTATCAAAGGATCAGGTGTCTTTCGTAAACCATTTTAAACAGGAAGTAAATGTGGATGGCTCTCTAAAATGGATTTGGTCACTTGAGTCGTCTGGGGTATACATTGTCTCATCGCTAAGGGTACATATCGACAATCTGGTTCTCCCCCATAGTAGTGACGATGCATGGGTATGGAATCCTCTGGTTCCGGGTAAACTAAATGTTCTAGCTTGGCGAGTTGGTCTTGGAAAACTTCCATGTATGGAGAATCTCTCCAGAATTGGCGTAAACTCTTCAAACTTGTGTAGAATGTGTAATGAAGCTCCAGAGTCGGAAGACCATATCTTTGTGGGATGCCCGGTATCAATAGAAGTCTGACTGCAATTGTGCAATTGGTGGCGGTTGCTGGAACATTCCCCCAGCTCTTGTAGAGAGCTGCTAACTGTAAAAATCGGCTTGGCGGGCATCAAAGACTGAAGGTGTTTCACGAAGCTATAATGCTATACTTCTTGTGGGTCATTTGGAGATACAGAAACGAGAAGGTTCATGCTGAATCTCCGAGATCCAAATCGGTGTTGTCATATGAAGTACAAGTCCTCTCCCATTTATGGCTCAATGCTCGGAAGCGGTCAGGGCAAAATTTAAGGTGGACAAATTGTGCAGTGACCCAGTCCTCGAATGTTATTGTAGGCAGTAATCTTTTTTGTTCTCTTGTATTGTCGTTTTTTGTTTTGTTCTCTTTTGTATTCAAACTTCTAGCCCCTGGCTAGTTTCTTTTTTTAATAGATGCCTGCCGTTCCACAAAAAAAAAAAAAAAAAAAAATCCTCCTACCTATTTAAATGATGATATATGTCATATTACTATCGTAAAATATCATTAAATTTCATTAAATGTTATATATTCACCATTTTATTGGATAGGAGGATATGTAGGAACAAAAAGTAGGAAGATATTTAATTTCTCTTATTTTAAATTCTTTTTTGACATATGTGTTTTACTTTTATCCGACTTTCCTTCTTAAATTTTATGATTTTAAGATATTACAAAGCGAAAAATGGTTCCCTTCACATTAGATCGATTATGAGGCAAAATTGTTCGTGATCATGAGGTTCCTCGGTAAGATTTTACCCCGATATGATATTGTTTTTAGTTTTATTCTATAGTTGAATATTTCGTTTTCTATAAACATTGGAAAATTTTCATAAATCTAATGCATAGTCTAAAGTTGTATTTGGTAACCTTGGTATTTACTATATGTCTTTTTTCAAGGCTCATGAGATTGTGTAAAGGTTAGTTGAATCCTTGACCTGGGATGTTGAGGAAAAGGAACGTAAAATCTCGTGGGTTAAGTAGGAGTTGGTGTTAAATTCCACAGATAAAGATGGGCTAGGGATTGACAGCTTGAAGGCTTTTAGTGCCCTTCATCTTATGGTGAAAGGTTGTGGGTTGTGGTTGTCCATGTTAAGTATGTGAGATAAGTTACATGTAGATGCGGTTTTGCCCTTTTTTTGCGAAAAATCAATTGGGAATGTGAATAGTACTCGTTTTTGGCAGAAAGTCTTATTCGGCAATGTGAGTTTAATGGTTCTGTTTCCTAGGCTTTATTCCCAGGAGACTCAAAAATATTGTCTTGTTGCTAATAGGTGACACAATGGTGAGTGGTTTTGGGCTTGGAATATGGATATATCACGGGTGGTGCTTATGCTGATCAACTTGCGTAATTGACTTGGTTATTAACTCATGTGGTGTTCTCGGTCAGGAGTGATAGGTGGGAGTGGGAGTTAGAGATAGATGGTGAGTTTACAGTTAGTAGTACCAGGTGTTATATAGACAAGTATACCTAGGGGTGGAATTGGTACGGTACCAAGTTTTTTTCCTCCAAACCGTGTACCGTACCAATTATAATCAGCACAAAGTTTTACCTATCAATACCGTACCAATGATACTTGGTACCAACTTAGTTGGTTACCAAAAAATTTGGTTGGTACATATTGGTATTGGTATATACCAAAATATTTAAATAATATATATACTTGAAGAGTTTAAGACTATAATCTATATAAGACTTCACTTTATAATCATCACTGAATGGTTAGAAAGTTTTCCAAATATGAACGTGAGTTGAAGTTGTGGTCGTTGCTTGTTTTAGTAAATCCTTTTAGTGTCATGTACCTTTCTTAACCTTGTGTTAGAATTTCTTTTACTATAATGTTTCGTCCAAAAAAGAATCAATATCAATTGAATTATATTAGTAACTCCGATTATTACTTTTTAGTTGTTACTCCTAACTAAAACTTGAAAATGTAAGGATTGATATATATATATATATGTATATATATATATATATATATATATATATATATATATATATATATATTGGTTGGTATGGTACAACCGTGGTATTCAAAATTTTGTACCGTTACCGTACCAAGACTACTTAATTGGCATGGTATTACCGGGCAAACATATTAGCTACCAAACATGTTGGCTACCGATTTTATTGGTTCGGTTGGTAACATATTGGTTGGTTCTCCGTGGTACATTTTTGTCAGCCGTAAGTATACCCTACGTTTAGACTCTATTAATACTAGACGGTGTCGTTTACTCTCGGTAACGGTTAACGTTCTTCTTTGGCGTGTGCTTTTGGATAGGTTACCTACTAAGAACAACTTGGATGCCAAAAATATCGATTTGCCCTCGATGATGTGTGCTTTGTGTATTTCGGATATTGAGGATGTGAATGATGTGTTTGTTTTTTGTGATGTGGAAAATCAGATATGAATTAAGGTGATTAGATGGTTGGATCTCCATTTCCCCATTTTTCTCTAATATGTTGGAGTTATTGTCTTTGGTTGATTCGACTAGGGTTAATGTTGATAAGAGGAAGGTGTTGGAAGTTATTGTGTTGACCTCATTTGGTTCATATGGAGATACAGATACGAAAATAATGTGGTGTTCAGTTTGCCACTTATGCTTAGGAGTGTCCTTTTTTAAAACATTGTTATTACTTATTTTCAATGGTTTGATGGTAGTTATACTAGAAATACTGTTATTTGGTCATTGTAGCTTCAAAATTCAATGATCTAAGGCTCTTTGTATTCTTTTTTTCTCTTGCTTCTTGCTAGATGGTTCTATTTTATTATATTAAGGTGTTCAAAAAAAGAGCTATTGCATGAATAAGTACGCAATTTTGTATTAGGATATTACATTTTTTTACCTTTATCTAATTACTATAATTATGTTTATTTCTAGTACGAAATTCAGTTTGTAATTGATTGTTCATTGCTTCTTTTTGTAAGCAGTGTATTTAATACAATTTTTTTATGTGGGTTCTAACAATTGTTTCATGTTGTTTATCATTTTTGGGTATTTCTTCATGTTGATCTTGTAGATGTCAATATCTAATATTAATTATAAATAACTATTATTAATATTAATAAATAACTAATTTAATAATCCTCCTTAATAAATGAAGATTTTTTTTGTCACATGTCAATCTCTTATGAGTTTTAACACTTGTCATTTTGTAGTATTTTTGAATAAATGTTTTTTTCATTTGTCATTTTCTCATTTTTTTTTTTATCTTTCTTAATTAACACATCATATTTACACCTTAATTAATAATTGTCTTAATTGAAAATAACAATTAAATTACAATATTACAACTCATATAGTATTTAATATATTTCTTTTTAAATTCAAATTTTAAATTTTAAATTTCAAATTTCAAATTTCAAATTTTTTTTGTTTAAACCTTTATATTTAAATTTTTTTTATTTTATCCGACCCGTATAACATACGGGTCTCACAACTAGTTAAATATAAGTCAACTAGCCAAATGTTATACAAAGAAAATGTTGGGCAAATAGGAAATGCAGAGTAATAACAAAAAACTCATATATTTGTTAGATCGTTTAATCGTTGTTCTTCAAATTTATTTTCACTTTATTTATGAGAATCAAATTATTATTTACAGGATAAGTTTACAACAAGTCAACATGAACACCAAAATTCTAAGATACAAAAAGGGAAGTACTAGGTTGGTATTTTGGGTTGTTAGAAATCTTAGCATTGTCAAAATGTGGAGTATAATGTGTATTTATATATACAAAATACATAAAATGGATATAGATGACGAAGTTGGTGGTTCTCGAAAGTTGTTTGTAGTTACGTGACAATTATAATCGTTTCAAGAGAATTCTATATCTAAAATTTTCTTTAAGGCATCAGAAATTAAAAGTTAAAACTATAGCATATTTTTCCCAAGTCAGATTTATATAAAAATGGGTTCCCCCGCTCCAGCTCCCTGCTTTTGTAAGGATATGGGAGGGGACCCGTCCTTTGGATGATATGCTAAAACAGTGAACTACAAAGCATATTTTCTCGGGTCAAGTCCTAGTTAAAACCCCCAAGACTTTAACATTGAAAATATACATGGTAAGCCATTAGGTAATTTGTTCCAAGTCAATTATATACATGGTAGGCCATAGGTAATTTGTTCCAAGTCAATTATTTATTAAATATTAATCCGTCACTTATGGAGATGCTTTTCCACTGCATTTCTAGTCTAAAATAATGTTGACCTACAAAGTTTCCCTTGATCTTGCAAGGTGTCGTGACCCCTTTGATCCTCGTTATTCGTCATGCGCAGATCAAACTTGTTTTATACAAATGTGCACTTCACACCCGCAACTTTTATTAAATCATAGTTAGATCACTTTTTATACTTGTATAAATTCCATATACATCAAAACATTCAAGTTATACTACATATATGATAGCTTTGGCATATATGATGGCTTATTAGCTTTGGCTATATAATAGTAATATTTATTATTATTATTATTATTATTATTATTATTATTATTATACCCAACATCGACTTATGATGTCTAAATAAATAAAAGTAAAAAAAATAAAAATAAAAAATAATAATCGACGAATCTTTTTATATTAGTCCACTGTTTGATTGAAACAAATTTTGGATCATGTAGTTGCCTTGGTCAAACACTCGAACAATAAGGAAGGCGGAAACTTCGGTGGTTAATTGTGATGTGATCGTTAATCCTTTTGTGTTAACTAAATTCATTGACAAGTAAAACCACCATGTTTTAGGTATTCTATTGCTTTCTTAATTCGTTGATCCATCTACCAAGAGCATTAATTAAATTGTCATAATCAAATATTAAGTTTGATATAACTAATTAAACTATTTTCATTTTGTTACTTGTTTGGGGTCCATTTTAATTGGTTTATTAATCTATCAATAGCATTAAAAAGGAAGGTTTATGTTGAAAGCTACATTACTTAATTATGCTTAAATACTGTTTTTTTATGAGAACTTTCAACTCTTAGGGGGTGTTTGGATTAAATTTTTAGCTTATTGCTTATAGCTTATTAGCGGTGGGAATAAGCAATAAGCAATAAGCATGGGGAGGGATGCTTATTAAAATTAGCTTATTTAGCCTAATAAGCTGGATTTTATCTAAACACTTAAATTAGCTTATTGTGAGAATAAGCAATAAGCATCTCTTTTTTTCCTATCCAAACACCCCTTTAATCAATTAACTAAGTTTTTTTTATATGCTACTAGAATCATGAAATACACATTAACAATAGAAATATGATATAGAGCCTAATGGAAACAATCCGGTCAATTACAACAACAAAAAATACTTTGGCATATATATATATATATATATATATATATATATATATATATATATATATATATATATATATATATATATATATATATATATATATATATATATATATATATGACAATGCTACAATTAAATAGAATTTTCAAAGTACAATATTATAATAAGAAAAAATAATAATAATAATAGATTGTCCTGATAACAAGTCAATAGAAGTAAATTGTTATATTTATTTGATTTGACAATAATCTTTAAAATCCATCTTTGTTACAGTTTTAGGTTTAGATAGTTATCATGATTGAGATTTCTCTTGTGTTGCAATCATACTATTCTTATACTCCTCCCAGTTAATACCTAACATCATATTTCTATTTTTTTTTTAGATAAAATGATATTAAAATAAAAAAAGAAAAAGACAAACATGGAAAATTGGATAAAAAAGGAACAAATTTGTAAAAATTCAAAACTTGTTCGAAAAAACCACATTTCTCTCTCTACTAACTCATTCTTTTTCCATAATCTTTTAAAACAAACAAATAAATTAGGATACTAGATGTTTATCTTTTATCTTCCATCAACGATCAAACAGATAATACATGTTTGTAACATGAGAGGAAAAAAGAGGTAATGCAAATAGATAAGCGATTAGTGTTTTAACACACTATGCAAAGTTTTTCCTCTTCACCTATTCAGTCATTACATCCAAATTTAGTCAAAAAAGAAACAATCATGTATATCATATTAAATGTTTAACACATTGAGCCCATTAAGTCAAAAAAAAACAACCCCTTAAGTCAAATTCCCAATAATAAACCATTCACTAAAAACCAAGATAACTCCACATACTTTGATCCATTTAATGTTTCTACAATTAACACCCAAATCTTTCTAACATCCAAAAGACTCTAACCTAAATCACTAGTTAGATGAACACAAAAGAATGTTTCACTCCATCAAAATCTCATTCATTACTCCTCCAATCCCATACAACATCATAAGGCACATCCTTCAACTCCCCACCTTCCGGAAGCTCACAAACCCTCTTAAAAACAGCAATTTGTGATGCAAAACCAGGTTCAACCCCTTCAACTCCACCAACACCACTAAATTCAACACTATAATTGTGTTTTTTGGCAATTTCGGATGCCCAAACTTGAAATTGATCTCGTGTCCACTCAAACTTGTGATCAAAGTTGCGAAATTTGCAAGGTTTTGTTGGGTTTTTGTTTTCTTCTTCTTCTTGACTTTGGGGAGTTGACTTTTGAAGTATTACATTGTATTCGTAATTTGGAGTGGAGACAATGAGAAGTTTTGGTAGAAAAGAACTCAAAACAATGTGACCGAATAAAGTTGCTTGATCTTCCGACATGTGCTCAATCACCTACAAGATAAATCAAGAATGTCTAAAATACCCTTTTCAAAAGTAATTTTTTAAATGATCAAATTAAAACTTTTGTAACATTGAGGATTTCGTTTACCTCTAGGCATGTTCCAATATCACATCCATATAATCGAGAATCAAAAGTTGTAATGGAACCATCTAGAAGCAAAGCAGATTTAATACAGCTACTTTTGATTGGAACACTTGAATTGTTGCTTAGTTTTGAATGAAGAGTCTGTAAAACAAAATACAAAATAATTACCCGAATAACAAAAGGGTAAAAACGGAATATCTCACCTTTGCTGCACGAGCTAGGGCTTTTACTGATATGTCAACACCAATAATTCGTTCAAGAGATGTTGGATAATCCAATAATGAGTCCAGTAAGCTTCCGGACCCACAACCAAAGTCAACCTACCAAAAAAAAAACAATATATGATCTTCAAAAAATGTCCCTAAACTTGAACATTGAAGAAGAAGTATAAAGATTTGTGAATGTACCAAAAAAGTGGCAGAAGAATCTTTAATTTGTTGAACTGCATATTGAACACGTTGTTTTGATAAAGAAGGATTGAATAAAGCCTTTTCCATTCGGTCTTCTAAGGGTTCGGTAACCCGTAGCAAAGTTGTGGTGTATTCCAGGCTGCAGTTACCTATTTATTAAAATTTGAAAGATTAGAAATAGAAACATAAGTTTTTGGAAGGAATGGAATCGGTCAAAGGAATTGGAATCTGGCGGAATTGAATTCTGTCCACCGTTTGGTTATCATTGAGAAATGGAATGGGATTCATGAGGGGGAAGCACGAATCTAGAGTTAAAAGGGTATTTTAGTAATTTTAAGAAATGCCCGGAATTGAATTACATGGGTTTTAGGATGGAATGTTGAAATCAATCAGTCAAAAGGATTTTGTGAATTTAACCGGAGTTGAATACGTTGCTCATCCGCAACCAAACAAATGTGGGACTTGAATAGATTTGACTTTTCCAATTCCAACCAAACATGGTACTGGAATGGAATTGAATTCCATGGGTTTTAGGGCGGAGTCTTGAAACCCATTGGTCAAAAGATTCTGTGAACTACAATGGAATTAAATTTCCTAATGAATTTAAACCAAACATATACAGGAATGGAATTGAATTCTGATTCCGACCAAATCCCACGAAATACTCATTTGCAATGAAACACATGACTGGAATGGGATTGAATTCCATGGGTTTTAGGACGGAATGTTGAAACCCATCTGTCGAAGTATTTTTGTGAATTTCAACGGAATTACATTCCATAATCATTTGCAACCGAACAAACAAAGGACCGGAACGGAACGGAATTGAATTCCAATTCCGTACTCACCTGATGATAGTAAAACCGAAATCCGTTCGGAATCACCATTGGCTGCAAAGATCAACTCTCGAGGGGGCAACTCGGTTCTAAAATAACCCGATTGTCCCACACTCATTCCACCCACAACCGCTTCAAGATCCGGAATCACCGCCTCACTTCCCAACTCAAATTCAAATTCTTCATTTTTCTCAATTATTTCCCTCTCTTCTCCACCAACCAACCACACACAGTAACCCACACATACTAAACACCCATTCGACGGAGTAATCTCCGATTCCACCCCTTCAATCCGATACTCAAACATCTTATCCTGATTCCCACCATCAAATCCCAACATTTTTTCATAATTACCCTTAATTTGTGCCAATAAATCCTTCGAGATATTTTCGGGGTAAAAGACGAGATCGCCCTTGTTCCCATTTATCGTATTTCCATCTGTATTTAAGAAATCATTCAACCATGAGAGGACTTTTAAAGAGGAATGTTGGATAGCATCGGTTTGTTTCTTGTATGATTCTTGAGGGAAACAATGGAATATCAGATTCCGATCTTTTGAGAATACTTTTACTTCGGATTTGAAGGATTCTTCGGATCCCGGGGTGGTTTTGGCGGTTGTTGTACTGGAAAAGACGGGCTCCGGTAAGTGGTGCTGGCGGCAGAAGGTGGAGAGGATGTCCCTTGGAAACATTCCCCGCCAGTTACTTCGTGTCCCGAATTTTAAGGGCAATTCAGCTGCAAAAATGGCTTCACGTGACAACTTATATATGCCCCTGGGTACCTTGTTCAAAAGTAACCTGACAAAACAATATGAGCAAAAAAAAACATTATAGAGATTTACAGAGTAATTTACAAAAGTGGTCCCTGCACTTTCTGATTTTTCCTGTGTTTAGTCCAAAACTGAAACCTTTTTCGATTTTGGTCAATATTTTAAGGTTTCATATTGATTTTGGCACCTAGGACTTTCTGCTTTTGGTCTTTATTGCATGGTTTCATGTCGATTTGATCCTCATTTCAAGGTTTCGGGTATCAAGTTTGCTATGAAACAGTGAAATAATGATTAAAAGTGAAACTTTGGATTAAACATGGTAAAAACCTATAAATATGAGCAACTGAGAAAAGGGATAAAAGTAAAAACCTATAATATGTGCGAGAAGACACATCTTCATGGAAAAGATCATAAGACTTCCACAAGTATCCAATAGTAGCCAAGATTGCATCCCCATATATATCTTGACCACATAAGTAACTTGCTCTTGTATTTAAGTATATTTCATCCAAATGACCTTCTTTTACCTCATTTCCAGATATCACATCCAATTGGTGTGATTTTGGAGCACAAAAGTACAATCTTGTTTCTGATGAAGCTTTTCCAATGCCCCTGAATTCAAAAAAAGTCAATGTACTATAAAAATATTTTCAACATTACCCTGGTTTTGATATAGATTTAGGGTTATATGTGCATTTATGCAACAAAGTGGTTTTTCAGAAGAAATTTGTAGAAAGAATGACTCAATAGAGAAAGTTAGGAAAAGCAGGCTTCCTCCATTAAGTTATAACTGTTTTACAAACTTTCCCTTTTCTCAAATATTTTTTAAACATCATTTATCCACACAACACCAAATAAAACAGACCATACCTCGAGAGCAAAACCCTAGAAGCATCTGCAACTCCAAGTTGTTGAGCAATGGCATCCATGTAATACTTATTTGAAGAAACATCAAGAGTCAATGAGTCAACACTCTTATCAACCATATAAGGAACACGAATAACCTTGACATGAGTTCCTTTCTCACAAGACACTTCCACCAATTGCAAAACTTCTGGAGGGTATGGAGTTACTCTTTTTAGAGACAAAAGCTCTTTAGAACAGAATACAGTATCAGATAATCTTGCAGAAGCTTCCATTATAATTGAGGTTACATCCAATGGTTTTAACTCAACCTCAGGTTTTATGCTCTTACAAAGATTAGAAATCTTTGAATCATAGAAGGGCATAATGGAAACAGGGACAAAACCGTTGAAGTCACCCTCTCTATGCAAAGATGCCCGAAAATGACCACTCAGTGGATGACAGATGGCATAAAACTGTTGGTCAACCGAAAAAGCATACAAATAAATAGTATTATAAAGGTGAATAGTGTATAGAAAAGAACTTCAAGATTTGAATCCACACAGGACATGACATGACATGACAAACAGACTCGCTCTTGATCTATCATTTGTGCAAAAGACATAAATACCCTCCTCATCCGCATTACGTTCCATAAGGATGCATTTGTTACATGGTAATAGATAGAAAGAGATAGGAATGAGGGTGAGGGTATTCTCGTCTTTTGCACAGATAAGGAATAGGGGTTAAAAGTCAGGTACCTCATTTGAGAATAAGTAAGACAGCCGAGATACCAATTGATCTGATGGATTTTCTACTGGAGGGTCACTTAACTGCAAAAAAAGAAATATAATTTTATATCAGTCGATATAAATTAAAGAAAAAGAGTGTCCATTTGGAAAATATTCAATGCCTACTTGAGATATTAAAACACATGATTCCTGAGGACAGAATTGTCTATTTCTTCTTGAAACACATAAAAGATGTCATTTTCACAATAAACTTCATGAAAAACACAGTGTACTTTCACCATTTTACCGATTTAGTACTTTAACTATAATATTATCACTAAAATAAAGAAACAAAAAATACAATGTACCTTCTCTAGTGCCTTTTCTGCAGCATTTTGCATAGCATCCTTCTTTCTCTTAAAGACTTCTGAAACAACAGATAAATCAGGAAGTTGCAAGCAGCAACGGTATAGGCAAGGGCCTTTCTGTGTAATAACAAGCCCTGGACATCCATTTGATGAAAATTCTTGAATTTCCTCTATATTGTAATGTGCTTTATCCCCAAATCTTTGGTGTATAATGGCCTTAGGATTCACATTCACAACTTCCTTCTTTGCTTCCATTTTATATTCCTTCAATACCAACTATTCTGATTAGTATGTGTCTGCAAACAAAGCCTCTCATGTATCAAAAACAGACATATAAGTCATTTAATGATTTTATTAGTTTAACAGGTAAGAAATACACACCAAAACCCAAGTCTAATCATGCTTTTGTTTTTACTTATCTTGTCCATATTAAGTCGAAATGAACAAAAAGGTAATTTCTCATGTCTCCTTGTTTTTCTCTTTCAAAGTCATAAAATCTAAGTTTCTGCAAAAGGGGGAGAAACAACCCTGTTTCCTAGACAATCAAAAAGTAAAATAAACCAAGTTGCTGTTATTGATCACATCCGATTGTACATGATTTTTGGAGGAAACACAACAATCTTCAAGAATTATAAGAAAGAGTTCAAGAAAAAGGAAGACATTAACCAAAAGTAAGTAAGATCAAATGGGGAATGAAGTTACACGCCATTGAGATGATAGAGTGATACGAGAAAGTGAAATCAAATGTATGAAGTCAGGAAACGCGCGAATAGCAGCGATAATATCTCCTTGATTAAGCGATTGGACATTAGAACCAAGTACACATAAAAACAGTAAGGGAATCACCCTATCTTGTTCATTATGAGTTGCATTCACAAAAAAACGAACGGGATTCCTAACCAACAGATATCGTAACATAAAACATTTAAGAAATAGGGAAAATCAACGGTAAGTAACAAGTAAGTTGTCGTTCAGTGATCAGAGATTCCTGAAAAGGATAAAAACAACTTTACCTTCACATTTGCTATGCAAAGAAATGGTGGTAGAAATGAAAAGGCATGAAGGGTTTAGTGTTTACGACAATTTTGCAACGAACAGGAAGGAGATGAAGACAATTTGTACAAAAAGTCGATGTTTTTACAAGTGGGGTATGGTTCAACTTCCCCTAAAGAATCGTGTTCTTGGGGTTTTAGAGAGGGTTGATAGAAAAAAGCTGATGCACTAGGAATTTCCTTTTACTTGTAGATTGACCAAGAAGCCCTTCGAACCTTTTCCTTCTTCATTTTCGAACAAAAAAAATTAAAATTAAAATTAAAAAAATCGGTAGTTGACTTGAAGTCTAATTTGTATCATGAACATTTATACCCGTATTATTCAGCGATAATGTCATAAAAACAATTAAGTTTTTAAGGTTTTGTGGGTTTTGCTCAAAGTTGAAATTTATGTCCGTTTTTACCCAAACATTTTCGAAAAATGTTCGGTTTTACACTTTTACCGGTGATAAGAGGTTTTCCAGGTTACCATTATATTAAATTACCAAAAAAAACCCTTAAGTTTACCATTTTTTTACGTTTTTACCCTTAAGTTTATAACTTTTTTTTACACTTTTACCCTAAATATATTTTTTTCATAATATACATCTTTATATGATTTTTTTGCTTGAATACGTATAATATGAAAAAAAAAATACATACGGTAAAAATGAAAAAAAATTATAAACATAAGGGTAAAAACGTAAAAATAACTGTAAGTTTAAGGGTTTTTTGCGAAGTTAATATAATGGTAACCTGTTATCACCGGTAAAAGGGTAAAACCGAACATTTTTTGGAAAATGTTAGGGTAAAAACGGACATAAAATTCAACTTTGGACAAAATCGACAAAACCCTGAAAACTTGAAGGTTTTTATGACATTAGCCCTATTATTCATACCCATATTTTTGTTCGAAAAATGGGTTTCCCTATTTTTTTTAAAATGGGGTTTTTTTATTTTTTAACATAAATTTAGAAACATATAGATTATTAATATGAAAAGTTATGTATTTGTGCTCTCGTATGTAATATCTTTGTTTTGATATATCATACGTCTAAAACAAATTTGTTATAAATAAAAAAATTAATATTTAAAATGATATAGTTGGAAAAGTTGAATAAGAGGTTTAATGTTTAAAAGGAAGTGGATGCATAAGTAAAAAGATTTTTTATTATGTGTTTGGCAAAACTAGCCGGTAGTTGAAGATTATAGTTTTTGTTTGTTATATGAGTATGTTTAGAAGACATCTTTTAGAATTTAGTACGGTCATTACGCGTTTGTAGTGATGCATTTTGGGCTTACTAATGCACTGGCAGCGTTCATGGACCTCGTGAACAGGGTTTGTTGGCCGATGCTGGATCGGTCGGTGATTGTCTTCATTGATGATATATTGGTCTATTCTAAGACCAAGGAAGAGCATGAGGATCACCTATGGAAGGTTCTGGAGACTTTGAGGAGGGAGAGGCTTTATGAAAAATTCCCCAAATGTGAGTTTTGGTTGTGCGAGGTGTAGTTCTTGGGACATCTCTTCAATCAGAAGGGTATATTGGTCGACCTAACCAATAACGAGGTCGTATTGCAGTAGGAGGTTTCGAGGTCTTCATCCGAGATTCAGAGTTTCATTGGTTTAGCAGTGTATTATCAGAGGTTCATTGAGAATTTCTCCAGGATCGTAGTTTCATTGCCAAGTTGACGAAGAAGACAATTACCTTCTGTTGGGGGCCAGAGCAGCAGGTAGCTTTTGAGACCCTAAAGCAGAGATTATGCAAGGCTTTGATCTTGACTTTGCCTGAGGGGGTTGATGACTTCATGGTTTATTGTGATGCTTCAATTACCGGATTATGAAGGAGAAATGGAAACGGGAGAGGATCAGGGGAGAGATCGACAGGTTTGTCACCGATAGTTGGGGATTGTTGACCCAGTGTGGTCGGGTTTGGGTTCCAGCTTCTGGTGGGATCAGACAGATAGTGTTAGAGGAGGCTCATAAGTCTCGCTTTTCTATACACTAGGGAGCCACCAAGATCTGTAGGATGGTCAAGGCCAAGAGGGATATAGCCTGGTATGTCGAGAGGTGCTTGATCTGTAGGATGGTCAAGGCCAACCCTCAGAGGCCACATGGCAAGCTGCAACCTTTGGAGGTTCCCATGTCGAAGTGGGAATAGGTCACCATGAATTTTATCACCAAGTTGCCAAAGATTGTCAATGTTTTTGATACTATATGGGTCATCGTGGATCGTTTGACCAAGAATGCCCACTTTTTGGCCATCCGGGAGAGCTTTTTCGGCCAAAACGTTGGCCGATGTGTATGTGTGGGAGATCGTTGCTCGTCATGGGGTTCCAGTGTCCATTGTTTCATATTGAGATGTTTGGTTCACTTCTCGTTTCTGACAGAAGTTCCACGAGGAACTGGGCACAAGGCTACATTTCAGCACTGCTTATCACCCGCAGACTGATGGCTAGAGTGAGTGGACCATCCAGAAACTCAAGGATATGTTGTGGGCTTATGTCATAGATTTTAGTGGGAGTTGGGATTCCTACCTACCTCCTGGGGAGTTTTCTTACAACAGCAGCCATCACTCTAGCATTGGTGACCCACCTTTTGAGCTCTTGTATGGTCAGAGATGTCGTACCCTGGTATATTAGGGAGAGGTTGGTCACAGGGTTATGGCAGGACCGAAGCTTATGCAGCAGATCAGGCAAAGACTGTAGACAGCTCAGAGTTGGCAAAATATTTATTCCGACCAGCGTCGATCAGAGTTGAAATTCCAGGCCAACGATATGGTATTACTGAAGGTCTCGCCCTAGAAGGGTGTGATACGCTTCAGGAAGAGGGGGAAATTGCATCCTAGTTATATTGGACCTTTCCTTGTGACCGCTATGGTAGGCAGGGTGGCCTACCGGTTGGACTTGTCGAGTGACCTCGGTCAGATCCACAACACTTTCCATGTATCTCAGTTGCAGAAGTGTGTGTTGGACAATGAGATAGTAGTCCCCTTGGATGATATTCAGGTTGATGAGTGCCTGAATTATATTGAGAGGTTGGTGGCAATATTAGAGAGAAAAATAAATGTCTTGCACAACAAGGAGATACCTTTAGTAAAGGTTAAGTGGCAACATTGGAGAGGCTCTAAGTGGACCTCAGAGTCGGAGGCTGAGACACAAGAGCATTATCCTGAGATATTCGCCGCAACCGACTTCGAGGACGAATTCTAGTTCAAGTGGGGGAGAATTGTAACTTCCCAATGATGAGGTACTTCTAATTTTGACCCTATGTTTGAATAATATTGCATCTTGTCCCTTGGGATTGAAAAGGAATAGCAAAATGGCCCATAGTGGCAATATGGTGATTTTCCCAAGTGTAGTACGTTGAGCATACGTTGTATAAACTAGGCGTACTAAGGCGTGCCCTAGTATGCTAGACGTACACCTCGTATTCAGGGCGTACGTGAGGATTATGCAAGCACTAATTTTTAGGGTTTGGTCCATATTTAAACCTCATTATAGCCTCATATCTCATTTCTTCTTCAGTCACCCTCTGTGACAAATGACCCCAAGCAAACCTTAAGTGAAAGAGTGTATTTTGGAGCCCTTTGGAGTGTTTAGAAGTGTTCTCGAAGAAGAAGAGAGTGGTGAAAAGAGCTTGGATTATGGGAAACATCTTGGATATGGGATTTCCTTCTTGTTAGCAACCTTCAGGAGGTATAAAGTTTGCATCTTGATCACTCCATCTTGTATATCTATATTTTTCTTCCTTTAAGACGCTTATTGGTCCCAAAATGGTGATTCTTGAGCATGGCATGTTCTTGACCCAATAAGTCGTCCTTTCAGACATTGGGATGGGTCTTAAGTCATAAAAATGTGGTCTTGATGGTTAGTTTTGCTCCATGCATGCTATAGAAGGTCTTAATGCATTAAGATGTTGAGTTTTTGTGTGTTTAAGCACTTAATGGACATGCAAAGTCATAAAGTTGGAAAATTTATGACTCCTGAGAACATTTTAGCCTTTGATCTGTAACTTGAAGCATTAAGTCGAAGAAATAA
Organism: Lactuca sativa; assembly: GCF_002870075.4. Lineage (NCBI taxonomy): Eukaryota > Viridiplantae > Streptophyta > Magnoliopsida > Asterales > Asteraceae > Lactuca > Lactuca sativa. Next base: position 49,637,331 of record NC_056629.2, on the reverse strand, counting down.
GGGTTGAATGAGTTAAGAAGTTAGTAGTTGCATATGTTGGGCGTACTGCAGGGTACGTTGTGCGTACATAGATACGGTCCCAATGCCTCAGACGCTTGTACGCCCCGCATATGAGGCCGGAGCCAACTCGACCGAGTTGACTCGAATGTGTTGACTCGTTGACTTTGAATTTGACTTTTACCAAGGTTGACCAGGTTTGACTTAAGGGTATTTTGGGTATATTGAGAAATAGTGGAGTCTTGGTGTCTATCTGTTGAATAGGCGACCTGTAGAGTCGGTATTTGGAATAGTTTACCGTTCAACATTTCATCAGACTGTAAGGTGAGTATTCCTCATTGTACTGGTGGGTCGAAGGCACCAAGGTCGGCCCATTGGATTGAATGCCTTGTTACATGATTATATGTTATGATGCTGTACAGATTTGTTAGATCGGTATCCTAGTATATAGGATGTTAGCATACGGTAGTAATATGTAGATTTGTCTGTTGTATGTAGACTGGTTATATGTTTATCTTTTAGGTATATGTCAACATGTTATGGTTGGTTGGGTTGAGGCGGTCCTGTTTTGTGCTAAAGGCCAGGATATTCAGGGTGGTCCGGATAAACTGTAGCCCTACGAGGCGATCCACTCAAGCTGATGGCATGTCGAGCAGTCTAGATAGGTTGTATGTAACACCCCGAATTCATAAGACCAAGGAAGGAAAGGAAAACCCCCAAGTCAAGAGGTCTACTTGTCGAGTCCAGGGAGGAACTCGACGAGTAGCAGCGATTTCCCTGTCGCAGATTAAGTGGCCGACTCGGCGAGTCGGGGGACTAACTCGGTGAGTCTGGCCTGGGTTGGGAAACCCTAATTTCAGGACTTGGTGCCCTATTTAATCATCTTATTCTCATTTCCTCAGCCTCCTGGATGCTCTCTCAAGACCATAACGAAACCCTAGTGCCTTCCATGAGTTTGTGAGCCATTGGCATTTTTCAATGTTATGAAGCTTGAAGAAGAAGGTGAAGCCTTGGGGATATAAGAATATATTAATATATCTAGAAACCTCTTGCATTCTCCTCTATTTTTTGGTAAGAAAGCTTCCACCTTGATCATTATGCATGTAGATCTCTTCTTTGTCACTTTTGGGGGTTTTTGGTCCAAGAACCCTAGCATGAGAGGAATAGATGTCCCAAGGGCTTGTGTTTTCAGATCTAGCACCACTAAGGGTTGTTATGGCATAAAGGTGCAAGCTTTATGCCATAGGAATCCCCATGCAAGCATATGAAGTGTTCTTTTGGCCTTTTTAGCTCAAAAGGCCATGAATGGAGGAAAAGGCAGTAGCTTTGCATGGTTATGAGGTGGTTGAGTCCAGATCTATGTTTTGGATGCTTTGAGACCCTCAAAAATCATCTGAGTAGATTGGGACGTAGAGGGACTCGGCGAGTCAAACCGTTTTCTTGCCCCAAAACCCTTCTGTTAAAGGGTATGAGTTGAGTTGGTAAGGGACTCAGCCAATTTGGGTCCATAGTGAACATGAAGATCATCATACTCGACGAGTTCAAGGAGGAACTCGGTGAGTCTAAGGCAATCTCCTTAATTTATGAAGGTTGACTCAGCGAGTTTAAAGAGGAACTCAGCGAATCAGATGAAGGAGGGTCTCGATGTGTTAAAAGTGCACTCGACAAGTTCACGGAGAACTCGACGAGTAGGATCGAAGTCCATAGTTTTGTGTGAACTGTGGGACTCGACGAGTTGGTGGGTTAACTCGGTGAGTTGGTTCAGCTCGGAGCGTTGACTTTGACCTGGTTTGAATTTTGAGGGTATTGTGGTCTAAGTGTTGTTTTGGGTATTGATAGTTCGGGGAGTCGAAGGATCAGCAGTTCAAGAATTGCCAGATAGCAGTCAGAAGTGTTCATCTAGTCTTCAACAGTGTAAGGTGAGTCTCCTCACTGTGTGCATGGGTCTACGGCCACAATGCCGGCCCATTATGATTATGTTTATGTTTATGCTTATGTATAGAAGGAAGACCCGAGGGTTAGCCTTAGGCATTTATTGTTATATGTTCCAAGTTACGACGTGATGTCGGGCGAGGCCCGAGGAATGTTAGGATGCTAGAGGTCTTTGTGATTCTTGCATGTGTCGGTACGATAGGTTCCGGACCGAGGGTCCGATGTCGGGGTAAGCCCGAGGTATGTTAGATAATAGTATGTCTCCGGATCGGGGGTCTGATGTTGGGCCTGTTGGGTTTTGAGCAATCTAACACTTCCTAAGTGTGCATGCAACCCTAATAAACCTTGGATCTATGTTTGTCTAAATACATGCAAAATAATAATTTTCCAAGGTTCATAACCTATCTAACATGGCATGGGGTACTTTTAAACATAAAAGAATTAGATGAGATTACATACCTTTTGATGATGAGTTCAATTCCTAAGGAGTTTGAGGGCCAAGCACCAATAGTGTGAATGCCTCAAATGGAATCACAAATCACCACAAACTCTTGGAAAACTTTGAGAGAGTGTTTACACACATAGAAATCGGTCACACACAAACACACATACTCTAGTAACACTAGTCACATTAGTGGCCATTTCATGCAACATAAGCATGCTTATATAGTGTACATGATTAGGGTGAAACCCTAATAACCCATGACTTTTCCTTTCCCAAGGATCCATGGGTTAAAATCTCCATGGATCATCCATGGACTTCCATATAAGCCTAGCCCATTAACAAATGAGTGTTAGCCCACACCATATAAAAAAAATAACCCACAATTTAATTAGTCTTCCTTTTAATCTCTAAATTAATTCATAATTAATTTAAGACTAAGACTAATTAAATAACATAACTTCATATTAATATATTATAACTTATAATATATTAATAAACATATGTGTATAACTCTCATAAAATTATCCATAAATAGTTTGGATGAAATGCAACCCAAATGGACCATGTCGGGTCGGGTCAAGTATATACCAAATAAGTTATGGACTTAGACACCTTATCCAACAGACTCCCACTTGGATAAGTCTAATAACTATATTTGCGTATGTTACTTCAGGAACCAACCAGCAATCGTAGCTCTCGAAAACTCTGTTGAACTATGAAGCGCCATTTTATAGATAAATGATCATATAATCCTCTGTTCTCATGATATCATCCGGACAAATACATGGAACAACGTCGTACTTATTGTCCAGCAGTTTGTTTCCCGATTTTCGATTTGTTTGACAAAGAACTTAATCGAACACATCAATCTAGTTCTGACCGGTTGGTACATAGGTCACAACAAAATCATCGAGGGGCCCAGATATCGCTTCTATTTCTAGAAGAAACAGATAAACTTCGACTCATATGCTTGTTCTACTACTTGTTGAATTGTACACAAAGGCACGTTTTATAACATCAAGTTACTGATGCGTTTACATGCAATCAATGCACAACCAACTCATAGGTAACAACTCATATCTCTAGGTTTGAAGATTTATATAATATTACCGTCTCACGATCACTCGAGATAAATTCCATGAAGTGATACAAGTGAGTGTGGGTTTATTCCAATACTCATAACTTATGAGCACTCATGAATGTTGTAGCAACCATTGCTATGACAAAACCCATTTAGCCATCTACAAACTCGATTCATGACAGTCTTGATTCATACCTACTTCCAACATATGAACGACTGTGGAGTGTTTAAATAACTTAGTCATTCGGAAAGAATAACCTAGCTATTTTGGAAGTCAAAACATGCAAAGTGAAACACAATAATAATCGAATCCAATATGGTCTCAGAACCCTTTTGAATATAAATAGAACCACCTTTTATTTATCACCATATTGATTACACATTATTCATTGTATAATGTTTCAAACAATCAACTTAAGACTTGAATAAAAACAACAGTCGTCCCATGCTCCTAGTATGTACACTTTGTTTTTCTAAACAATAGTTATGCCATACTCCAAGTATGCATACTATGTTTGTCTATGATCCTTACATTGTAATGTAGATCAATTGAACATGATTCCAATGATACTCATTTCACAATCCCAAATCCTTATTGTAAATGTGAGAATCCCTGATTCCTATCATTTACCAAAAAAATCTGTTAGATTTTAAACTTTTATGGAATGTTCCTCTTGTAATGATTATTCACAAAGTCACCAGAGTATTCCAAAGAAGGTCAACTTCTATGGAACGGAAGTCTCATATTCAAAGTACATTGCTTTGAACATCCTTCTTGCATTAAGGTTTTCTAATCTTACATAGATTGAATAACTTCCACCTATGGAGACATTTCCATAGTCCCATTTTGACTATCACTTCCGAACAAGAGTTACTTCTTTTCAGAATATGTCAATATGGTCCTTTCCGACAACTTACATCATACTTCCAACTGTCCCTGAGCAACCAATCTTTGGCGAACCTCAGATTTGTCCTCGACAATTGCTTAATCACTTTAGTCATATCCAGTTCTAGACTTTTCCCTTCTCAATGCCTTAAGCATTTTGGAAAATTTAGAAAAGATGAATATTATAGCACATGCAATCGATCCTATATCCGAAGCATATGGGACACGATTCATGATGTTTGACATAAAGACATGATGCTAGACAAGTCTTTTGCTACAATATTTTTTATTTGCCATGTTTTCAAAATTTAACTATGAAGAGGGATGCCGTAATCATAATCAAATTTTGAAAATGCAATATATATAGAATTTCTTCAAGTTGAACCATTCCAACATAAAATTCATATATATACTCTTGACTAAAGATGATTAAAATCTCAATCTAAGCTTTAGAATTGAAATGAAGTATAATTTCCTCTCCCTTAATTATAGCAAAACAACTTTTCAACCCCTGAAACTTCACGAATTGAAACTTTTGTTTTCTATAATTAACATTGCTAACTTGCAACACTAAACGTAATAATCATGCTCCCACTAACATGATGATTATCAGCATAACACTTATGCTCCCACTAGCTCTGACATATTTCTAGAAATTTGTTGGACTTCTGAAATTTAGATTCATACACCCTTTCTTAGATAGCTCACATGTGTGTCTAAACAATTTTTAGAACTATGAAAAGGGATGTCGTAATCATAGTCTCAATTGCTTAGGCATTTGCCATTTCTCACAAGTCCATGTTAGTGTGCCGGTTAACCACACGCGCTCCACTAACAACTTTTGAAAATGCAAATAACACAATTGATATCTACATAAAATCTACTTAGTGAAAGCGTTCCCTCACCATCATTTTCATGAATCGGAGAGAAACCTTATGACACTTAGATTTTATAGTGTATGAGTGAATTTGTCAAAACCATAACCACAACATAAGGTTAGTGACAAATTCAGCCTTACATGGATTAAACTTGCTCAGTCTTAGTTTCTTGTCACCTTGGTAGTACAAGGCCCACCAATGCTTCCAAGTTGAACTCTGATAACTCACATGCAAATTCAACTTATTTGAAGTAGGTACAGAAATAAGAGTTATGTCAACACGATAGGTTGCAAACCTTAAGTTGTGTGCTAGTGATAAATTACAGGTTTTACTCTTGATTAACTCTTGAAACTCTTTCAGGATCTTTAAGGCTCCCACTGTCCCCTTGACATATAAGTTTCCCCAGTCAAGAACCATTCCTTGACAAAACAAATATTCAAGGGATAGTGCGGATTCTTATCAAGACTAACACTTCACACAATTGGTCTTAGTTGGTGTTTGTCTCATCCAAGACATCACAACTTACCAATATCAAATGTACAAGAGTAGAAAACATTTTACTCTTACATTTGACTAGTGTTAATAAATCTTCCTTTATGTCACTCAAAGTTACAATCTTGGAGTATGACTCTAAGAATTGTTTTGGAACGAAGTATGACTCATCTTCTCGATCTTAACCAATCCAACAATTCATGACCTCTCTTCTTAGCCATAACAATGCACTAAGACGTCCTTAGAGTATGAATTTGTGATATGGTTTCATAATCATTAAGATGATCATGAAATACGATACTAAAGTACTCTCCCATCCTTTCAGATTTGAGAAACTTTTATCTTTCTGCCTAATTTGATTCTTCTCATTTGTTTTGTCATATATTGTAACCTTTCCAATGTTACAAAATTATACTTAACCTTATAAGTATAATCATATTTACTAATCTTTAGTAAATCATGACAAATCAATCTTTGTGGTGGACCTTGACCAGCGCACACCCAGTGTACCTAATTCCTTAGTCCTTCAATTGACTCACATATACATGTGATCAAAGAATTAGTCTTAATTTTCAAAGATGAAAATTCTCATTCATCATACAATACAACTTGTATGATTCCAAGTTTCTGTCCAATTGAAACTTGGGTGATGAAAAACTTTCTTCATTTGGTAAATTCAGACACTACCACAAATGAAAGAATCAAATCCATTTTCCAATATTGCTATTATTGGAAACATATAAGCAACAATTTTCCACAGATGCCATTGTAAGGATATTTTTAAAATAAATAAACTTAAAACCCTTTTTTTTCTTTTATTTTAAAACTTTGCGGAAAAACTTATCCTTACAATCCACATGAAAACCTTGTTGTTATCTATTCATAAGCAATATATTATAACTCTTAAGCAACAGCTCAAAATTCTGATTGTCGAACCATGCGATCGAAAACCCACCTTTGCAATCAGAATCAACATATACTTACTTTAAGCTTCCTATATTTTCTTTGATTCTTAAAACATCAGCATGTAACCCATTCACATTATGTAATAAGAATCTCCAAATAGGAACTTAATAGAGTTAGAGAGTGGACTTTACCCGAGTAGAGTCAAACCTCTTGACTTGATCAACCTTATGACCTTTCAGGTGAATAGGGCAGCTTCGCAACCAATGCCCCTTCCTTTGGCAACAAAACACATGGACCCTTTGGTAATGGCACATGAGACTATCTCAGACTTAGCCTTTCTCTTTACCATTTGGTCAACCGAGTTGACTATGGCCGATCCCTTTCCATTGGGAAGAGAAATGCTCTTCTAGATATCCAATGCTACCATTGTCAATGTCCATTTAAGACTTGGGAAGTTGTTCTTTCAATCAAATTTGCTTTACTGGTGTTCCAAATCATTGCTGATTCCACAACACCAAGCAAATAGATAACATCATTAAGGGTCATGTCATAGTCTGTCTCATAGTAGTCCCAAAGAGACTCACTATGTTACTAAGAAAGTGATTGAACATCCAACTTTCACGAGACTTTGACACCCAACTCTCCCAGCTTGTCAATATGTGACTTTATCTCCAAGATGTGAGCACACATAGACTATGCTTGCCAATAGGGATTGAGTGACTTTAAACTTTTCAAGAACTTGTGGGTGAAGGAGAATAATTGGAGGAGGTGGAGGAAGTGAAGCATGATGTTGAGGGACACCATCTTCAAGAGATTTGGGAAGATCATAGTTGTCTGAACCAGACATCTATAATGGGAGAAAATCAAGTTAGTTGATTCAAAGTCCTTAATATAACACCCAATATGAAATATTAAGGCTAGGACCCAACACAATATTTTATAATTTGGAAGAGGGATGCCGTAATCCAAGCTATAAAATATTTGAAGGTAGGCGAATGACGATTCACCAATTTCCACCATGAAAAACGAAATAATTTATTCGGTTTTAATTGGATTTGAAATTTCTAGATCTTTTGAGATTCATTGAACTTTTCAATGGCATGTTTCAATCTCGAGTGTGCCCTCTCAAATTTTGTGACTGGGATGCCGAGGATCACAAAACAAGGTGTGAATAACCATACCAATTCACTTGGTACCCTTAATATTATCACCTAATCAATGTGCCGGTTAACCACACACGCTCCATTGATCTATGACAAACATTAAGTCACCCTTCATGATCCTTACTAGTCCAAGTTAGTGTGCCGGTTAACCACACACGCTCCACCAACGACTTGGTAAGGTACAAAGTGTGAATTCCATGGGCTAACACCAAATTCACATTTTTCCTAAAGTAACTAAGATTGGGAATTAAATAAAAAATATTTAGTTACTTTATAATAATCATTATACTTTTAATGAGAATTTAAAGTCAATGTCCTACCCGTTCGGCTAACGACCCTCCACCAGTCAAGCAAGCGGTGGGTGAGAGTGGACACCCATTAAGTCGCCATTTTATAGGCAACAACCTTATACCCACCTTATAAACCGGCTTCGTGAATGAGGCCTACTAACGGTAAAACGACTTGTTCTTATACATATATATAATAATTAACCATTAATGTTATAAATAGTATAAGTGTTGAATTTTAACTTTTAAAACTCTAAGTGTTGGAATTAAAGTTTATTAAAGTGTGTGAAACTTTACAAATTCCAAAACTTGAGGGCAAGTTTTGAAACTATTCAAAACTAATTAATTCCATGATTTATGTGTTTAAAGTAGTTTTAATCCAAAAACTCTTCAAGTTCCAAAACTTGAGGACAAGTTATGGAAGACTTTAAACTAATAAAAGAATTACTTTTCTTTATTTTTATAACTTATGGAATTAATTAAGGTTACACTTTATTTATATATTTATTAATGAAGTGACTCTTGAACCTCCATAACTTAAGGACAAGACTCTTCATCTTTTGTAACCATCCAAGACTTTTCATTTCATAACTTATGAATTAAAGGTTCATAAAAATGAAGACTCTTCATTTTCATGTAACTTATGTGTTTTAAGTGTGTGTTAAATAAAAGTGACCTTTGGATATCCATAACTTGAGGACAAATTATGGTCTCCATTAAAACACATAAATGATCAAGAATTAATTCTAAACAATTCAGCAAATAATTCCTATCATCTTCTAAATTCATAAGAACATGAACATGATCATCAAAATTTCAAGAATTATATGAACACATAAAATCATGGAATTTTGATTATAACTTTGAAATTGGTCCACCATCATCATTACCACATCAAAAACAGGTTTTATGAGTCCAAAACAGTTTAAGGTAATGATTCTAGACCAATTCCAGCACCAAAACTCGAAGATATGCTGTCTGGGGGTCCAACTCGTCTAGTGCATGAACCAACTCACCGAGTTGGATGAGTTTTGCCTTGGACTCGTCGAGTCCCTTCATGGACTCGGCGAGTCAGCTGTGCAGACAGCATAAAATCTTCGATTTTTAGCAATTTGCATCAAGTATTCAAACAAGCAAGCCTAGGCTCTGATACCACTGTTGGGTTTTGAGCAATCTAACACTTCCTAAGTGTGCATGCAACCCTAATAAACCTTGGATCTATGTTTGTCTAAATACATGAAAAATAATAATTTTCCAAGGTTCATAACCTATCTAACATGGCATGTGTCACACCCCCGAACCAGACGGCGGAAACGTCCGGGGGCTGTAGTGACTCAATTGAATACCATAACATTGAATATATATGAAACAAAACAACATTCGTCACCATTCATCAACATAATACAACCAGTAGTGTTTACATGTCATACATTGTTTGAGATATTACATTTCCAAAAATTAATATTGTTTGGTTCATTCAAAAATAAACTGCAACCGTCACTGAGCATGATTTCCCTTGATTCACTGGTTTCCTGAGAATACAAGTATTTTGAAAAACGTCAACATATGAAATGTTGGTGAGTTCATAAGTAGTGTTTGAAATCGAATGTTTATATTGTTTGAAAAACCACCAGAAAATCCGATATTTTCTGAAAAGAGAAGCTTTCAAAAACGTTTGTGAAGATCCATAGGTATGCTTGTTTGTTTCTATACTTGCAAAATAAGTTGTTCATTTAAGATGTATGCGTTTAAAATCTGTATGTGATAAAAACCCTAGGGAAACCCGATGTTCCCCTAGTTCTTTTGAAATCCATTGAGTTGCGTTGAAACCATTACAAAATAGTAGTATCGGTCCCAAGCGACGTTGGAAGGTTCTCGAGCATTGATTATTTACTACAAACCCGCATTACACAAATGCCCGGTTTATAGATATACCAACGATTCCCGAAGGCGTCGTCAGTACTAATCACGTTATCCAATCGCCCGGACTATGAGTGGTCCCACATCCGAAGAGAATGAGGTCACGAAGACCCCGGTAACTCTATTAACCGGCTGGGAAAAATGTGTGCGAGGGGTCCCCGACCCGCCTCGTAAAATGTGTAGACTCTTCTAGCAATACCATGGCCCTTGGGGTCCAATGATACAAGCCATTGAAAGTCACCCTACGTTGTGCCAAGTTGGTAAAACTCAACACTTCGTAGAAAAAAAAATGTCTTCGGGCCTTAAGATCAGGTCATTGGGCTAGCTAGGCCCAACAAACAAGATTTTACACTTTTGGGGCCCGAAGATGGTGCGTAGACGTCTGTGCACACTCGCATGTATGTGTATTACCAATCGTTATTTGTATGTATCAAAGAGTTAGTAGTTGTAGATTTCCATTGGCTCGAGACCGAGCCAATTCGTTTAGCAACGACTTTTGGTATTGTAATGAGTTGTATTTCGTTGATAGTTGAGGTGTCATTATTTGATCACATTGTACATAATGAATCAGCCTTGAAATATTTCTGTTTTCAGCCCCTCATTATTTGTAAAATTTACATTTTCAACCCTTTTATTTAAATATTTCCCGGTTTGGTCCTTGAACTATTTTTCTTGACATTTTAACACCAAAAATTATTGAAATTAATATTTTCCAGCATATTTTTCAAAGAAAACAGTTTAAGTCCCTGAAAATGCAGTTTTTCTCGGTTTTAGCCCATCTTTTCGCAATTTTGACAATTTTGGCCCAAAATGGAAAATTTTTGCAACTTTGGTCCTTTTTAAATTTAAAAAGCATTTTAAACCTTTGAAAAGGATTTGGAACACTTATAGTCCACTGTTTTACAGAAAGTTACAGTTTTGGCCCTCCAAAACAGAAAAATTCGCATATTGGGCCTTATTGGGCCGAAATTTGCATTTTTAGCCCAATAGGCTTGAAATTTATGTTTTAAATCCACTAATTGAATAGAATTCCAGAAATAGCTTTATTGAAACTGTTTTGACACATTTCAACCATCAGAATCTGTAAAATGTCATTTTGGGCCCTTAATTTTGTATTTTTCACATTTTTGGCCCAAAATATGTGTTTTTAGCTTAAAGAAAATTGTTGCTAACCACTTGGCTATTTATCTAGTACCACTTATTATGTAGGAACATATTTGAAGCTAATATCATAAAACATGAGTTATATCTCGGTTTTGAGGGGTTTAATGGCTAGATCCAACATTAAAACACATATAAGCATACATATAAGCATGGAAAGCATACAAGGCATACAAATACATATAGATCTACACTTTCACTTGTATTCCCCCCCACAAAAACTCTTTAAAACAGAAAATAGGGGTATGAATCTCACCTTGGGGTGTTGGTTCGGTTTTTGCAATGAAAATGGAAGGAAAAATGAAGTGTTTTTGGCCTTGGCTCCCTTTGGTGAAGATCTTGAGTTTGAGATGGTTTGAGGATGCTAGATCACGATTTTTGTATAGATTAGGGGAGGATTTTGATAACAAAAGAATTTAAACCATAGATCTATGCATAATCTTACCTTAGGAGATGATTTACTTGCAAAAATCCCTTTGGAAAGCCTCTAAATTTCGAGATCTTTGGAGAGGGGAAGGAGAGAGCTTCTTGAGAGAATTTTTGAGAGAATTTTGTGAGATGTGTGTGTGTGTTGGTTATCCTCGGCCGAAACAAGAAGGGAGAGGGAGAGAGAGAAGGAAGAAAAGACTTTGAGGTGATGCTTGCATGGATGAATGTGATTTTTGCATGGAGAACCCATGGGTAAAAATGAGGTGGCACTTAAAAGTCAACCTCTCCTTGTGTTTGGGCCTTGGGCCGAGAATATGAAGGGAAGGAGGAAAAATTTGGGCTTTTGCCCCTAAGCCCAACATTAGAGGTAGTTTAGGGTATTTATTGGACTTATAAAATAAAATTGTGATTTTTGTGCTTTATTAAGCTAGGTTAGGTTTAATTATGGATCAAAACTTGTGTTTTATTTCCTTCTAGGTTCTACCTAGCCCAAAATATTGAAATAAACGAGTGTGGGTCTAATTAGAGCCCAATTAGGGTCCTAAACCCATGATAGTCAAATTGGAAGGTCATTGGTCCGTTTGGATCCAATAAGGAAGTCTTAGTCCAAAATGGACTTAACAAAAACTTCTAGGGTCTCCAATTGTTTGATGACTACTTATAGTACTTGTATCTTGTATTTGGTTAAAGTTTTTGATTCACATTAACTTGAATGTGTAGATTACATAGCTTAAAATTTACAGTTGTGACAGCATGGGGTACTTTTAAACATAAAAGAATTAGATGAGATTACATACCTTTTGATGATGAGTTCAATTCCTAAGGAGTTTGAGGGCCAAGCACCAATAGTGTGAATGCCTCAAATGGAATCACAAATCACCACAAACTCTTGGAAAACTTTGAGAGAGTGTTTACACACATAGAAATCGGTCACACACAAACACACATACTCTAGTAACACTAGTCACACTAGTGGCCATTTCATGCAACATAAGCATGCTTATATAGTGTACATGATTAGGGTGAAACCCTAATAACCCATGACTTTTCCTTTCCCAAGGATCCATGGGTTAAAAGCTCCATGGATCATCCATGGACTTCCATATAAGCCTAGCCCATTAACAAATGAGTGTTAACCCACACCATATAAAAAAAATAGCCCACAATTTAATTAGTCTTCCTTTTAATCTCTAAATTAATTCATAATTAATTTAAGACTAAGACTAATTAAATAACATAACTTCATATTACTATATTATAACTTATAATATATTAATAAACATATGTGTATAACTCTCATAAAATTATCCATAAATAGTTTGGATGAAATGCAACCCAAATGGACCATGCCAGGTCGGGTCAAGTATATACCAAATAAGTTATGGACTTAGACACCTTATCCAACAGGGCCAATCCCGAGGAAAATTCTTATGTTGTATGTTAGATTATACTTGTGTCTCTGTGATACTTATATGTGCCCAGTAAGGAGGTGAATGTGGGAGAGGTCTCGTATCTCATCACTAGCTGAGTATGGATGGGGTTCCATATCTCAATATTAGCATAGTAGGGGCGAGGCCCATGATAGGAAGGATGTGAGTGTGGGCGGGGGGTTGTATCTCACTACTAGTAGGAGTATGGACGGGGTTCCATTACTTTAGTAGCAGATCAGGGGCGGGGCCTAAGTTAGGCGATGCCGTAGACCAGGGTAAAGTTAGAGTATGTTTATGTATGTTCTAGTATGTTATTCGATTGTATATATGCATGTAGCGGGCGAGGCCTAAGGGAGACATATTTGTATACCGGGCGGGGCTCGATGCCAGGTGAGACCTGATGCTAGGCGGGGCCCGATGCGGGGTGAGGCCCGATGTAGTGGGCGGGGGCCCAGTATGTGGTTATGTGTTCGTGGTTATGCGTATATGGTATGTGGTAGGTCTAGAAACTCACTAAGCTTCGTGTTTACAGTTTTCAGTTTTAGTTTTAGGTACTTCCGGTAGCGGATGGAAGAGCTCGGAATGATCGTATTGCACACACCAAGAAGTTTAGTCTGGAATGTTTACTCTGATAAAATAAGCAAGTGTTTTGAAAAGATACTCTGATTTATTATATAACCCTTTTAGTATGATTGAAATGATTTAATATTTATGGTTTAGTAATGTTTTAAAAATAAATTTTTTGTCATGATTTTTGGGATGTTACATTGTAGGCCCTGCGAGGCAGTCCAGTCATGCCGATGGCTTGGGAGCGGTCCAGATAGGTTGTAGGCCATGTGGAGCGGTCCAGTCAGGCTGAAGGCTCATTTATGCATGTTGCTGTTTGTTATGTTTATGTGGTGTTACTTTGGGGTAACACACTAAGTTTTGTCTTGCGTTTTTAGTTTATTGTTTTGAGTACTACTGATGATCGCGGAAAGGCGAAGGCGTGACCGTACACATCCTCCTACTTCATGTCCTTATGATTTTGGGATACTCTGATATTGATAAACACTTTGGAAACAATTATTTGTAAATATTTTGTGATTATGGGTTTTTTTAAAAGTTTAACATTGTTGTGATTTTTGAGTCGTTACAAATACATACATTGATAACAACCTGCTCTACACCCCTGCCTTGACCAAATCTTGAAACAAGGTCTCGCATACCCGAACTGCAAATCCTTATGCACCATTCATCCAACACCATAAACACGAACAGATCAATGATCCTCCAAGAATAATACTCAATTCTCCCCCACTTAGGGTTCAAATTACCACCCACTGGTGTTGCAACCAAACCATATCTCAATCTGGCTCAACAAGGTACAAACCATCCCTTACTCTTGGAAAGCAAAGGCTTGATCGTGCATATCTTCATGTTTTATGACATTGGATCTTGGGATACTCTGATTTATATTAATACTTTTGAAACAATGGTTTTATTGTAGACACTTTATGGTTAATGGGTTGTTTTTAAAAAAAATGTTAAAATTTATTGTGATTCTTGGGATGATACAATTTTATGTGGGGTGACATATACCTGAGGGTGAAATTGACCCATTCGGTTGAAAAACACCAATTGAGTTGAAATAGACTCGAGGGTGAAATAGACATGGGGTGAAATAGACCCGTAAGGTTGAAAAAACCGATTGAGGTGAAATAGACTCGGGGGTGAAAAAGACCCGTATAGGTACAAGCTGGTACATATGTATGACATGGAGTATTTTTGGGAACTCACTAAGTTTTGTGCTTATAGTTTATGTCTATGGTTTCAGATACTTCCGATTCCAAGGGGAAGAGCTCAACATGATTGTACCATATCCTCTAGTTTCTGCATGATTTGATCGATTTTGTACTCTGATGGTTGTATGACATATTTTATACTATGATTGGTTTTCAAACCGAATGAATGGTTATTTTGATCGATTTAAAAAGAAAATTTTTACTTAGAATTTTTGGGACATTACATAATAGCTTTAAGCTTAATACTTTAAAGTTTAAACAAATATTTGTACAAAAGAAATAGACTTGTTGCAATGTATTTAACTCTCATGAAAGAACATATTGAATTCTTTTATTTTATAGAATGGAGTTTAGTTTTCTTGTTTTGGCAACCAAACACGCTTTCGATACTCAGCGAGCGCCCATAGGGGAAAAGTGTTCCTATATTCTGCATAATGTAACATGCAATTCTTCATGTACACTCCCGTTATTTCCTACAAAAATTTAACTCATTTTAGTCTTAAGTTATATTAAATAGAACAAAATAACAAGAGTATATTTAACCCATCTGCTAGTGTGTGACAATAATGTACCTGTTGAGGAAAATCTCCGTCATCCATTTGCCCATTTATAAGTAATTTTGCTGCCTTGTGTAATGGTGTCTGATCCCTTTCAGCCTTTCCAACAAAATAAGTTTTATTAATTTTCATTTTTTAAATAGATATGATCTTTACTTTTGTTTTGATTTTCACATATGAAGATTATCGGTTAAATAAAATAATAAAAAGATTTCAAACCTGTCCACCACATAAAAGACCGAGCAATGCCCATGAAGTTTGCACCAAATTTGTTCGGTTCCCCTCCAAAGGTATAAATTTCTGATTTGATCCAAGAAGATCACATTAATTAATATTTTTTTTGGGAATACTATTCACTAATTTGTTTTTTTATCAAACTAAATTGACACATGTAAGTAAAAATATTTATATTAATTTGTATTTGATACTAAAAATACTGAATCACTTGCCTCTTGTGGGCATGACTCAAAGTTCTCTCCCCAACCACCTTCTGAGTTCTGTGTTGAGAGGAAAAAATTGACAGCTTTTCGAACTGCTTCACTATTTTCATATGTTTTCCCACAAGATACTAATCCTTGAAGCACAAAATATGTGCCATAGAGATAACATATACCCCAATAACCATACCATGAACCATTTTCTTGTTGCCTGTTTTCCAAAAAGTGTATGCCTTTTTCAATAGCAACTTCGATTTCTTTCTCACGATGCCCTGGATGTAGATCTTTGAACGTTTGTAGAGCCTGAATTATGGAGCCTGTACATTCAACATGCCTACAACCACCAAAAAGAATGGATACAATCCATCATATGTATAAAACCATAATCTTAACCCATAAGTTAGCATGGAAAATATAGCTTACTCTCTTTCCACCACTATGTCCGCAAAAAGTTCTGAAGGGTTTAATTTCTGAAAAAAAAAATTGAGTTTAGGTTTATCATTGGCCCATATTAAATTAAGCAGGAAAATCATACCTCTAAATATGGTTTTGGGACTGGTGCCTCCCAAATTGCAAAACCACCACTTTGTGGACTCTGGTTAAGTACATGCATAACATAAATTACTCATTGAAGATAAAGTTTATTACTAATATGGTTAGTTACCACATTAAACCCTTAAACTAAGAACATCTACAATGGAGAGTTTAATGGGAGAACTAAATAAGATGACAAACCTTGTTGCCATTTAATAAATGAAACCCTACCATTATGGGATTCGGTCCAATGGGGGAAAAGGAAACCTTTCTAACTCCTTAATAAATATTTAAATGTATTCCATTGAATTTATAGAGTTCAATGCATTGTAGGAAAATTTTATAGAGTTGAATTGAATATAAAATGACGACGTTCAACACATTGTGAATGCTCTAATGTATGATTAGAAGCAATAAAAAAAGTAAAAGATAACATGAAGAGAATGTGTACTTGTAGGTAAAGAAGGACATTCACAGCATCATATAATTGCTCCACTTCAGCCTTTTCTCCGACAATTTCTTGTGGCATTTGCGACAACGCCATTAAACACTTCATAAGAAATCATGTAGGATTTGAGTCCGAAAGATAGATTTATGTTTACAAGATTGAAAACTTAAAGAAGTATATAAATAATTAAAGAGAGTGATGATTTCACCTTCAAAGCTTCAGCGGTGCAATCTGAGACGACCCAACCTTGATCTTGATCGGAGAAAGTCCATGCCCCTTTTGTAAATTGGCGACACATATTTGCGAAATCTCCTTTTGGGTTCTCTTTTATCTATAAATTCGTTTCGCCATAGAAAAAAGATTTGAACTTTCTGATTAGAATTGGCTTGTATTATAAGAGATTTACTAAATAAGAATAAAGGCAATTAACCTGTGATTCTTTCAAGTAAAAGTGAGCTTTTTTTAGTGAATCTCCATACTCGTCAACCATATCACTTGAGAGAATTGCTTGAGTCACAAGAGTGCAATCCCATAACTGGCTACCAAAACTTTGCATCTTCATACCATCCTCCGCCATCCACAAGTAATCCGGCAGTCTAGCAAGGTGTCGTTTGAAGTCAATTCCATTTGGATCCAGGGCAAAGAAACACATCATCTGTAAAGCCTGTAACAAAACCAACAAGTTAGAAGCATTTCATTATTAGTTGTTTTGAGCAAATCTATGTTAAGTGATCTTGCCTTTTCCACGCAACCCATGGTTATGTAACGTCCTTCCTCAGCGTTATATTGCATTAGCTCCAAAACTCTTTGGAGACCCTTCTCTCTTAACTTCTTAAAGGGCCATTTTGTGATAAGTGGCTCGCTAAAATAATGAAGACCATCCCATAAGAGATCTTGGATGTAGGTGTGGGGGTAGTACAGATCCTCCTATACATAATTGTATGGCTTAAGTTTTCTTTGATATAAACCCTCACATAAATCTTCTAATACAATCAAATAGTTTTTGAATCAATGTTATAAGCGGTGTATCAATAATTTGTTAATCATTAGAAATATTTAAGAAACTATTATTACTATTTCTAACACCTTTGGTCGAATAAATAGTTTATATAATCCACAAAAAAAATGTTTTGCCCATATGAACGAGGCAAATTCTAGGTATTGTAACTGTTTAAGACAAACCTTGCAACAATTATGTCGTTGTTTGTTCCAATTAATCTGGTGGTAAGGAATGACATGAATCTCTTCTCTCAATGATATAACAAGGTCTGTAATAGGCCCATGAAAGCTTCTACCATACAAGTATGACATTGGCATGTATGTGGTTCTGCAGTAACACCACATTTTTGCTACAAATACATCAATTCCCACAAAAGTGTTACATTAGTCTCTAAGAGATATTTGTTTCTTTACATGAACCCTATATATGACCTCTAGAAGTTGAATTGGATTCTATACCAGGATGATAAGGCAAAAAGGAAGGGAAAAGCCAGAATTCTGGAGGAAGAGGGTTGCAGCCTGCCCATTCATACACTCCAAGCGCCTACAAAACCATGTCATTTCTTATGTTACTGGCTAAATTATATACTTTAGTTACATAATTTTTAATATAGACAAGGGTTAAAATACAAGAAGTCATAAAATATTTTTATTTCTTTGTATATATTATATATTATGACATCCTACTTATATCTATTTCTATTATAAATATTTTTTTTTACACTTTAAGACGTATTATAAATAAATTTTTTACTCTTTAAGACATAATATTATGACAAACAATTGCTTTCTTTCTATTAATTTACCATCAAATAACTATTATAATGCAAAAAAAAAAAAAAAACATGTTCATATAAATTATTAAATTTATTCTCCTACGTAACAAATATTTATACTTGTAAGTTTATAATAGTTAATAGTTCGTATTAGTAATTAGTTATTGATAATTAATGAATTGCAATATCATTTGAAAATTAAAAACTTAGAATAACATGTGACCAAGAAGAAACAAAAAAAAACATCAACATGACAAATTAATTAAAAATGTGTGGGACCCTTTTCAATAGCTCTTTTAATCTAGGTGTCAAGACATTTTCATTTGAAAACTGTGGTGTGGATTCTTTTAGTTTTATATTTTTGTAATATCAATTTTAATACAACAAATGAACCCAAGGAAAGGTTCTTTCACAAAACATGTGGACTAGCAATACCAAATGTTATCCAACACATATTTTATTAAGTAAAAAAAAGATGAAAATATACATACCGAGAGATACACCTTGCCCCACGAAGGAATCGAAGTAGCGCCACCGTGATCAAGTATCCATTTACGGCCTTTAGCAAGCGCACCATCACCATTGTCATTGGGTGATGAAGTTTCTCCAAGAAGTCTTAGACCCACATAGTTCAAGACACTCCCTATCATTGTACTTCTGCCTGATATATAGAATCCCCATCCTCCATCTTCATTCTACACATTTATAACTTATTAATAAAAAATTATATTTCCATTATTTATTACTTATCTCCAAAATCATTAGATATATTATATCGTATTAAATTCAAAACATGACACACATCCATCAAATTCAAGAACACATTTTTTTTTTTATTTTGTTATAGAAAATATAGAAAATAATTAGATGGCTAAATTGATAAAAAAAAAAAGATAAAAAAATATATATCATCTTGTAAAGTGTAGACATACTTGATGGATGTACATATAACGGATCATCTCCTTCTTGTGTTCTTCTGTTAGGATTGTATCCAATGTACCACTTATGTATAGGGCAATTATCTGCAAGTTCACATTGAACATCAAATTCGAAAAAATCCATATATAATGATATTCAACTATTTATGAAAACTATTATTTCATAAAATATAAAATTGTATGGAACTAAAGTAATTACCAGGGGAGGAGTGAAGAAGAGTGGACCCGCATTTTCAGCCGGCCAATGACCATCCCAAGCTTGAATTGCACGGTTTAATCGAACTGCTTTTTTAACTGCGGTTGTTACCGCTTCAAAGTTCACATCCTCCTCCTCTCCAAGTCTCACTGGAGGTTCGCTCAGAAGATCGATCCCGCTTTCCTTAATAAGCTACGAACATTCATCCCAATAAATTTTAGCTTATCTTTCTAATATATATCAGTTTCAATTAAAAATACTTTGAGCATCTTGAATGGAAGGTTTTCTGAAATGTCACATATTAAAAATCAAACCTAAAAGTTGTTTTTTACTATTGAAAAAAAAATTAACTGATATATTAATTAGTTTGATTTGATGAGTCAACTAAACTGAAAGATGTTTACAATCTTTTAAATTGTTTTACTAATAATGAAATAAAAAATATATTTTAATATAGTATTTTTAATCATACTTTTAAACTAATTTTCTATTCAATTAAAAAATGCATAAGAGCAATAAAACAATTTAAAAGATTGTAAACATCTTTTAGTTGACTCGTTTTAGTACTTTTATGTTATTATTTTGGTAAAATTTTATATATACAACTCTATGTTATTATTCAACAATCTATGTTATTATTCAACAATGAATATATGAATAATTATACATTAATATTCACATTATAATTTATTATATTAATCTACATATACAAAATTCATAGCCAAATAATAAGATAAAAATAGGGTTCTCATTGTTTTCATTTTAATCAATACGGGTGCATAAAGTGATAATAAACTCAATTCATTCTACTAATAAAGTTATGTAAGTTTGGTGTATAAACAAGTGGTAACATTGAAAATTTCAGCTTATTCTTTAATTAACTTGTAAGAAATAATGTCTAATTCGATTCATCATGCATACAAATTTAATTAGTAATATTGATGAACCTGATTTCGCATGAGCAGATCTGCACAACAACTGATGTCAAGTTTCTTCTTATTAATCAAAAATTGTTCTCGAAACCTTTCAACTTGTTCACGTTCTTCCTGCGTGCCTGCATCAGGGTCGAACTCCCAAGTTTGTCTCCCCACAAAGTTATTGGTGCTATATAAATATTCATCACCATTTCCATCACCGATGTTGAATTTCCCATTCTTTTCACCTATTTTGAGCTTCCACATCTTCTATTTTTGTACAAACATATATAAATGGTATCTACAACGATATCAAAAGTAAGTATATATAAGTCCCTTTTCAAATATGTACATAAGATAGGCTTTTTTACTTCATATGAAAGGGTATTTACTTTTCCAATCTTAATAGTTACATAAATATTTGTTTTTGAGGTGCTTAAAACAATGTTCTTTTTAATCTACCCACGTAGTCATTTAGGTATACATGACATAAGTTAGAAACAATTTTTTTTAAAAAGAAATAGAAATTTAAATTTGTTATGGTAATAAAAATTTGGATGGAAAATTTTAAGTTATGTTTTGTTTGAGGATTACAACTAAGTAGGTCAAAATTGGAATTTGAGATTTTATTTTGTAGTGTTTTTTTGGAAAGAAGGATCCCTAACGTTGGAGTCCAGGCCAACTTATGTGTGTCTCAACTAATCCCTTATGTTAACATAAGACAATGTAGTATGTCTTCGAGTCACAACAAATGAACATGCATGGCTGCAAAGAAAATGACATCTATGATTCGGATATGGGTTGAGGGGTTATCCACCACCTCTTCCACATGCAATACGAAAATGGCACAACCCATGTGGGTATGTTGTAATGGATTTAATAGTCAAATAGAAAAACTTCAATTGAATTAAATTTATTCATATGAGATATTAGCAAAAATTAAACAATATGAAGGAGTTTGTTAAAAAAATAATCTTTTTTTTTATATAAAATGATCATTTTGTCTAGGTTGAGTTACTATTGGTTGTTCAAATATATATAATGTTATTCTCATTTGCATTAAGAAAAACTTTAAACATTTGAAAATGTTATTTTAAAATGTTTATTATTATTTTTGTCAATTAAATATCACATTTTAAGCATTTGTATCGTATATACACATTCGCTACGTTTCTTATATATTTGTTCGATTCAATACACACAAAACACTTTCTCAAAATTTCAGAGTTGTTAATCGGATTTTGGATTTTTTAAATTCTAGAATTTTTTACGAAATTGTTCGGAGTCTGAAATGCCCTTTTTGTATAAAAAAACATTCTTTTTGTAAATGTCATGGCATTTCTAAAATGATAATAATGTAACATATTTTTTTTATAACATTCTTAAGAGACATAATACATTGATGTTATAAGTGTAACATGCATAACCTTCATATATATCTGAAACTTGAAGAAAGAATTTACCAAAAAAACATTAAGAAATGATAAAATTACAAAGATAGAATTGGGCTTTCTGATTTTTACTATGTTAAATTCAAAAACCTATAAAATGACTATTTTACCTATAAAAATTGAAACTGGAGAAGGAATTTCAACATACCAACAAACACAAAACAAACAATGACATAATTAGTTTCGTACAAGGGTTAAACCCGTCGAAATAAATAAATAAAAAAAAACTTACCCATAATAATTGTTTTTGAAAAAAAATTACAGGGACCTTTTCTATAAGTTACAAAACTAAAGGGACTAAATTTGCCAAAATGTGAAATCTTTGTTGTAGGGACTAAATCTATCAAAATATATAACCTTTGTTGCAAGGACTAAATCTGTCAAAAATATAAAACCTTTGTTGTAAATACTAAATATGTCAAAATGCAAAAGTTTTATAGCAAACCTCTGACAAAGGAAAACTCTACTGTTGCTAAGGGCTGTGTGCTTTAATAGTGAATTTTATGTTTACATGTTTCAATGTTTCTTTGATTTTTTTCTCGTTTGTTGGTTTTATTTTATGTATATATAATGTTTCGAGAAGAGTAGAGGACCAAAAGTGCCAACTCCACAAACTCATGTGTTCACATTTGGTAAATGATAGGGACCAAAAGTGGCATACTCTTGAAACCTCTTTGGCTAAATTTTAAATCATAAAAATGTTAATGTGTGAGTAATGATCCGAGGAATTTGTGGCTAAATTATGATCATCAAAAAGTTAATGTTCCTAAGAGTCGGGATAAATAGACATTTTCTGTAAACTAAATAATTATAAGGAGTAAATCTGTCAAAATATAAAACCTTTATTACATTGAGTAAACTACGGGGACTAAATCTACCAAAATATAAAACTTTTTTTTTGCAACGACTAAATCTATTAAAATGTAAAACTTTTGTTGCAAAGTAAATGCTAAAATATAAAATATTTTGATAGGTACTAATTTAATAAAAGAGAGGGACCAAAAGTGATAACTTTGTAAATTTTGGTGGCAAAAGTTTTAAGTAAAGAAAAAGTAATATATATATATATATATATATATATATATATATATATATATATATATATATATATATGATTTGTAATGCTCGTTATGATTTTGTGAGACCGTGAGACCAAATCTAAAAATAATTTTAAAATGCAAAATAAATGGAAAAATCCAAAAATTCTTTTTTAAATATTATTTTCGGAACTTGAATTTACTAAAAAAATAAAAATAAATAAAAAAAGATCTCGTTTTTTTTGAAAAATACGTGAAATATTCTAATAGAATATTACACTGTACATATTCTAAAAAATAATTTTAAAATACAAAATAAATGGAAAAATCTAAAAATTCTTTTTTTAAATATTATTTTTGGAACTTGAATTAACTAAAAAAAAGTTCCGTTTTTTTTAGAAATACGTGAAATATTCTAATAGAACATTACACTGTACTATTCTAAAAAATAATTTTAAAATGCAAAATAAATGGAAAAATCCAAAAATTCTTTTTATAAATATTATTTTCGGAACTTGAATTAACTAAAAAAAATAAAAAAAATAAAAAAATGCGTCTCACGGTCTCACAAAATTAGGTCGTCTGACATGAACCTAACCATATATATATATATATATATTCAAAATAGTTTTTATTAATCGTATAATATTTCTGACTGGAAATTTTTGATTTATTTATCTCTTAGTGATTATCTTAAGATATTTACAATTTGATAGATATATTTTTTTTAACATTATTGTATGACATTGACAAATATTGATTTGATATGTTCTTTTAACTTTATTATACCAACGAAAATTTTAATTATTTCATTATTATCCAATAATCTTTATTGGAGAAATTTCAAACAATGAGAATTTGAATACTTAACGTGGTGTATTATATTATATGTTACTAGTTGTGAAACCCGTATATTATACGGGTTAATTAAAACATAATGTTAAATAGAAGCGATTAAATGAGAAGTTTATTTGAATTTAAAATATGAAAGAAGTGAAAATTATGAAAAAAAAAACATACAAAAAATAAATTAATTAAAATTATGTGTTTAATTGTTAGACCCGTGTACTAAACGAGTTATTATAATAAAATGTTAAATACAAAGGTTTAAAGTGTAAATTTATTTGAAATTTAAATTGAAATTTCAAATTTCAAATTTGAAATTAATAGTTATTATAATAGATGTAATTTATGGAAACTAAATTAATGATATAATGGAAATGAATAATGAAGTAATTGACAATTGGAAAATAAATATATTTCAAAATTATGACAAAATAACATGTGACAAATTAAATAAGAGAATGACAAGTGGCAATAACATTTTCATTTATTAGGATAGATTAATCAGAAAATATTGATCTAAACTCTAAAGGGCACTAAATGCAATTATAATTTAAAATTTGAAATATAATATTTATTTGTATTATTTAAAGGTTATATTTTGCATCACAATTAGCTTATAAAGTAATTTATTTATTGAGCTTTTATAGATTGTTATATTTGTTAAATTAAAAAGTAGTTTTGAAGTTATATTATTAAAAAACAAGCTAGTAAAATTAACATTTCAATCCGTTGTTTTAATTAATTATCTCATATGTACAATTTATTAATTATATTTTTTTTCTTGATTATATGTATTTTTATATATTTCAACTAACTTATTAGCTAATTTATATACTAACAACTATCCATTCAACTATTATCTTATTTTTTTTACTATCAACTGATTTTTTTTAATTACCAACTATTTTTTCACGACATAATAGTCTAAATATTATAGTTTATAATATATTTTAATCAAGATTCATTTTAGAAAATATATTTATGTATTTATATATAAAATGAACATTATATTTGAGATTTCGATTAGCTCTGGCATGAAAGATGTATTAAAATTTTGAAAAAAAGCCGGGATTTCCAAAAATGATAATAGAGCTAAAGTATATTATTGTGTGCATTATATATATATTTTTCATAAATAAAGTATTAGATTGGATTGCTAGTATACTTGCTCTTTGTCTAGAGTGTGTTGGGGATGTAACTTTTTATTTTTTTTCTTTTTTCGGAGTTTTTATTTTAAATTTAAAGAAAAAACTCAAAATTAAAATGAAATAGTTTCATTTGGCAATAAGATTTTTTAGATTTTACTTTAGAGAAAAATTAATAGTCCAAAAAACAGTTAAATTAATTTTTATAGCTTTTAGTTTTTATTTAATTTACACGTTTAAAAGTTACCAACAATTTTGTCAAATACTTCTAAACAAATAAAAATTTATCGCTAGTTAGCAACTTCAAACCTTTTAACTAATACGCACCGAATAACTAAACCTTAAATTCATTTTAATAAGCTACTATGGTAAAAATTTATGGCCAAAGTTGATTTAATACTTAGATTCAATACTATTGGTACAAACTTATGGCCAAAGTTGATGTCATAGATATCTACTAATTAATAGATACAAATATAAATATGGCTTAAAAACTTTCTTTAACAAACGTGTAGTTCAAAAAATAAAATCGAAAACTTGTAATTGTGCCTATCTTTGAAAATAATTGGTTATATTTAGATCAAAAATAGAAGGCCTCATAAAAAAATTAAGAGAAAAGGTAGAAAAACTTAGATAGAAAGATTAGTAGGTCGAAAAGATAGAAAGATAATAAATTTTCCAAAATTTAATATGCCACGTTATATATGACAGTTAATTGAACAAAAATCGAATGTACAGGTTAGACAAGTTTCATGTTACCGATTAGTAACTGTTTGGTTTGAGATTTCGGTTAAATCAAAAGTAGAATACATAAATTTAAAAATAATAAATGAAGTAGTTTTAGAAATAAATAATACCTGAGAATGTATTGGAGGGAACAAGAGTGGGTTGAGTATATATGAGAAAAGGTGAAAAACACACCGATAGAAGTGAGTGAGTGAATGTTGAGATGTTTATAGAGGTGTGAAGATTTGTCGTTTTGTTGAAAATCATAAAAAACATTAATCACATTTATTCCCGAATAACACGTTTCTCCCACTTGTGAATGTACCACAACTATCGCAATTTCCATACCTAAATAAAACCAATATATTAATTCATGCAAGAAGATAACATTTATTGTTTCAATGTTGGAGGTATTAAGTTCATTCATTGTATACGGTAGTTTTCATAATATGTTTCGATTAAAACATAAGAAAAATATCAGTATAACTAAGAAAAATGACACTTGAGTGTTCAACTATTTTTTTTTCTAAATTTATGTGATTTAGATTAAATAACCATGAAATCGGTTATTATCTATTTGCTGGTAATAAATTCTATTTTTTTTTACCTATGTAACTGATTTTTTTATTAAAAATAAAAAAATCACAATAATTAATCAAAACTCTTCTATTTAAACCAAGGTTTTATAATAACAACGAAGGTAAATGAGAGCAGTGATGTCTCCAAAAAGATAATGTGGCCGCTTCTAGAAATGATCTTCTGCATACATATGGGAACGAACATGTATACGTGGAGAAAAACCATGAAAAGTAGTTACCAAATAACCATATAAAAAATTATAAAAAAATTGCAGTTACAAAAAAAAATTGAATGGCCTATCTCAAGCAGTTAATGGGATTGTCCGAAGATATTAACTTGCATATTCAAGCCGTTTCTAGAAAGATCGAGTGACTACGTTAAACAACTATAGATATTCTATGAAAGATAGTGATATATCTCTTACTAATAGTACATCATATATTACATTTTCAAGAAATATAAATTACAAAAAGGAATTTAATTTTTAATGGTTTCATATTAATTGTAATATTTGTGATATTGGATTCAATATATTGCTATCAGTAGATATAAATTTGTCTTATTTGGTAAACAAAGATGGTCTCGAAGGATCTAATGAGACGAGTTCATGTGTCCCATCTCTCTTCCTCTCCCTTTTTGTATAAAGGAAATTTCATTTTGCTACATCAAGCCCTTTCATTTTTTGTGGATCCTCTATTTTGGCAACAAATAAGTGCCTCAAATAGTGCGGGTTTAAGGGTTATTTATTTCGACTTAGTTCACGTTTGATAGTTTCTGTCTGAGAAAGTGCTGTCTGGAAAAGAAACCATATTGTTTGATTGTACATCTGATTGACTGTGCTGAATAATGTAAAAAAGTAATAATTCAATAAAAAAATAAATTTAAAAAAATTAATAGTCCGATAAAGAAAGAAAGAGGCGGGGTTTGGTGTATAATTGTCTTTCCAACCCATTCAGCCAGAAAGATATGATTTTGGGGCTTTCTGGGAAAGACATATCTTACCGGGAAAGACCCCTTCTTTTGTGCAAATCAAACAGTTTTTCCGGTCCATTCATCCAGAAAAATCTGTTTGAATTTGGAAAAATGCGTATCAAACGGGACCTTAATGTTTGATAATATATATCTACAATTGATGGGGTATGGATAAGGGTCCCATAAGGTAAAATTGAGATACAGAAACCAATTGTGGTGGTACTCCAATATATATACACTCCATCGGTTGCGTTAATTTAGATATAGAGCAAAATTTCGTTCGTTTTGTTGGAATGTTTGGTGTGCGTCGCCATTTGGCATTATGTAATCTTTGTCTAATTTTGTAGTCTTGTTTTGTATATTCTTGTTGAGCTAGTTTCTCCCTAGATATAAAAATATAATAAAACAAAAGTATGGAGAGCATTACGAGTCTGCATGTATTGGCTTATTTGCTTAGTATTTATAGCCTTATAGGGGATAACATGCGACTACGTTACGAGGATCATGCAAACTTCTGCGTACGCCTTTCATCTCTTCTTTTTGTTAAGATGTAAACATAATTTTGGAGAAGTTACATATTGGCAACAGTCTTGAGACCGAGGCTCCTATAGCCTTTCCTTGATTAGTCGTCCTTGTTATGATTTTATATGAAAAAAAACGTTCAAGGTTCCAGATGTGAACAAGTTAACAATCAGATACATTAAACATGTTAATTCATAGAAACTAACATGGTCAAACAATAAACCAAAAAATATTTTTAAAGAATAATGAATATGTAAATTATCAATCATAATGAAATACTAACCACATAAAAACAGAGAATCTCATGTGTTTCTACTCTCCATATGATAGCGTATCGTCCACACGATAAGATGAGAACTTTATCCAACCAAGAATCTAAACTAGTGATTATAAAGCATCATAAGGAAATAATAGTGTAAATTCACTAAAATCTTTCGCGTTCGACCCTTTCATTGAATGTGCCTTTCAATCCTCCCAACAAAACCCCTACGAGATTTTTAAAAGTGTTATAGTGATTATAATGTGTTACCAACATGCGATAATTAAAACTCTCGAATCAATGCACCTAATAAACTAATCATTAAAAATACTATTTTCTAAATTTATGAAAATTTCTTCGCATGAAATTGGAAGCCATATGAGTTATTGAGTATGACTTTAAACGAACCGAATGATGGTTGAACAAACGAACAAACACAAACGGATAGATGAATAAGTTTTTTTTTTTTGTTTATGTTTGTTCGTATAAGGTTTTGTGTAAAACACCTTGATTGATTCATATTATTGATATGAGTATATATACATGGAGATCCGTGAGACACAAGGTAATCATTGGTGGATAATGGAGTGGAAACAGGTTTGGCATCAAGCATTTTAGCACGATCAAGTATGTCACGAGCATATTTTGCTTTAGTAAGAAACAAGCCTTTGTCATCTTCCATGTAAGAAACTTCAAGACCCAAAAAATAACTCAGTTGTCCAAGATCTTTAATTGCAAATTTCGTATGTAGTTTAGCAATGAAGTGACGAATAAGAGAGGAATCACTGCCAGTAAGAATGATGTCATCAACATAAACTAGAAGATACAAGACCTGTGAGTTTTGTTTAAAAATAAACAGAGAAGTATCCGCACGACTGCAAGTAAACCCAAGAGTGACTAAAAAAGAGCTCAAGCGTTGAAACCACGCACGTGGAGCCTGTTTTAACCCATAAAGTGCCTTCTTGAGACGACACACGTGATTTGGAAACCGAGAATCAACAAAGCCCGAGGTTGATCCATAAAAACTTTGTCATTAAGAACACTATTTAAGAATGCGTTGTTGACATCTAACTGATGAAGAGGCCATTTATGCTTGATGGCTAAGGATAGAACAATACAAATTGTGGTAGCCTTCACGACAGGACTGAAAGTGTACATGTAATCAATACCGGGAAGTTGAGTGCAACCTTGGGCAACAAGACGAGCCTTAAGGCGTTGTATGGAGCCACCAGAATGATATTTAGTGTGATACACCCATTTTGAGCCAACTACATTAGCTTGAGAAGGACGTGGGACTAAATCCCATGTGTTATTAGATCGCAAAGCAGTCATCTCTGCTTCCTTGGCAAATAACCATTGAGGATTTTTGGCAGCCGATTTAAAACCACATGGTTCCTTAGACACAAAGAGAGCCTTAATTAAAGGAGTGCGCTGAACACATGAGAGATTTAGAATATGTCGAGGTTTAAAAATCCCATTTCGGCCACGGGTGAGCATAGGATGTTAAGGCGGCACCGGTGGAGGTGGTGGCAATTGAGGCGGAGCAAGTGGTTGATCGTGGATGGGCTACGGAGGATCATCCATAGGCGGCTGGTCATCGATGAGAGGATCGTGTATAGGCTGTGGTTCGGGTACTGGCTGTGAATCGGCAGAGGAGTGAGAACCCGAACATATGGGACAAAATGATGATTACGTATGAGATGGAGCAGGCGTGTGATCAGGGGGCGATAAGAGCACTAATGGCGTGTGTAGAGGAGACACATCTTCAAATTGTGAAAGCACCAATGAGTTTTGATCAGTAGATGATGGAGTGCCACTAAATGGAAAATTAGTTTCATCAAAAACTGCATGACGAGTAGTATATATGCGATTAATGGTAGGATCCAAGCATCTATATCCCTTGTATAGTGAGGCATAACCAATGAAGATACATGGTGTGCTGCGAGGATAAAGTTATGCGATGCATAGTCACGCAAATATGGAAACACTTAACATCTGAAAGGCTGGAGAGAAGCATAATCAGGTACCTTCTTAAATAAT
The DNA here is from genome assembly GCF_002870075.4 of Lactuca sativa. Lineage (NCBI taxonomy): Eukaryota > Viridiplantae > Streptophyta > Magnoliopsida > Asterales > Asteraceae > Lactuca > Lactuca sativa. The sequence goes on along the minus strand of NC_056629.2, from coordinate 49,607,164 downwards.
AGATGATATGGAGAACGGTTATCCAATAGCTTAGTTGGAAGACGATTGATGATAAAAACTGCATCGACCCAAAATTGAGCAGGAGCACTAGCATTGAATAACATAGAAAGACCGGTTTCAGTGACATGACGGTGCTTGCGTTCGGCACGACCATTTTGTTGCGGACAAGAGATTTGATGATGTGTTCCATTCGTCATGAGCAAAGTGCATACACGACTGTTAAGAAATTCAGTGCAGCCATCACTTTGAAATTTTTTTATCTTGCACGAAAATTGTGTTTGAACAAAAGCAAGAAAAGCTTGAAATACCTCAAAAAAAATCAGATTTTCGTTTTAATGGGTAGAACCATGAGAATCTGGAGAACTCATTAATAAAAATACAATAATATCTATAACCATCAGTAGAAGAAACTGGTGTCGGACCCCATAAATCACAATGAACTAAATCAAGCACATGTAAAGATCTTTTAACATTAACATTAAAAGACAAATGCTTGCTCTTAGAAAGTTGACAAGACGAACAAATCCCAGGTTTAGGTAACAGTGAGGAAAAAGATAAATGAGCTAATTTACTTAAAATAGAGATAGTATAAAAAGCAGCATGGCCTAATCTAGAGTGCCAAAGTTCATATGAAGCTCGTAATTTTGAAGATCTTAAATCAGCAAGAAAAACTTTGTGACCATGTTTGAGTACGTACAACCCATTCTCACATTTCCCTTTGCTATTATTTCCTTGGTGACGCGGTTCTTAATAGCAAAAAAGGGGTTAGAAAATAAAATGTCCACTGGAGAATCCATGGTTAACTTACTAATAGAGAGAAGATGTTTTGTAATGTTGGGAACAACCAGAACATCCGATAATTTAAGAGCTCTTGACAAAGATAATGAACCAATATGAGAAATAAGAGAGACATTACCATTACCAAAGAGAACTTGATCACTGCCTGCGTAAGAAGAAGATGAGTCAAGATTGGAGGTGGATGGCGTCATATAGGCAGTAGCACCGGTATCCACATACCAATTGGGAGCATTGGTGGTAACATGACATTGATTTTGAAAGGCTTGAGAGAGATTTGCTTGAGGGTTGTAACCTGGTCGGGAAAAAGACGCGAGATCTGGACAAGAGTTCGCATAATGACCATTGTTTCGGCATAATTGATAGTGGGGAGGTCGTCTACCACTTCGACCACGACCACTGGAGAAGTTGCGGCCACGGCCTCGATTGCCATTTGAGCCTCCTCGTGCAGTTGGGGAACCTGTAGACTGTTGTCGATTTGCATTAAAAGCTGCTGGAGGTGGATTAGATTCTTGAATGGCAGCGAGAAAGAGTTCGTGGCCTTCTGTTTGTGAAACAAGACTAAGAAAAGATAGATTTGGTATGATTGCCCGTTGTGTGGTAGAAAACGTCTCAAAAGAAGACCCGAGACCACATAGACCAGTGAGTCTTGTCTAAATTATCAACCGGATGACCGATTGCAGAAAGCTGATCACATATAGAACGAAATTTTAAGCTAAATTCAGAAACAGATGAGGTACCCTTTTTTAATTGTCGAAGAGTATCTTGAAGGGTTTGTCTTCGTTCTTGAGAATCCTGGCGATAAGCACGCTCAAGGTTGAGCCAAATATCACAAGCTGTGGCGAGATTCAAGGTCTCAGCCATGGCAATTTCTAAGAGAGAAGATTGGAGGATGAGAAACGCTGTAACATCCCGAAATCCAGGTAAAGCTATTAAACCCTTCCATTTTGTCAAGTTGTCAAAAGTGGTCCCTTGAGAGAGTTCTTGTAGCAAATGAGTACGATGGGTGTACTGGGGAGTACGTTGCGCGTACTCATGCGCTTAATTTGGACGCGGACTCGCCTGGGTACGCTGGGCATACCCAGGGTTACGCTGGGCGTAATGCGTCCAGATGCAAACCCTAAATGTTTGGCTTGTGCACTATTTAAAAGATGCTAAGGCTCATTTCTCAGCCTCCATATCAGAGAGTGAAACCCTAAGAGAGAGCCTTCCATCGTCCATATCTTGAGTGTGTGTGTGTTTTGGAGCTAAAAGTGTTTTGGTGTGTTAGTGAAGAAGAAGGAGAAGAGCTTGTGGAGGCCAGGGCTTGAAGTGCAAGGTTGGATCTAAGATCTTCAGAGAAAGGAGCTTCATCTAGGGTATAAAGTTCAAAACTTTCCTCTTTATTTGGTTTGATGTTGCATGGACCATTTCTAGGGTTAAAAGTCCCAAAGGGGGAGACTTTATGAGTGTAATGTGCTCCATGGACCTAGATCTGTCCCATTTCACTAGTATTTGCGTTATAGATCCATAAAGTCTCCATCTTGGTCGTTGATATGAGGTCATGCTTGAGTTATGAGCTCTCTAGAGTTGGGAAATGGAATATTATGGGTGATAGTGACTTGTCCAGCCATGCAAAGGCTTAAAGTCACAAACTTTATGGATTAAGAGGCTTAGAAGTGGTCAGATCTAGAAGTTGGACGTGGGTCTTAACTGTTTAAGACCCCAAAAGCTTAGAGTCTGAAATTGGAAGTTACGTGGGGCGTAATCTCAGTACGCGCGGCGTAAGGGGTCGCGCACCCCGTTTTTGTGAAGACACCAGGTATGCCCAACATACATGTTTGGTACACGCAGCGTAACCCGGAGAGTTGACTTTTGTTGACTTTTAGGGTTTGGTCAACTTTAGGGTCTTGGAGCCATGAGAGGGATAAAATGGTCTTTTACCCTTCTAAGAGTACTAAGAGAGGGAATAGTCTAGCCTTGAGAGATGTATTGATTTAGAGTGTTTATTTCATATGATTAGGCGGAGGCTAGATCATATTTTACAGAGTTCGAGATTACCGAGTTACCCGAGGTGAGTCTTCTCACTATACTTTACCTAGAGTGGTAATTAGAGTTATGTGATAGAGTATTTGTATGTTTTTGAATGATGAGATTCTATGTGATTTATGCTATGTATATTACAAAGTTTACAGAGTTTGGACCGTAAGGTCCACAGAGTTAGGGCCAGAGGGCCCATCAGAGTTATGGGACCGGAAGGTCCCACTGAGACACATTGACCAGAGGGTCAAACAGAGTTATAGTTGTAACATCAGTCAAAATAGGTCAATAGACAATCACATGTGATTATACCAATTATATAATTTTGTAAACTAGTAATGTGATAAACGTACTATTTAGTTCATGATAAATTCTAATACAAATACAAACTTTCTTTATAATACAACTCAAAGTATATGTCCATACAATTCCAAAGATATAGAGAACGTCTGAATCTGACTTCGCATAAGGAAGTTGTGATAAACCGAACACTATATATATCTATAATAAAAGGAATTTAAAATAGACTTAGAATTAGCCATTGGAGTCTAAAAGAGAGTTGTAGTACTTGTAAATACCTAAGCGTGGATATAAAGAACGTCAAAAACGGAGTTCGTATGCGAAAGTTACGACCTTCCGAAGATTTGGCTATCAGAAACCCTAATCTGACTGAACTGACAACGTAAACAAGAGTTTATTCACGACGTGAGGTGTCATTTTGCCACATATCGGAATATAGAAGGCGTGTGACGAGGCTATGAAGGGATAAGATCCAAACTCACAACGTGAACAAGGATAACTCACGATGTGAGGAGTCACATGGCCACTCTCCGAAGCTAGGAACGCAAATGGCAAGTCTACAGGATGAGCATGCAAGACTCACGACGTGAGTTTTATAAAACTCACGATGTGAGAGTCCGAAATCCTTACTATAAATAGCAGGTCCGACCTCAACTATTCCTTACACCATTTCCCTTTCTCCTCTCTCCCTTGCTTAATCCCGAGCCCCGACGACCTCGTATCGCTGACTGTTTCTGCTTAGATTACATAAAATCACGCTACTAGGGTGAGTTCCACGGCCCGACTTTCTAATATTTTCGGGGGAAAACACATGCTATATATTGTATATACGTTACTATTAGGTCTATATGATGGTTTATTTGTATCAATATAGATAGCTATATTAATCGAGATATAGTTGTTCTAAATATAATATTTTAAATATATACAACTATTGTCAACTTGTTAGCATGCTATTGTTATAGAAATATATTAATGTAGATCTTGAGTTATACTTAAGATTCTATATATGTTGTGTACGATATAGTTTCGAAGTCATATTCGGAAGCTCTATATGTTAAAAAGTATGTACGTTGTTATTGTTGGTTTTATGTCAATATAAAACTTGTTATGTTATATATTGTTGTTGTTATTGGTTTTATGTCAAGATAAAACCTGGTTTTACTTCAAGTTATAGCTATTATACCGCCTAAATGTTATGAAGTTAGGAGTAATGTTTAAAAGCAAAGTCTAGTAACTTAGGATTTTAGACACGAAAATGCTTTTGTTGTTAGGGCTATAGGAAGTCGTCGAAGTCTACATGAGTAATTGTATTCATCAACTAAGATTGGGGATCTTAGCGGAAATCCTCTGAACTGTAACCGTTAATCCTGTGTGAGCGAGGAAGTTATGTATAATTAGTATACAGGTTGACAACCCCACTTGTGATTGTTAATTACAGTCAACCGTAAACAAGTGACGAACTATCCTTTTACTTGCTATTGTTCCGGCATCGATGAAGCGTACGGTGTTGTTTCTCATGGATATCATGAGTGTATTGTTTCTCATGGAAATCATGAGTGTGTTTTATCTGATGTATTGTTTCGTAGCAACGGTTACAAGCTCATGGTAGCAATTTGTTAGAAATATTATACTTTGTCGTATACAAGTATTAATGTTATGTGTAAGTTTCCCCTACTTATACTCTAGGTTCAAAGAACGTTTAGGTATAACACTTATTTGATAAGTAGAATATTATACCTGATATATGTACTAAATGTTGAAGAGTCAAAATGATACTTTCAAAACTATACTTTTGAACTTGGAAAATGTGTTATTTTTATATAAAGTCAAAACCTGTGGATTCACCAACTTTATGTTGACGTATTTTAAGATGTATGTGTTTTCAGGATCTTGAAAAGCTAGCATGTATTCGAACAGGAGAAGTTTTACTATTATCTTTCTGTTCATTAAGAAATATGCCATAGTCGGATATTATGTAATAGGTTCTAGAAAAACAGTTATGTAACTTTCAATTATCAATAAAGGTATGTATTTTCTTTAAATACTGTTCAATGTATGTTATATAATTGAGATACGAATTAAGAATGACGTTACACCACCCGGTGTTTCCGCCGACGGCCGAGGTGTGACAATAGCCTCGAGAGGCTAATATGTGTTTGCATGTGGTATTTTGGGGAACTCACTAAGCATTTATGCTTATAATGTTATGTTATGTGTTTCAGGTACAAGTGAGGATCGCGGGAAGGCGCCGGCTTGATCAGTACACACTTGAGGAGCTTTTACATATTTGATCCTGTGATGTGATGTTATGAATTGATTATGTGATACATTGATATTTTTATAACAATTATGAATGAAAGTGTGTTTTTAAATGTGAAAAATTATTTGAAAATTTTGGGTGTTACAAGTTGGTATCAGAGCCTTGGTTTGAGGGATTCGGGTGCACCTTCGGGCGTATTCGAACTCAAACTGAGGATTTGAGAGATTTTCAAAATAAAAAATTCACAAAATTTTCTCAAGAGTAAAAGGTTTTTGAAAGAGCAGAGCAGAGCAGTGTGTACGATCAGCCAACGCCCGAACGATGATTTCCCAAAATACCCGTACATTATGAGTTATGCGATATGTTATGATATGATATGCATGCTAGAGTAGGCTAGGTATTCTTATTAGGGCTAGAGTGGCCTGATTTGTAATGCCTTAGCCTAGGCATTTTGCTGCTAGGAGATGCTTGAGAGTGAATAGATGGCAGCGAGGAGCCTATGAGAGATCTGCTAGAGGGTAGACTGTGTATAGAGAGAGTGGAGTACTTGGGACTTGGGATCCTAGGAGGAGGACTTGGGATGAATACTGATGTAACATACACGTTTTGAAATCGTGTTTTAAGTAAATAATATTACAAAATATTAAGTGAATTTGAATGTTGAGTTCTAACAGATAGTTTTTACTAGAAATAAAGTAAAACTATGTTTAGAATCAATTAAAAGTCAAATAATGAAATATAGCGAAAATATAAAATTTGGAATAAGTAAAATTTTATTATTGAAAGCTGTAGAAAATCTCATTAGAAACATTTAGGCGAAAACCTCGTCGAAATCCGAGTTATAACGAAGAAGTTATGACCAAACGAAGACCCGTGATAAATCCGGAAAATACTTTGTCGCGTAAAAATTTAGTTTTCGATAAACTAATTTTTAGCTTTAGTAATGTAAATGAAAGTTGTAGAACTCGTGAAAATAATCAACTTTCATATAAAGAACGCCAAAATCTGACTTCGTATAAGGAAATTATGATTTTTCGAAGTTTCAGCTTAGCAGTAGACAGCTAAAAACTCGAATTTTAGATCGAGTGGTTTTTAGCCGACACAACCTAAACGAGAATTGAAGGTCTCGTCATTTGTAATACAACGATAAAAAGTCTGACGAAAACGGACGTCAGATTAAGAAGTTATGAATTTTTAACGGATTTTCCTGTCCCGGTCTGTTAAAAATAATAATATTAAAATTAAAGTCAAAATTAGCCGACGAAGTCTAAACGAAAGTTGTAGAGCATAATTTTAGCTATGCATGCATATAAAGAACGTCAAAAACGGAGCTCGTATGTGAAAGTTATGGATTTCAGAAGTTTTTGCACAAAAACCGAGAAATCTCGCATACATGGACTTCGGCCACGTCACCCTCGCTTAAAACACGCCACGTATCCGAAATTTGGTGAGTCACCGAAGCCAGCTGGCGAGACGTGTCGCCTGCCCACGCATCCGAAGTCCGGTCCACTAAGAATCCGACGCGTGCCCTTTATCACGTGTCCGAGCCTCGCAGGGGTGCCACGTCCGAAGTCTCGGACTAGACCTTGGTCCAATCAGAGGCCGACACCGAGCCCCTCGCATGCGCAAACCACGTGCGAGCCACCTGCGCACCCTCGCCCTGCTGATGTCGCGTGTCCTCGCTGCTGACTCCCCTTTCCTTAGTCTACTTCGGACCTCCCTATAAATACAAGGGTCTGCGAGACCTCTCGGGTAATTTTGGAAAATTGCCACTTTCACCCCCCTTTTTGATATTTTTACTATTCCGACTTCCCCCGAAGCCCCGGTACTGATTCCAAAGCCCGAAACACCCCTCGAGACTCCCGAGAAGCCCGAAAAATTTATCTTTTCGGTTTCGAAGCTCTACCTTCGCAGAGCCCGGTTCTCAAGAAAACTCCCGGTTTTCAACGACGAAAGTCATATTTAGAGCCGAAGTACTGCCCAAATTAATATTTTAGCCCCCGGTTATTTCACGGTGAGTTTAATATATAGGAACAATTGTATGTTATGTGTTATATGTGCTACGTGCCTTTGGGTGTTATTATTCCAGGTTATTTTTATTTGTTATTTTTAATAGCAAAGAAATACATTTGACCATGTGATCAGTGAAAGGACTTAGATTCACGTTGGTACTGGTATGTAGCCTCTGGCCATGTAGAACATGTCTCCGTAAGAGAATGAATTCTATTCTATGGTATTGGCAGAAGGTTAGACAGGGATTTAAGCCTGAAATCTACCAAAATGTTAATCCGAAGTTGTATATCTTCTGCGCCGTTTGGGCCAAAGCTTTATTGATGTATATCAAGCATGGAAATTGTTATGTCTCATTGATTGTATATCTTTGAATCAAATCAATGATTGATATGGAATGTTTGTCACATGATTCACATATACCCTTGTTGTTCCTTGTTCCTCTTTGCTTCTGACATATTAAAGTATATATGGCATAACGTTATATTGTATCTATTATTGAACTCACTAAGCGTCACCGCTTACCCTCTCAATGTTTAATAAATTGCAGGAGATAAGCATCCAGTATAGTTATATATTGGTAGAAGATTTTTGAATAGTTTGAAACTATTGTATCGATAGAAGCTTATGAATAGTTTGAAACTATTGTATTTTGCACTCCCATATGTATAAAACTATAGAATCCTGGGAAGTTATGTAATATATAACACTTTAAAATAGTCGGTTTGGGTCCAGTAGTTTGTAATCTCTTTATCAATGTAAAATATTGTTTTTATGAATATGCAAGTAGCAAGTTTTGGAGTAACTATATTGTCGAGTATGAAATTTTGGGTCTTTCATAAATATGAAAGTTAGGGTCTTTCAACTGATGCGGTGTGGACGGTAGTATTAAACCCGTACTACTGAAGACACCGGAGCAGTGCGCAGCCCAAGTAATAATCCTTAGGGTACCAGGGAACGAGTAGGGTCAAGTTATCGAGTGTGTATATGTCGGAGCGAGTCTTTGATATGTTTTATGTTGTATTCCATAGACATCATGGTTGGGACACGCCACAGATCGGGGACCAGCGGGGTGAACGATGAGGAGCTCCGCCAGATGATTCATGAGGAGGTGGTTGCGGCCATCCGTGCAGAGATTCCAGAGATGTTTAGGTCTATCAAGACCACTCTGATTGAGACCTTCGATGAGAGATACGCGGAAGTTACTGAGGCTGCAACTACCGCAGCTGTTGCTGCTGCCAGACCACAGGGTGCGATTCGTTGCTGCTCCGGGAGTTCAGCAACACGAAGCCACCAGACTTTGATGGGACGCAGGATCCGATTGCTGCGATGAGATGGGTTTCTGATATTGAGGGATACTTCTATACGTGTTCATGTCCAGAGCATCTGAGGGTCCAGTTCGCGCTGAACCAGCTTCGCTTGGGAGCGAAGGACGGGTGGAAGTTTGTGACGACGCAATTTTCGTCTGTTGAGCTTGCCGCAGTGACCTGGGAGAGGTTCACCGCTATGTTTCGTGATGAGTACGTTCCCCTGGTGGAGAGGGAGCATTTGGCCCAGGAGTTTCTGACCCTCAAGCAGGGTACTGAGTCTGTTACTGTGATCACCAATATGTTGCCATGAGAGGGCGATGTTCTGCCCTGAGCATGTGTCTACCGAGTAGGCATGTATGAGTCGGTATTTGAGTATTTTGAGGAGGGACATATGAGAGTTCGTGGCGAACTCTTCGTACCAAACATTTTCCGAGCTTCAGGAAAATGCTCGGAAGAGGGAGATAGAGCTGGAGACTCAGGTTAGGGAAGAGGCAGAGTCTCAAGGGAGGGATCGGCGACCGGTTCAGTCCCAGCTGGCAGCTAAGCGGGCCAAGCCCGCCGATTCGAGATCAGGGAACCAGAAGGGCCGTACTTGTGGCAAGTGCGGCAAGGGTCATGAGGGAGTGTGTAGAGTAGGGTCTTGCTACAAGTGTGGTAAGGAGGGGCATATGGCTAAGGATTGCCCCAAGGGATTTGCAGTCTGTTTCCACTGCAACCAGACCGGACACTAGAAGGCCGAGTGTCCGCAGCTGCAGGGATCTGCCCCTGCTGCTGTTCGAGCTACAGAGAGCCGGCCGGTGAAGGCCGAGGCACTGAAGGCACGAGGGAGAGCTTTTCAGTTGACCGCGAAGGAGGTCCGCGCAGCGCCCGATGTTGTGGCTGGTATGTATTCTTTTACGTATTTACTATGATGTTTATTATATGGTGTTTATATTATGTTATGCATAGGTACTTTCCTTTGTGTGTTCTGTTCCTGCTTTGGTGTTATTTGACTCGGGTGCGAGTCGGTCTTTTGTATCGTTAGCCTTTAGTCAGCACATCAGTATCCGCCGAGAGGCGTTGATTCGACCTTTACGAGTTTCCATAGCTAACGAGAGATCAGTGTATGCCACGGATGTGATTTGAGGATGTGTATTCGAGATATTCGGCGTTGAGTTTCTGATTGATTTGGTCCCGATTGCTATGGGAGATGTCTGTGTCATTGTGGGCATGGACTGGTTGAGTAGATTTGGAGCGGTTATTGACTGCGAGCGACAGTTGGTGACCATACGAGACCCTAGTGGGGGAGTTCTTACGGTTTATGGCGAGGGTACCCGTTATGGGTCAGCATTTTGTTCAGCCACAAGAGCGAGGCAGAGTCTACAGTAGGGCTGTAGTGGATTTATGGCTTATGTGGTGGATACGAGAGTAGGTGCAGAGAGACCGAGGTCGGTCAATGAGGTCCCGATAGTGCGTGAGTTCCCAGATGTTTTCCCCGAGGAGTTGTCGGGTGTGCCTCCCGAGAGGCAGGTGGAGTTCCTGTAACACCCCAAAGTTTGGAAAGCCAATAAAAGAAAGAAAACCCCAATTTTTAGGGGAGACTCGGCGAGTCCATGGAAGGACTCGGCGAGTCCGAGCGGGATCCGGGTTGAGGTATAAGCGACCGACTCGGCGAGTCTGGTCTGAGCAAGGAAAACCCTAAATCCGGGATTTGGAGCTTATTTAAACGTCTCATTCTCTCCCCTAGGGTTCCTTTACTGCCTCTCTAGCACATATCACTAAACCCTAGCCACCATAATCGTTTGGAGCAAGATCTACCCTTAGTGAAGCTTTTGGAGCTTGAGAGAGAAGTTAGTCTTTGTGGAGCAAGAAGGGGGCCTTGGATCCAGAATTGGTGGAAAATTTCTGAGCATTTAAAGGTAATAAATCGTTACCTTCCCTCTTTTGTTTAATAGATCAACCTTGGCTATGTGATTTGGGGATTTTATGCCATGCTTAAGAACCATTTCGAGTTAGAAGCCTAGATCTGAAGTTGCTACTTCAGATCTGAGTGTATCCTGGCCCAGAAAGTCATAAAGCATCTGTTCTTGGGTTGATAGTGAAGCCTCTTTGTCTTAAACCATAGTTTGGATTGTTTTAAGCCTAGATCTCTTGATCTACACGTAAAGTTTGCCACTTTACGTGGGGGATAGGCCTTAGAAGTATGGATCTATGAGTGGGAAGCCCTGTTTGGCTCGAAAAGCCACTACATGGATTAAGGACTGAATAGACTCGGCGAGTCCTTCGAGTGGACTCGGCGAGTAGCTTGAAGATGAGGAAGAATTCGACGAGTGGGATGAACAGCTCGTCGAGTCGGATGAAGTTAGGCATGAACTCGGCGAGTTGGAAGAACAACTCAGCGAGTTGGTTGGTGATTGCCTTGGGCTTGGCGAGTCTATTCTTGGACTCGGCGAGTCAGGTCGCGAAACCCCCAAACCCTTCGAGTTGAAACTCGAATCAGTGAGTCGCATGGAGACTCAGCGAGTTGGACAGGTCTGGACTCGGGAATAGTTGACCCGGCGAGTCATGGGCTGACTCGGCGAGTCGAGTCGTGAATAGAAAGACCCTGAGCATATGAACTCGGCGAGTTATTAGGTGGACTCGGCGAGTAGGGTTGACCTGAAAGGTTGACTTTGACCAAGATTTTGACCTTGACCAGAGATGACCTAGTTGACCTTTGGAGGTTAGTTGGACTAAGTATTATATTGGCATTAGTAGCTCGAGGAGCTAGTGGAGCAGCAGTTCGGAGTCAGAGGTCGGGTAGCAGTCAAGAGGATTAGCGGCATCAGTTCAGCAGTCTCAAGTGAGTCTCCTTCCAATAGGAACGGGTCTAAGGCCACAATGCCGACCCGTTTAGCTAGTAGTAGTTTCCAGATTTGATCTGATGCAGTAGTTAGCATGTTTGATGCCTTCGTGGCTCAGACAGGATTTATGTGTTATGTGATTCGGGCTACGGCCTGATGTAGTATATGTGTGTTCATGCTAGTGGATATGTTTATGCTATGTTCAGTCAGCTTCGGACTTCGGTCCGATGTAGGGGGCAAGGCCCCAGTTAGCCCGGACTTCAGTCCAATGCAATGGGCAAGGCCCAGTATGTGCTTTATATGTTATTGTGTGGTATGTGGTAGATTTGGGGGAGCTCACTAAGCTTCGTGCTTACAGTTTTTCAGTTTTGGTTTCAGGTACTCAGTTTTCAAAGGAGGAGCTCGGGAAGATTGCAGTGCACACACCATAGGCAGTTAACCTGGGAAAGTTTGACTCTAATAATGAAAATATGTTTTGAATTAATACTCGAAAATTATGTTATGACTTATGATACAGTTTTTTTAAATATAATTTAGTAATGTTTTTAAAGAAATTTTTAGTTGTGATTTTTGGGTCGTTACACTTACGTATCGATTTGGTTCCGGGCGCAGCGCCTGTCGCCAAGGCGCCCTATCGCCTTGCACCTCCAGAGATGCAGGAGTTATCCTCGCAGCTTCAGGAGCTGCTGTGGAAGGGGTTTATACGGCCGAGTAGCTCGCCGTGGGGAGCGCCGATCCTTTTTGTCAAGAAAAATGATGGTTCACACCGAATATGCATTGATTACCGGGAGTTGAACAAGCTGACGATCAAGAATCGTTACCCCGTACTGAGGATTGACGATTTGTTCGATCAGTTACAGGGAGTGTCTTGGTTCTCCAAGATTGATTTGAGGTCTGGATATCATCAGATGAGGGTGCGTGATGAGGATATCCAGAAGACAACATTCAAAACTCGTTATGGGCATTACGAGTTCGTGGTGATGCCTTTTGGGCTCACCAATGCACCGACGACATTCATGGACCTCATGAACAGGGTGTGCAGACCGGTGTTGGATCGTTCGGTAATCATGTTCACTGATGATATATTGGTGTATTCGAGATCTAGAGAGCAGCATGAGGAGCATTTGAGGGAGATCCTCAGAGTTTTGAGATCGGAGAGGCTTTACGCCAAATTCTCCAAGTGCGATTTCTGGTTACGAGAGGTTCAGTTTCTAGGACACCTCGTCAACCAGAACGGGATATTGGTCGATCCGGCCAAGATCGAGGCAGTGATGAGTTGGGAGGTGCCGAGATCCCCCTCGGAGATTAGGGGTTTTCTGGGGCTGGCCGACTATTATCGGAGATTTATCAAAGATTTCTCCAAGATTGCGATTCCTCTCACCAAGTTGACCCGGAAGGGCATAGCATTCAATTGGGGTCCAGAGCAGCAGACCTCGTTTGAGACACTTCGCCAGAAATTGAGCGAAGCCCCAGTGTTGGCCCTTCCGGAGGGAATGGAGGACTTTATGGTATATTGTGACGCGTCGATATCGGGACTGGGTGCGGTGCTGATGCAGAGAGGGCATGTGATAGTATACGCTTTTAGGAAGCTGAAGCCTCATGAGACGAGGTATCCCACCCACGATCTGGAGTTGGGGGCAGTAGTGTTCACCCTCAAGATCTGGCATCACTATTTGTATGGGGTTCGGTCAAGGTTCTAAATAACGTAAGGCGTGACTTGGCGGCAATGTCAAGCCTCAAGCTTTTCCGAGCCTTGGCGAGTCACGACGTTTGTAAGGCGTAATTTAAGGCAGCAATTTTCTATATAATTAATATTTTTATATGTATTTTCAACTATTATTCATTTTTATACACATATATGAGTTAAGGCGGCGTTTTGGCAAAGCTTGGCGGCAGGTGCAAGCCTTGGAGTCGTGGCGCGCCATAGCGGAGCCATGGCGAGCTTTTTAGAACCTTGGGTTCGGTGTACTATATACACGGACCACAAGAGCTTGAAGTATTTGATGAATCAGCCCAATCTGAATATGCGCCAGAGGAGATGGTTGGACGTGGTAAAGGATTATGAGTGTGAGATCTTGTACCACCCGGGAAAGGCTAACGTGGTAGCCGATGCCATGAGTCGTAGGATAGAGGGTGCCCCATTACGATATGTTTGTTTGAGGTTGACAGTGATGACCCCGGTGTTGGACACCATTCGGGAGACCCAGGTAGAGGCCATGAGACCGGAAAACCGCAAGCGAGAGTGGGTGATCAGACAGTTATCTGAGTTCATTGCTGATAGTCGGGGGCTTATGACCTTCCAGGGCCGGATTTGGGTGCCATTTGAGGGCGGGGCACATGCTATTTTGATGGCGGAGGCACACAGGTCGAGGTTTTCGATCCATCCCGGGGCCACTAAGATGTATTTGGACCTGAAAAGAGACTATTGGTGGCCTTGTATGAAGAGGGACGTGGCGTTGTTTGTAGAGAGATACTTGACCTGTCACAGGGTTAAGGCCGAGCACCAGTGTCCACATGGCAAGTTGCAGACACTTGAGGTTCCCCAGTGGAAGTGGGAATAGATTTCCATGGATTTTATCACCAAATTGCTAAGGACTGTGAGAGGCGTCGATGCAATCTTTATGGACATTCATACCTCATGCATGTCCTAATCCAAAACTTCCATAAGCACTTTAAGGACCCTAATAAATCGTAAAAATGTAAACTTTATGGACATTCATACCTCATGCATGTCCTTTCCCATATTTAGGTCAAAAGAACCTAAACTTTTAGCAGAGTGTCGAAATCACCACCCTTTCTTAGATCTATGAGAAATAATGTTCTTGGGACATAGAGAAACCATAAAGTTGCAAACTTTATCTCTTTTACCCACATAAACCACCTCAAAGGGACCATAACATGCCATAAAACATAGATATAAGAAGAAAGACATGAAAAGATGGAAAATTAATTACTTACAAAGGGTCCAGATGATGCACACAAGAGAAAGGGAGGTTTTCATGCTAAATCAAGGCACTATCTATTCTTCTTCTTCCTTTAAAACCACCAAGAAATTGCACAATGAGCACAAAAGCTTCCAAAAGGATTAGGTTTTGCAAAAGGAGTCGGTTGAGGGTGATAGATGCTAAAGGTAGAGGAAACCCTAGCTTTAACTTCCTTTAAATAAGGCTTAAAGTTAGGAAATTATGGTTTTGACCCAAAATGGTCGCCACAGCGTGGCCACTTAGGGCCACAACATGGCACCCAATTAAAACATGTGGTCACCAATCAAATTTCCACGTTGTGACGATGCCATCCCCATGTCGTGGCCACCCAGAGTTTCATATATAAATAAAGTGCATACCTCGAGATCCGGATGTTATTGTTGAATTATATTAAAACTCCTAATTATATTATTATTTAACCAACATTATAAGTTGTCAATGTTAAAATATAGACAAAACTGGAAAAATTGTCGTCGTGGTTTGTCATTTTCTTTGGCTAATGTCCAAATATTAAAAAACTAGCGAATTTGGTCTTTGTTTACTAGTTTCATCTTGAAATTTGTCCATTTCAAAATTGCAAAGTCTCTTTTAGACTTATGGTTTAATATTTATATTTGTAAATATTTAATAATTTAAGATGCAAAATAAACCCCCATCCCCTCCTTTTCTCTCAATTTTGGAAAAAATAAACGGTTATTGACACTAACCCCGATAAAGTATGACTTTCATGTTTAAATGGCCATTGAACTAATTTTTTTTTTTTACATTTTAGACCATTTAAATAAGAAATTATTTTTTGAATAGGGAATTGTCCACATTTACCACTGCATAAATACGACCAGGATAAGGGTTTAGTCGGCTCAATAATTACTAACATGGAAAGGGTTTGAAGAGATCAACCAACATACATCCTTCCTTTTTAAACTTTAAAAATTGTGCATTTGCCACACCCTTTTCAAGTTCATCTCGTCATATATATTTTGATGGCATGCATACAAATGAGTCATGCTTTGTCCAGGTCCATGTAAACCAAAGCTATGTTCCCTTTCCAAAAAAAACCAAAGCTACAAGAATCGTGGAGTCCCGAAAATCTACCACAAAATTTTTTCAACCGTAGAAAGTCTATGGTAAGAGTCGATTACAAAGTTGGTGTCAGTTTGTTGATTATATGTACGTTTGTTATTTGTTCAACTCAACATTATACCCTATTTGAGAAAATCCTAATTTTGTGAAAACCTAATAGTAAAGAACCCACTCTTTGCTGATTTTAGATGTAAAGGTTTTTTTTTCCTTTATGATGGTTTGAGTTGTAAAGATTAAAATGGTTTTTAAGCTGTTGTTAAAATCATAATGTTTGAATTGTAAAATTATTATGGTTTCATTTAAATTTGTTATTGACCAACTCATGTTCTTATGTGTTTTCTTCCGAGCCTTATATGTATTTTCATAAGCATAAGAATAGATTATAATAGTTTTATGGTTTGATGTTAACTAATGTTGTTACTGTTTTACATGATTATTGCATTTTCAATTGGTTAACCTAGCAGTGAACCAACATTATAGAGAAAACTTCTTGAATTTTAAACAAATGATTAATAGTGTTCAGTTCGCCAAGGTTGAAAAGAATCCGGGAATAACTAAACGGAAGTTGGCAAAACACAAATTTAATGCTCTAATTTATAAAACAAAGTAATCCCAAAATTTTCACTTTTAATTTATAAAATAATTTGGTGTATATTTATGTCAAAAAGTTAGATACAAGAAGTTATCAAAAGGACCGTATAATAAAATAATACAATGATCCAAGTCGGGCATTACCATCTCTCATATCTCAGCTACAAACTTTATGCTCTTATTAGCTACTTGATCTTGAAAGACCCAACAACAAATAAAAGAGTAAGCTATGAGAGCTTAATGAGTAACTCTATTAGTAATACATGTAATAATCATATTATAGATTATATTAATAATTTAATATAATTCAATTAAAATCTTTAAATTTGTTTCAAACAACTCGGTATATACTCATACTAAGTATTACCATGTAGGTTCATCAATCGGTGAGTATACAATACTCAAAATTTTATTTCAGCTAACAGTCTCAATAATGATTCTACAGTGAGTCAACTATCATTTTTAAGTTATTGGATATCATCATTCATCAATTTATACTACTCAACTATAATATTACAATCACATATGTTACCATTTCATCTAACTACATACAATAATGGATTTATAACTAATCAAATTGCCATTTTAGTTATCATCGACTATATCTACCTCAAATCGAGTTGACCTTTTCTTACTAGGTAAACTTGCTATTCGTGATTGATATTTTTTTAGGGTTTTTTATGCAAAGCAACGACACAAAGATCTTTACCTGTTTTGTTAACTCTAAAATCTTTAAACCCATATCAGATTGTATCTCTACTGAACGTAATGCAATACCATTACAATTTAGAACAATGTTTATACAAACAATTAGATGAAAACCCGAATTTGATTGCCTCTATATGCTAAACCTGATGCAAGCCCATATTAACGCGTAGAAGAACATGTTAAGGTTGAAGTGGGTGAGCAAAGTTGTGACCTGGAAGTGGCGTTGACGGTGGATGAGCAACGTCGTCATGCTGAGGTTTATGAGGGAGATAAGTTTCTAGGTGGAGGACTTGTAACTCTTGGCTTGGTGGGGAGAGAGAGAGAGAGAGAGAGAGAGAGAGAGAGAGAGAGAGAGAGTGGGATTTATTTATTTTTATTTAATAAAAATGGTAAAATAATTAAAAGTAAGTTAAAAGGATAAAATAGACATTTCAAATTTGCAGGGACTAAATCCATAGGAAAAGTAGGAAAAACGACTAAATTTGTAACTTTTTCAAGGTTTGGGTCTTATCTAAAGAAAACGACAAATCAGAGGGACCATTTTTTGCAATTTTGCCTAAAACATATGTTGAAAGTTGTTGTTTAAGGGAAAGTTTATATTCTTGAGGGTGCAAGTGGTAAATTTGATGAAAGTTGTACATGTTTATATATTATATTTTATATTTTATTTCTTTAGAAGCTTTAGATAATGATAAAAAGATGGATATTGTCAAATTTATGTATGAAGGTCGGGTGAAATTTCAAAGTACATAATTACTTTCGTATTTTTTGTTCTTAATGTGAAATTTGATGGCCACTTGTGAAATACTCCATTCTTAATGGTTAAATTATGATTATGTTGGACCATGAAGTCAAGTCCAAAATTTATCGTCAAGCATAGTTTTGTACGAACCTGGCTAAGCTTATGTTTATTTTGTTTATTTACAACCAAAGGCCACACTCAATATGAGAACTCATACGGTCATACCTAATTAATATACATCTACGTGACTCACTTAAGAAACAAAATAAACATAAGCTTAGCTATGTTTATTTTGTTTATTCTACCTCGTGCATACTACAATTCACATGTTACTGATGTAAACTCAATGGGCATGTGATAAGTATGGGCCTTACTCATTTAGTAACTAGCTTTTGAAACAATTCTGGTAAAATAAGAAATGTACCACTTCAATGGGCATGTGATAAGTATGGGCATGTGATGTAAATTTAATGGGCATGCATGCATGTGATAAGAAATGTAACTCTTCAATTGAGAGCGTGGACACCAATGACCATGCTACTAAGAAGCAAAGGTATCCATGAATAACCCATGGAGTAGAATTTTTTTTTTAGAGATTTATATTATGTTTTTTGATAGACATTCTTAAAAATTTTAGATGGAGATCCTTATTATTGTTATATAAAATGATAAACATCATCATAATACTTGAATTAAATCAAATCAATATACAATTATTAGATAGACTTTAAGTAGTTTTTAAATTAAAGAAAATCAAGTGTATAACAAACAAAAATAAATTATAGATACCAAAATATATATTGAGTTTTATTATAAGAAAATTTATTAATACAAAAGATGACTAAAAAATAAAAGAAAATAATAAGAAACCCTAAAAATAACAACCCAAACCGAACCCATAACTAAACTTTTTCAACATGTTAATTTTATCATTTCAATTAAGTTGGACATCCTTGAATTTGAATCTTGGATTCGTCACCGATAAACAAGTCATGTGTGACCTCACCATGTGTCTTATAAATTGATGAAGCTTGTTGTTTTGCTTCCTTTTTCCCCTTTTGTTGGTTATCATGCATGAAATCAATAGCATCATCTTAATTCGCATGAAACAAACACCCACTTGAATTATCTAAATGTGAGGTATGTTTCATATATATCAGCTAGTATGTATCAAAAGATCACCAAACACCATCTTTGTGCATCACATTACACCATCCTTATGCACAAGACATCAATCTTTGTTTGGCTGCCTGTAACACACCGCCAAACGTAGCTAGCTGGCATGCAATAATGACCCAATCGTCAACGGGAACTCACAGGGAAGTATGAAACATACATGAAACTCTTTCTATTTGTTAATTTGTTGGGTGTCGCCGGTCACCAAAGATGACCACTAAACTTAATTTCTAGTACTTGTCTCTCGTACTTCTCTTTGTCTCTCTTTCTCGTATTCGTGTCACCATTGTAGGATCACCACAAAACAATTTTTTCCTAGACAATGAATAGAGATATAAAAAAACCCTCAACCTCATTGATTCTCTTTCTCTCAAAACCCTTATAGACTGATCCCAAAGAACTCATATCCATCCTAAAGCATACCATAGCGTATATGGGACGATTTCTAAAAAAGATGTGTATTTTATATTTCTATACAAGAACCAGGAGAGTCGTATATCGTTAAGCTGTGAGGTATGGTCCCGTAATGGTATGCATAAGGGTGATGTGGCATTGCCACATCCTAGTAAGGTTATGGTGAACACCACCCCTATGTGTAGTGAGGTGGTGTTTAGTTTTTTAGAAGCTCGTATATCCTCTTCTAACCCCTTATGTTTCTGAACACACATATATTTAGGTTTGTAGACTGTTTGTTTTTTCCTTGACGTTTGCCCGACCTATGTGGGCGCGCATATACTTTGGCTCGTAGACTTTTTTCTTGATGTTTGCTCGTCCTCTTATCTTTGCAGATGTAAAACACGCATATTTTCCTAACTCCTAAAAAAGAGTCATGTTTTTAATTTTGTGCTCATTTTCCCTCGCCTGTCGCTGCAGGTTTTCCCTCTCATCGACTTCGTCGGACCAACAACGAAGACCAACATCGCTCCGACGACCGGCCAAGCTTCGCTATCAACGCACGCCAACCATTAGGCGTTGTATACCTCGCTAGAATATCGCTTCAAAATAGGTAGGGTTTGCTAACTTTTTTATTTTCTCTAATATGAAATTATTGCTTATTTTTGTTGAAAAACTCTCTATAATTATTGCTGAAAATTATTGTTGAATCTTGCTGAAAATACTCTTTCTTGATGAAATTTTTTGTTGAATGTTGCTAAAAAGTCACTATTTTCCTGATGAATCTTGCTGAAACCTGAAAATATTTTTGATTTTTTTTTGCTAAAATCTCTTGTTGAATATTGTTGAAAAACACTATTTCTTGATGAATCTTGTTGAAAATGTGAAAAATTGCTTAAATCAAGCTTTTTTGGACTTAAACATTTTTTTGTTGAAATTGTGTGCTGAAAACCTGAAATCGGATAATTATGTGTTAAATTTTGTTGAAAATCAAGAGTTTATGCGAGAATGAACTTTTTATGCTATAATCGGTCATTTTTAATGTTGGAATGAGTGTTTTTCTTGCTGAATTGTGATTATTACTTGCTGAAATATTGCTAAAATCATATTCATATATGATTATAATTCATTATACTTGCTCTATATTATTGAATTTGGTTACAGTTGTTGAAATGAGAGAGAAACGTCAATGGTCTAATGAGCATAAAAATGATTATTAGACACATGTATTGAAGAAGTGAAAAGGGTTAGTAGAAAATGGTTAAGCTTACATAAGGAATTATGGGTTAAGTTAGGGACTCTACTTAATGAAAAGTTTGGCATGGAGTTGTCACAAAATTAAATGAAAATTGCTTATGATAGCCTAAAAGCCAAATACATAGGATGGGTGTATTCAAGAAACAAAACCTTAAACATCTAAAATTCTCAAAAAAAAAACTCATTTTCCTTAACGAACAAAGAATGAGAAAAATTTAGGAAGGTATCCTTATATAATATCTACAATTCTCAAATAAACTCATTTTCCCTAACGAACGAAGAACGGGAAGAATCTAGGAAGGTATGCTTAGATATAATTTTTAATCTCTTATGTCTTATTATTGTAAATATTCTTATATTACTTTATTAATTTTGGTTTAGGGGCATCCGAAAGTTGCATCCTTGAAAACACACTCGTTGCCTTATCCCAAACTTTGTGCATATATGTTTGACGAAAACAGTGTCAGTGGGATGGACATCTACCTAAACAAAATCTATCGTTGGATTAATGCCTATTCTTCATGTCAAGACACTTCAAATTACGAACACCCCTTATAATGACATTGAAGATCAAGAAGATACATTCCATCAGACTTGGGATCCAAATCCTGAACCAACTTATGATCATTCTGTTGATCCACCTACTAGTTCTTCAACTGATCTACACCCCAATACTTTTTCCTCATGATAAACATGATAAAACCAATAAACGTCTATAAGTGTTAATAACTTGGTACTAGATATGCACAAATCTCTACAACATTTGGTGAAAGGAAAATATGGGCCAACAATAATGAATGTCATGAGAAGGTAAAGTATAACATCCTAAAATATAAGACTAGGTTCTTAAGTTAATAAAAAAATATATAAAAATTATTTTTAAAGTTAAATCATTAAGGAATAATCATAACATAAGTTGATATGAACTTTAGAAAGTTATATATGGAAATAATGACATTTTTTAAAAGTTAAAGGGCCAAAATTGTCGAATTGGCAAAGTGAGTTGACCAAAAGGTTGACTCAATTAATGGAAAGAGTTACAAAAGTTATATATTGGATGAAGGAGGACTTCTTATGTCAAAAGTTAAGTTAAAAACACAAAATAAGAGTTATCGTGGAAGTTGGCAAAAATGGGTAAACTTGGGGGACCAAATGGTAAACTTTTGGAAAATAAGATGCACTCTCGTCTCCCTCATTCATCGTGTATTGCAAGGAGAAGGGTTTACCATGGTCATTTCTCTTCATTTGTGCATCGAAGAATTGATTCAATTCAAGATTTGAGCATTCAAGCAAACGAAAGAGGAATTAGAAGCTTGCTATGTATAATCTTTTTTCTTCTATCTCTAAAATTCGAATTAAGGGATTGGGAAAACCCCAATGTCGAAATTAGCTCCATCTAATGGTTAGGGTTTGGGTTTATAACCTCCTTTGAGTTGTTTTGATGATCCCAATCTCAATCCAATCATCTCATTGATGGATTTGAGGATTTGGGTGAAAACCCTCATGAACCATAAAAATCCAAATTGGGGATTTCTTGTTTATATATTAATTGGAATGGATTCTATGACCTAGATGATGTTTGATGACAATGAATCCAGTTGTAACACATCCATGATGGTAGAATCATGTATAATCTTGGATTGAAACGGATTTGGGGACAACATGAGGAAATCAATGAATTCCATTGTAATTGAAGCAATTTACGAGTAAAGGAAGTTCATAGTCATGAATGGATACTTTTTGAATGATTTAAATTCAAAAAATTAAATGGACATTTACAATGAGATTAAATGTGGTTTCATGTACTTGAAAACCTTCATATGAGCATTTGATATTTGCATATTATTCATATATTTTGTGCTTTATCTTAAACTTTTTAGCTACAATTTGCTTTTTTAAGGACAAAAGGTGCTTAATATGTTTAAAATTTGTTTTGTAGCAGCAAATACTTGCTTGGGATTTAATGGAAGCAAAATGCAGAGCTGGAAGCAGGAAAAATCGGACCAAGTTAACGAAAGTCAAAAGTTCCATGGATTCTAAAGCCCACAACATGGAGATCTTAGCCATGCCGTGGTGACGAGAAGATTCGCGATCAGAGAAGCCGCCTTGGGGAATACGCGTGATTAAATATTGCCACACCGTGTATTTGCCACAACGTGGGAGCCAGTTTTTTGAAACTATATATATTGCGGTTCTACTAGCTTATGCTTCAAGTTATTCTCGACTTTTGAAGACCAGAGACGTGCTAGGCTGATAGAGATCTAAATTCATTTGAAGCTTAGTTTTAAAGAGATCTTAAGGAAATAATACTTCTGAACCTTTGTTTACTTTGTTTTTATCATGATTTTCAAAGTGAACTTAATTTTTGATTATTTGTTTCCAGTAGTTATAGGCTAAAAACCATAACTTCTGTTTAGAGTAGAGGATCTTTATGACTATGTGTTGATTGATTGGATCTTATATTGTTGTTATTTGCTTATTTGTTAGGATAGTTTATTAAAGACACTTTTGCGTTAATGATAACAAATTTTCTGTTTATTGCTGAGTTTTACTGAAATTAGATGATCACTTTGTTTTGGTAAGCTTGTATTTTATGAATTTGTGATCATCAAAGTTATAAGACTAGTGTTTTGATCATAAACTTAGGGTCAAATAGAAAAGTCGGTAAATCAATGTGAAAGCTAATATATGATGATCATTATGTATTGAAGTGATGTTATTATCCATTAATATCAATCATTAGTTCAAGTCTAGCATAATTCGAACTTAATAATAGTGTACTTGTTTGTATGTCCACCTGATCAATGAATGGATGAACTAGTTTATTCAAGGGTTAGTCTATTGATCATAAATTCCAATCATCTTAGGAATTGGTAAGCATCAACAAGTTAATCCACTTCATTTTCCAATAAATTAACCATAGGAGTAAAGTGAATCGTATCTAAACGAAAGTCTCTTTAGAATCGTGCTTTAAAACTTAATTTGGATATCTTTTTGTTAGTTAATTTGTTTTTGAGATAACTGCTTTTAAGTAATCTAGACTTGCAAAACCAAAGGAAAAACCCCTTATTACTTTCTTTGTAAATTAGTTAACTTTCAGTAGAGAATTAGCTATTTGTCATTCCCGTTTCCCTTGTGTTTGACACCCTACTTTCTTACTATAATATTGTTCGATTAGGTACATTGTCGATCACATTTAGCTAGCTTAGATTTTTTAGTTTATAAATTAAAAACTAGTATTTAAATTACGTATGAAGTTTTTGGCGCCGTTGCCGGGGAACGATTTCATTAATTAGTTAAATTTGTTTTGTTATTTGTTATCGATCCTTTGTATGAAAATTATTACATGCAAAGTTAATTTGCAAAACCAAAGGAAAAACCCTCATTACTTGCTTTTAAATTAGTTAACTTTTAGTAGAGAATTAGCTATTAATCATTCCCGTTTCCCTTGTGTTTGACACGCTACTTTCTTACTATAATATTGTTCGATTAGGTACATTGTCGATCACATTTAGCTAGCTTATATTTTTTTAGTTTATAAATTAAAAACTAGTATATAAATTACATATGAAGTTTTTGGCGTCGCTGTCGGGGAATGGTTTCATTAATTCGTTAAACTTGTTTTGCTATTTGTTATCGATCCTTTGTATGGAATTTATTACATGCAAAGTTAATTTACTGTTTTGATTTAAGTTTTTTGATTTTCAGTTCACCATGCCGTGGACCACACTGGCCACGTTCTGGCTACTATGCAAACAGTTTTTAGTTTATTTATTTTTATTCGTTTTACGCGTTTATTTTATGTTTTGTTTTAGTAATATATGACCCGAGGATCAAGATTTCCAATCGTGCCACCACTTGAAGACCCCAAATCTGCTTTCCACATAAAGAAAGACAAAAAGATCGGTGAATCGAGTAGGACATTTCAAACCAACAATTTTGAAAGCTTTGAAAAGACTCCTGACAAGAAACGAATTGGGTACGAGCTAGAAACAGAAACCGAAGACAATTCAGAAGACGAAATCAAAAGAGTGGTAGAAGAGATTGCAGATATATCAAACGAATTACTATCGAGGAGTTCAAGAAAAGGATGAGTAATGACAACAAGTCGGGTCTTGTTCCACCAAAAATCTCAGCCGCGACAAACTTTTAGCTCAAAGGACGCATTCTCATGATGCTCAAAGATATTTCATTTTCCGAGAAAGACCATGAAGATGCTTTTAGGCACATCGATGAAGTGTTGGTTATTGTAAACTACTTCAATGTTCCAAATGTGTCGTGAGACCGTGTTACTTAGAATACTACCAGTGATATTTACAGGAGAGGCTAAAATCTGACTTAGGTCACTTGCACCCGGAACAATACAAACCTGGATAAATCTTCGCGATGCTTTCATTAAGGAATTTATTCTGCCTTCAAGGGAACCAGCTATAATCAAAGATTTGATTGAAGAATTCACAAAACATTCTCGCGAATATCATAACCCACGAGAAGATGTTACAACAGGTAAAGGAAGTTTGGATGGAGGCAATGAGAACTTAGCGGCTGTGATGATAAAACTCGATAACATGGACAGAAGGATCACCAAACTGGGCTAATCATTTCATTCTATTCAAGTGGGGTGTGTTAATTGTAGCGGACCTCATTTGACCAAGGACTACAACTTAGACGAGAATGAAAATCGGAAGGCAAAAGCTTGCTATTTGAGCGGTGATAGATATGATGAGGATTGGAGGCGACCCAAGAAGGAGTGGTTGCCATATGATGAGTATAAAAAAGCAAATGAAGAGAAATATAGGCAACAAGGTCATGGTTTTTATCAAATGGAGCTACCGGCTCCAGAAAAGAAAAACGATTTTGAAGCAATGCTTTCCCGATTTGAAGCTGCATCTGAAAAAAGACATGATGATACTGATATGTAATATCGTGATTTTTCATCCATTTTAAAAAAAAAAACATCATTTAATGGAAAAATGCGACAAAATTCTCTTCATTATTTTATTTAAAAAACTCACATTAATATCAAACAACCACTTTCAAAAGTTCCAAATTCATCAAACCAAAATCAAGTCTTTAAAACCAAAATAGATAAAAACTCAACGACAAGTAAAAGTGGTGTCATTTTTGGTAATAACTAATGTAACTACCCCAGAAGATCCCCAATCCTCATCAAGGCCTCATATCATGCTACCTGTTCCAATGCAAGGCAAATAACAAGAAAACAAACATGTGTCGGCATAAGCTAAGTGAATCAATCATAATACAGTGTCATGGAACACACATATCCTAAATGGGTCAAGAAACATCATAGTACATGCAACATAACTCATATAGCATGAAATGACTTCATATACATCACATAATCAACACGATTCTGCTCAATTATTATTTTTCTTCTTTTGGAGCTTTTACATTTAGTTACTCTTCTTTATTTATCTTTGTACCTAATTCTAATCCATTCATCACTATAATATTATGGAATAATATTAATCTTTTTTTTTTCATCTTTAATAATTACCCTCCACTAGTCACCTTTGTAATTATTTTAATAATACTCACGTATTTGGAATCACCATGTTCGAGGCATTTGACGAGTGTGTTCGGAAAAATTACACGAAATAGTTTTTTGTTGAGATTCGACATGTGGTTCAAGGAGATGGAACGTGTTACCACCCAAGTGGTGACACTTATCAAAATTTTGTAGGTGTCATGTGTCATAAGGAGAGAGGATAGAACCTCCCCTCCTTCTCCTACAAAAAAAAGCCTTCACCTCCTTCTTCCTCACCTTTCTCTACTCTCGCCTCCTTCTATCTACATTTTCCGGCCAACGGCCACCGCCCATCTCTGCCGTTGTACACCACCGAAGATCACCTATGTTTCCACCTTCTGTCCTGATGAACCATTGACCTGAACAGAAGCTGCCTTTGACAAACCAACCTCTCACTGGCGCCTTACACCGCCGTGAACCACCGACGACAAACGAAACTCCGACGAAGATATGGAAATAATTCGGGGACCTTTGGCAGCTGAAAACGTTACATTTTTCGACTCGTCTCGACTCTTTTGCTCAAAACGTTTGTCGGGAAAAAAGTCAGAAATCACGATGCATATCCCGATCTTGACAACGGTAACTCAACATGATTCAAATGTAAGTTCTACGATCTATTTTAAGTTTTTAATGTATTCTAGAGGGAATACATGAATAAGTCATTATTATTTTATACAAACATTCAAATGTTAGCAAAAGTTTATATATATATATATATATATATATATATATATATATATATATATATATATATATATATATATATATATATATATATATATATATATATATATATATAGTTCTACGATCTATTTTAAGTTTTTAATGTTTTCTAGAGGGAATACATGAATAACTCATTATTATTTTATACAAATGTTCAAATGTTAGAAAAAGTTTATATATATATATATATATATATATATATATATATATATATATATATATATATATAACCTTTATAAATGACCTTTTTTGACAAAAATGACCTATTTTTTTTTTGTAAAGTAACCACATTCTCCGGAACACACCAGAGAGGTCTCCGGAATTCCGGAGTAAGATTCCGGACCATGGTTCCGAAATACATTTGATTTTTTTTTTGCGTGTAACATGTGGTTTTTCTTTTAGTATACGTTTTGGTTTTATATAATGTATAAGTTTTTCTTTCTTAAAATGTATAACTTTTAGTTTTATAAAATATAAAATGCAATTAAAATTAACAAACAACTAATAAATACATTAACTAAATAAAGGATGTGTCTATAGGTCATATTACAAATACGATGTTCAAATTATCTTTGTCCTTGTATCCCAAAATATTTCCGCTAGTCATTTTCGATAACCCATATCCCATGGACCAGTGGTTTTACCCTTTATTGAAATCGATTTCCCGGTGATCAACGCCTCCAGGAACCAACACAAAATCACCTCAAAATCCCCTCTGCTGCCAATCTGTTGTGGTATGTCTGGGGCCTTTTCGAGGGTCATCTTAAAGCTCTCAAACATGATTGAATTAGTTGGTTCGGTACCCCAGTAGTTGACTCTCACAAGCAGTTTGTGGATGCAGACTCTCATACCTATAAACCAATCCTTATTTTCCGAATAGTAGCCGCCCTTCCAATGATTATCGTATATAGTCATTTTGAATGTCTTCAAATCCAAAGCACCCAAAAACCATTGAGCGTGTGGTATGTTGATTAGGATGTAAAGCTACAAAAAATGTTAGAAATAATTAATTAGTAAATATACTCAGGTAATGTAATCCAAAAAAATTATACCGTATTACACTTTGCCCAAGATGGGTAAATGGATTCATCAGCCATGTCACTCCAGTCAAATGTATCAGTGTTGAAAGTTGACGGCACAACCGTCCACCGAGCATCATCCGCTCTACACTCTAACGACAATGAGATCCACATCATGATGTGATGTCAATTAATTTTTTTGCAGTAAAGTAAGTATTGTTATTAGAAGTGCAGTATGTAATGGGAAAATAATTATATTACTTAGATCACATGACAACCATCCTCCATGACTATCTGCATATAACCGTGTCCAAATCAAGCATAGCAAAACCGGTCAATTAATTGTGACCAAACAACAGTGAACCATCCCTTTATTTATATACACTGTGTATGGTAGGCTCTAAAATATTGTCCAACAATGCTGGTTGTTGTCGTGTAACACCTTTCCTCTTCATTTTTATCCATGGTGTCTTATTGAAAGGTCTAGTATGCTCAAGAGTCATATTAAAGTGATATTGCTAAATAACATATGATACTAACGGGTCACACTAACAACAACTTGATACAGTTGATTATTTATTAAAAATTGATTTTAATATATATTCAATAAAATTCTTATAAGTAAATTCGAAATTATTTATTTAATGGAAATAATAATTTTCATTAGCAAGTAACATTACATAATTCATATGATATGAATTAATAAGTTGTGTATAACTTTTTCGACTAGTTAAAACCTTTTTGTCTTTTACTCAAAAGACAAAGTTAATATTTTATAAACCTTGAGTTTATAAAATGTAAACTAACTTTTCTCTTTTATATATAAATTTCGAAATTTGCATAAAAAGATGAAAAGTATGGGCTTTCCATTAGTTTATTCAAAAGTAATGAAGCATGGGAGACATGCTTATGACATGGGGACATATATGCTTAAAGTGTTAAGACCTAATGGTTAATACCTTCACTTTATGCATATAAATAAGAGTCTTGCACTCCTGAATGAGTGCACCATTCCTTCTTCCCTACTAGTAGCCGAAACTAGTTTCTTCCCTCTCATTCTCTCTAGTTTTGCTTTGAAGACTTGGATATCACTTGCTTTCACATGCCCTCTTTAAGTTCATATTGGTTATGAACTTAAAGCTTAAGGGTTTAAGAGTTATGTACTAGCATCTACATCAAATCGGGTCATTGTTGGTGTCTCAAAGGTTCAACATTCTTCATCAACTTCCATGCCTCCCAAGATGACCCAAAGAACTACAAAGGTTGTTATTTCTTCACCTCTTCTTTGTTTGATATTTTAATCTTTCTATAACTTGCAAGAAGATCCTCGGTGGGTCTAAAATGTTGATGTTATTTCTAAAATTAAAGTCTTTCGTTGCCATATTTTTAAAGTTTATGAAGCTATTTTTTTAACTAAAATCCAACACTTATACCATATGTACATAAATTTTTGGTGCTTAGAACGCCTAATAGGTGTCTGTGACGGTGTTTTGTATTCATCCTGTGGAATCTCTTTTACATTCGATGGTTGAATACATGGAGATGGATCCTCAGGGTCGTCATTCAACGCTTGTTCGGGAGTGCTTAAGACATAATTATTCTACCATAAGTCATCCTATGTAGTATGCCTATATGATTCAATAATGTATACATGTAAACGATGCAAAAACATAACAACCATAAATGATGAAATAATTAAAAATGTACCTCCACCCTCTTTGAAATACCAACATTGTCTCCGGGAGTAATATTGATAAGTTTTAGAACCATGGCTAAAATAGCATCAAGCTCGGCTAAACGCTCATCCTGATACCTCAACTGCTCGCGACATTCACAGACCTTATTCTTCAATTGATGGACCTCATTTCGTAAGTCATAAATAATTCGGTCCTTGTCAGTTGATGGGTAAGCGGCTGGTAGTGGTGGTTGTAGCGGGTGAGATGGATAATCTATTTGTGCCATCTTTCCTCAAGGCTCATGGGTATGTGAGTTTTTGGGTGATGGTGTTAGGGAAAGGTGCCATGTGAACTTCAGTGTCGGGAAAATCAAGGCCATCAATCCACGTCGAGCTAACTACCCACCATTCAGCACGCATCTCATCTTCTATCGGCTCCAACTTCTGTACAAGTCTATTATCTTGCTAACGAAATTATAAAATTATAAATAAACATAAATTATAAAACAAATAAATATTTAAATAATAAATTAACCATATGTTGTCGATTTGTAAAAACTGGTTGAAGTGAGTCTTTTGTAAAGGCCTCAGTTTTGACCATGCAACAACCTGAGGGATCACATTCTATTATCGGGTACCAAACAAACTGCTCATTGAAAAAGTCTCAAGAATCCATATATGAATATTAACAAACAAATAAATAAAAAATGTTAGAATGTTAGAAAACAAAAATAAATAATAAATTTTTCATCATATACTTACCTTAAAATGATATAAAACCCCTATAGAGTGCAGGTCAAATTTTGAGGATGGCTCTCTTTTGGTTCGTCTGGATGTATAAGCTTGTCAACCTTATTGAATACGGTAAGTAGTAGTTTATACAATTGATCCCAAATTATCCTACCCCATGGATATCTGTCACATTAAAAATTAGTTAACAATTAAATTTCTTAAAAATATTAGTAAAGATAAGTAATTATAATCAATAATTATAAAATAGATGACATTATATATGTTGAATTCATTACGGTTGGATAGGAAAGCGAAATACTCTACTGTAAGAGACTGTTTAGCCAACTGCCCATTAAAACCCTTCTCTAACAGATATAGAAGACATACACGGACTGCATCCTTGTCCGATAACTCATTAAGTGAATGTTTAAACACCTTCATAACATCGTCTATTTTGACTAATACATTCATAAGGACCATGGGAAAGGCACGGGAATGGAAGGTAGTGTCGAATGCAGAAGCAAGAAAATAGTCACCAAACCGGAAGCCGGTGATGTGACAAAATTATTTATTCCCGAAAGACAACTCATAACCCCCAATCTCACAAACCATTTCCTCTACTTGGCTTCAGGGTCGGTGATAACTTCGTGGCAAAAGACGTAATGAAAAAGAAAAGGATCCCTATAAACATTAGGAATGTCTAACCACCTCCCAAAACATTTATTTCGGAACATGGTCTCACATTTAGGTCTGTCTCTGAATGCTGCAAGAATTTTCCTGGCAATTTTGGGTTATACGAGAGTGTAATTGATGCATTAAAAACCATGTCGTGCTGCACAAATAAAAAAGATGTTATCACTTCATTCTTAAACAAAAATAACCAATATTCTGGAGCAGTTCTAGACCAATTCCTCATGTTTTGGACGAGTTCATCGTGTTCTTGAGCAATTCCTCGCGTTCCGGAGGCTTCCAGAATAAACTTTTAAGATCCGGAACACGAAATTTCGATGTAAATCAACAATACCTAAATATCTAAACTACTTTTCAGTTGGTCCTATAACAATGTCATCTTTAATTTAAACTCCTGAAGGTTTTCAGTTCATTTCGGAGGTGTTCTACGAATTCTGGAACAATAATAGTATAAAAATAGGCACCTTAAAACAAACAAAGAAACTATGTAAAGAGAAACCGAAGAATGTACCCTTAAAATAACAGGGCCGTAGTGATCATCTTCCATGTTGGAGATGGGTGTCGGAGATCAGAGTTGCACGTTGGAATCAGAATGCGGATTTCTAGAATGAAGTCGATGCCTCAAATTATATTCCAGATTTTGAAATTCAAAATCTCGATCCAGAACATATACGGTTGATCCGGAGTAGGCATTTTGAATCCAATGAAATGGGTCCGGCCACCCGAAAAATAGTCCAAAATACGTTTCGGAACAACCCATTCTAGAATATGTGGTTATTTTGCAAAAAATATAAAAAATAGGTTATATTTTTTAAAAACACCAAAAATAGGTTAAATTAATTAATTTCCATATATATATATATATATATATATATATATATATATATATATATATATATATATATATATATATATAAAACCACATATTCTCATTGTTATATCTGATGCTTTACAAATATAATTTATTTATAATCATATACGATAAAAAGTTTATTTTATCGTTTCTAATTATAATCATTAAAATAGTTGTTATTGTCATTTATTCACTAAAAATGATATATTTACTTCTTTTTTTTTACCTTGTCCTAATATTGTTAATGTTGGTTTTTTATTGGGTAAAACCTGGATTTAGTCAAATTACAGTCGTTATGTTGCCAAAATTTCATTTGAAAACTTAATAAGGTTTGTATACAACAAATGAACTATAGGTCTAGTAAAGTTTATAACTTAAGGTTTAGGACATGCAATCACACTTATAAAACGGTTTGAACTTAACAAATAAACTATAGGTCTAGTAATCTTTATAACTCGTGAACGTTTTCAGTTCTTTTCGGAGTTGTTCTACGAATTCTGGAACAATAATAGTAGAAAAATAGGCACCTTAAACAAACAAGGAAACTATGTAAAGAGGAACCGAAGAACGTACTCGTAAAATAACGAGGTCGTAGTGATTGTCTTCCATGTCGGAGATGGGTGTCAGAGATCGGAGTTGTGTGTCGGAACGTCGGAATCGGAATGCGTCTTTCCAGAATGAAGTCGCTGCCTCAAATTATATTCCAGATTTTAAATTCAAAATCCCGATCCAGAAGATGTACACGGTTGATCTGGAGTAGGCATTATGGATCCAATGAAATGGATCGGGCTACCCGAAAACAATCTAACATATGTTCCGAAACAACTCATTCCGGAATATGTAGTTATTTTGTCAAAAAATAGAAAAAATAGGTTATATTTTCTAGAAACACCGAAAATAGGTTAGATTACTCAATTTCCATATATATATATATATATATATATATATATATATATATATATATATATATATATATATATATATATATATATATATATATATATATATATATATATATATATATATATATATATATTGAACCACATATTCTCAATGTTATATTTAATGCTTTAAATAACTACAAATATAATTTATTTATAATCTCAAACGATAAAACGTTTATTTTATCGTTTGTAATTGTAATCATTAAAATAGTCGTTATGGTCATTTATTCACTAAAAATAATATATTTACTTCTTTTTTTTGACCTTGTCCTAATATTGGTAATGTTGGTTTTATATTAGGTAAAGTCTGGATCTCATCAAATTACAGTCGTTACGTTGCCCGGATTTTGTTTCAAAACTTAATAAGGTTTTTATACAACAAATGAACTATAGGTCTAGTAAAGTTTATAACTTAAAGTTTAGGACACGCAGTCACACTTATAAAACAATTTGAACTTAACAAATAAACGATAGCTCTAGTAATCTTTATATCTTAAAATTTAGGACACGAAATAACACACTTTTAGAAGTGTTTAAACTTGGGTGTACTATATGAGTTTGAACTCTTCATCAATTAGGAACAAAAACTTAGCAAAGGCCTCTGTGATATAACCGTTAATCTTAAAAGATCTAGGCACATTGTGTATAGATCTATACGGGTTGACACCCCCGTCTGTAGTTTGTAGTTACAATCTCTATCTGATGATTTATAACATGTGATAATAGTTTATTCTATATCTCTTTCCATGACGCGATGAAGTGTTGATGTGATGTTCTCGGCACGCCCCCTTGCAATGTCATACAGAGGTTGGATCTCTGTGTAGCTCACTTATAGGTTCGTAATAGCCCCATTGTACATTCTAAAATCACACATATAAGTTGAAATAAGACAATATGTAGCATGGACACACACTTAGAATGATAGATAGTTTTCGGTATATTTTATAAGTAAAACAAACCTCCGTCTAACGAGTTAAAACATGCGATAATAGTTTATTCTATATCTCTTTCCACGACGTCGATGAAATGTTGATGTGATGTTCTCGGCACACCCCTTGCAGTGTCATACAGAGGTTGGATCGCTATTTAGCTCGATTATAGGTTCGTAATAGCTCTGTTGTACATTCTAAAAGCACCTATAAAAATAAGACTATATGTGGAATGAACACACACTTAGAATGATAGATAATTTTCAGTATTTTTTATAAGTAAAACGAATAGTTATAAATATAAGAATCACATGAAATCTTGTTGTTAATAAACTTTTGTTTTTATAAGTGAATAATTAAAAACAACATGCACACTTGTACGGGGTTACACACATGAAATCACATAAGTAAGGTAGAACTTATACATTGCACACACTTGTATGAGTTTAAAAGAATTTAGTCACATAAGTAAGGTAAGTGCTTATACTTTATGAACTTGCACTATTTATATAAGTTGGAAAACCAGTCAAAATTATATAAATACACTTTTGGTTATAAAAGACATAGAGTCAAAACATGTGGAACTCACCAAAATTATTGTTGACGTATCTTAAAATGCATGTATTCTTAGGAACCTAAGAGTTGGAAGTGCACATACACCAAACAATATGGAATCCTTGTTATCAATCATAGATCCTTGTTTTTGTTATTGCATATTTGTTCAAGAAACCATTATGTTTTATGGTTATGTTTTGTTGAACTTGTATTGTTCTAATGTAATTTGGAACACAAATAATGTAATCGCTATTTGGAGTTAATAGAAGTATGTAACTTATATTACCAAATTTTATATTATTCATTGTATGTGTTAACTATAATCCATCTCTACATCGTATACCCCGACGGAAACCGCCGCCGGCCGGGGGTGTGACAATGAATGATAACCAAGTTTGAAATTATTTGATCTGAAGCCTAGTCTTATGATAGTGGGTTACAGTTTGATCTTCAATATGAAGACTAAAATGGATATGAATGTACACACATTCAAATCTAGTATGGTAGAAAAGGGTTTCGCTCAGACTCAAGAAATTGATTTTGAGGAAACATTCTCACAGGTAGCTGAGAAAAGGTCTATTTGGGTATTTGTTGCCGTTGTATCCTTCTTTGTTTATAAGATATGGTAAAATGGATGTTTAAACGACCTTCCTTAACAGCGAACTTTCAAAGGATTTATAACACATTCTGAAAGAATTTATACATATAAAGTGTCCAAACAAGGTGTGTAAGCTTGAGAAATCTATTTATAGAGTTTGGCAAGCATCGCGTGGAAAGGAATATGTGCTTCCATGAGAATAGTCAAAGAGTATTGTCTTTCTAGAATTCCAGATAAGTCTTGAGCACATGTCAAAGCTAGTGGGAGTGTTTTATTCCTCGTATTTCAAGGTGTTTTGAATAAGCCTATTGCAGCCTTGTTTTCATCTCAATCCACAAAACCTAAGATGACGAATAATGCAGATGATGAAGATGATGTCATGGTTGGGTTTGCAGAATTGGAATTTAATCCTGAAGAAGATAATGTTAAAGATCATGATATTATGTCTGATAAACATTTCAAGATCTTAAACTCTAAACTGAACTCCATCCTTCAATTTATACATAATAGTGTCAGAATGTCGAGTGTTAGTGGGCAGGAGGTCAAATACTTATTAAAGTCTCAAGAGGCAAGAACTAATACTTTAGTTGATGGTGTTGATAAGTGAATTGATGAACGTTTAGCTCTTTATTCTCGCAATTTTAATCATGAAATTGAGAAGTTAAGAGATTTCGCTCATGAGCGCCACGAGCTATTTGAGAAGATGGTGAACTCTTCAAATCAGTCAAGCGAGTGCAAGCTTAACAAAATTCGAAATATGTTTTCACAAGAGATAACATAACTCGATAAATTTTGTGAAAACATTAAAGACAATGTTGAGAGTTCGATTGGAGCAACTTGCACAATGATCGAAGATGTTCAGGCCTTTAACAAAGATCACTCTAAGGGTCTAATAGATAAGAAGGAAGTGGATAGTCAAGTTTTCACTAAAATTGAGAATTCACTTACTGGCTTCCATGAGCAATTATAAAAATTTGATGTTCCTACATCGACTTCGATTTATCATGATCAAATTATTTCCATGGTTTCTTCTGTGCAATCATGCTTTAAGGTTGAATTGGCACCGATTCTTGATCTGGTCCTTCGCCTTCCAACCAATGTTGCACGTTCCGTGAATGTGTCGCAAAGGGGGTTGGTTCGTCAAAGGCTATTGGATAAAAGAAAGGGAAAGTTGTGGGAAGGGTTACCTCTACTCAATTACCAACTTCACTTCCAATGAAACCAATTATGACAACATCAATAACAATATCGAATGCTCCAAGTATCAATGTTGATTTATCGAAAACTCAAACCAACAAAGGATTGAATATTAATGGAGGAGGATCAAGCTCAGCAACTACAAAACCAATAACATCTGCTCCCAAAGACAAAGGAAAAGGTATAAATATGGAACTTTCAAAGGAAGAAAATAAGAAACTTTAGGAGTTAGATATGGAGAAACTGGGAGAGTTGAATAGCATCTTGAGTCAAAGGGCTAATGATCTACCAGGACTTAACAAGGGTGATCCCAATAAAGTATGGTGTTACGAAACAACAGAGATTGTTGTTCTTGATGGTGTGGATGAGTTTATGAAGAAGGCAAATAACAGTTATGCTATTGAAGATACGAACTTCAATCAACTTGATTTTCCCATAAATCATTTGATGTTCGTATTTGGTCAGTTTAAAGTGTCTCAAAGTTTCAAAGATCAAGATGAATACAAGAAGAATTCGCTTTTATGCTGTCTTGCGGAAAATTGAAGAGGAAGTTTGGTCTTGTGAAAATAGTGAAAGTCTTGTCAATCGTAGTTGATTTTCTTTTTGAAGGCATCTTGCAGAATCATCGTTACATTGTTGTTAGAGCCAACAATGTGGTATTCAAGTTTACAATTGGCGGTTTCCCTCTAATGAATCACAATGATCTCATCGCTGTAATGAAGATTTTGGGTGAGATGGATTGATCTCAAGTTAATGAAAAGGATAAAACTTAATTTATCATTGGATATGGCCACATAAAGATTTTCATAGAGTTTTACAATGCTTACTTGGCAATAACATATATTGATCTTTCCATGGTTATCAACAAAAGGTCAAAAGTTCCAAAGGCCTTGTTGAAAGGGAAACTAAATATTGAAGATTATGAAGATTGAAAGATCATACATCAACCTCTAAAATTGTATTCCAAGGGAAGAGCAGTAAGGGAGGAAAAAAGAAATTTCTCTTTCGTACCGATGATATTGAAAGATACACAAACTCACATCTTTCAAGTATCATTGTGTTTACGTATCCCTCGGGGAAAATTTCAAAAAAAGGAGAAGTTAAACTAATTCCAAGCTTGGAATGGTTAGAATCTGGTCGTATCCAGTCTGAGGCAAAGGCCAGGCCTTCGCCAATGCAGAGTCACTTGTATGGAGGTTAAGGGGCAGAACTGCGCCTTGCCCTCTTCTCCTAGAAATAACACCCCGACAAATGTGGGACAAATCAGAGAGTTCCACTTTCCCATATGACAACAACCACAATTATGATAATATCGAAGATTCCTCTCTAGCCAATAAGGCGACAAGGCAAAAAGGCGTGACGGGGGATCCTTCAATACAGACCCGCCATGTTGCGTCTCACGAGGGAATGCGCAACAGAACCAGTTAGGGAGCACACGCCTCACAACTAGGTATAAAAGGACCCTTCTTCTTCATGAGAAGGGGAGGAAACTCTTTTTCCTCAGATTTACCCCTTTCTTCTCTTAGAATTCATTCTAACTTGATTGTCGGAGCATCATCTAGGGAATCCCTCCTGGACATCGACTAACGATCACCTTTCTCTTTTGTACTGTGATATCAGGAGAAGGAACCAGCACGACTCTCATCCTTGATCTCAATTCAACCATCTTCGACATATCACAACACTTTGTAACGTCCTGGATGTCAAAGGAAAAAAATTTCCTTATTATTCATTTAAAATATAAGTCTTACAAAGCATCACAACAAATTATTATATAAAAGAGTATCTTAGCGAAAGTCTATAAAACTTTATTGATGCTTCGATGCTGATACAGTAATGCGTGAGCCTTTCCACACTCTGGTGAACAAACTGCAAAGCAATTTTCCAACAACTGTAAGTCATGGCTTAGTGAATTCCCTTAAAATATTCCATGCCGCAACACATATGCAATGCATACGTACAATGGCCTTCAACATATAGTTGGTCTGTGTGACATCCCCAATTTCACGGCCAGAAAAGACCAATTTGTTTATGTTTTGTTTTTAAAATCAGAGTAATCTTTTATAGAAAACAGTTGCGGAATTTGTTCCCAAAACAAAATATGATAAAATTTTATCAAAGCATTTCTTTAAATAAATGTATTTTCGTTATATAACAAAATCTCGAGATGTCATGTTCAATACATACCAAAAGCATAAACAGAACAAAATAGACCTTACAACAGTTATTCATAACTAGTGGCCTATAATCCAAAATCTCTCGTTATGTCAGCCAACTTATGCTCTCGTGCCATAACCTGTAATACAAAGAAAACTGAGTGGATCAGGCTTGGGAGCCTGGTGAGCATATAGGGTTTTCATCCCACAATGATATTATATATATATATATATATATATATATATATATATATATATATATATATATATATATATATATATATATTAGAACTCACAAACTTATATAATTTCACCATATAAAAGCAACTCTTATCCCACCCCATCGATCCTCACAACGACACGATCTAAACTCTCGTATCTAAAACCTTCCTCTTTACCTGATCCCTACTCACGGATCTAAAACTAATCTCTTCACCTGATCCATACTCCCGGATCTAAAACTAATCTCTTCACCCGATCCATACTCCCGGATCTAAAACTGATCTCCTGATCTGATCCATACTCCCGGATCAATAACTGTGCCCAATCCATACTCCCGGACTAGGGACAATTAACTTAGTCTTAATCCATACTCCCGGACTAATAACAAGTTTATCTCTTTACCTAATCCATACTCTCGGATCTAAAACTAACCTCTTGATCTCATTATCCAACTCATCTTTTATCACCCACCAACTATTTCATCTACCCATGTTCTACCCAACATATTTGTAGACATAAAATACATATACAATTTAACTCATTTAAAACTATATAAAACATCCATTCCGCACTCATCTTAAATAAACAACAATATATAAACACATAACACGTATTTCATAGCAAATACTTCATACTTATGTGTTAGAAGAGAGTGACTACACACTCACCCAAAACATATACTTAATACATTCAAACAATACTTGTATTAAAATCGTGTTTATGAAAGGGACTATACACTCACTTGATAAGACGATGATCTGACAGCACCTCATCTCTTAGAATAATATTCTTCGCTGAAACCGGGATGTTTTCTCCAAAACCAGGCTTCACGCGGGCAGAGTTTCGGCTTGAAAACTATATTTCTCGGGATCTTCGGGGCTTCGGGATTGATACTGGGGCTTCGGGGGTATAAATTTCCAAGAAGAAGAAAGAAAAAGGGGAGAGAAGTGAAAATTAGCAAACAAGATCGGCAGCCCTCGTCTTCTATTTATAGGCTGCTGGTCATCGGGTTACGTTGGGCGTAACTTCCATGTACTTGGGGTGTAACGCCTCTTTTATGCGTACGTTGGGCGTACGAAGATCTATGCGGGGCGTAGTTCGGATGGGGCTGCTAGGTGGCGAAGTCTCGGTGGGGCTACGTGGCCGTCTCTCGGACCACACAAGACCGAAGTACACTAGGCGTACTCCTGGTACGTTGGGCGTACTCCTGGTACGTTGGATCGGACGTGTCTTGGCTTCAAATATTATCTGAATTTATAATTTTATAAATATATTTTAATTATTTAAAATTTTCATAAATTCATATCTTCCTCATACGGGCTCCGTTTTTGACGTTCTTTATATCCACGCGTAGGTGAGACTATGCTCTACAACTTTAATTTATATGACTAAGGCTAAATATCGCTCTAACGTAAATTCACTTTTTACGTCGCGTTGTGTCGTGCCGGTTCTATCGCAAAACTTCGACAGGTCATAACTTCTTCGTTATAACTCGGATTTCAGCGTTCTTTATATGTACGGAATCCCTGTAACATATACTACAACTTAGTTAAGACTAATCCTCCTAAATAATCTTCTATCAAAAATCCATTTTTGATGTTCTATGTCTCTAAATTGACTAGCCCTGATCTACGGGCGTTATAGTCTGCCCCTGGCCTTCAACATAAAGTTGGTCCGCCCTGTTTTTGCCTACAACATTTAACTGGTCTGCACCTTGACCTTTAGCATAAAGCTAGTCCGCCTGAGTTTGTTGGCCTTCAGCATGAAGTTGGACCGCCCACAACTCCCACATAATTTGTTCACACATATAGCAAGAAATATTCCAATATTACTGGTAAGTATCTTGCCTAATTACTTAGGTGGATATTACAGGTGTCTATATCCTAACATGCAGTGTATACATACTAGAGTATACAATATAGTGAGAATAACCCACTTGGACAGTTTCTCAAGGTATAAACAGTTAACCGGACAGTTCGAATGACGAGTAGCAATTCAACGGGGATCTACACATATTACAATAGTTTATTAGTTCCTATGGAAATTTATAATGTAGGATAGACCTAACACTAATCCTAATGAATATTGATAATTCTATCAAATATGGAACGACCATGCCGGACAGTTGGGAGACAAGACCATTTCGGCGTATAGCCTTTCTGAAATCCAACAACCAAGTCAACATGACCATTCTAGGCACCTCTCTTGTAAGTATATCAATCAGTATTTTGACTTGGAATTGCTGATAAATCTTATTTATAGGTCCAAAACAATGACTTATGGCTATAAATATAAGTTACACTAAAATCGAAAAAGTATATCTTAACTTACAAATGTTTTAGCGAAAATCAGGAAATTACTTAGGCAGAATCCAAATCCGAAAGGTCTTATTTGACGGACTCCTAGATATGCTAAAGACCCGCTAAATTACCCAAGAAAACCCCTAAAGTTTGGACCGAACGATCTCTGGACGTTTTGAGAGAGATTAGGAAGTTTTGGAGTTGGAAATGAGATGAAACCTCAAGCCTTTTTATAGTCTGTTGAGAGTGGTGTCGCGCACAAACAAGAGGCGTGCCGCACACTCTTGCCCTGCTGGCTCCTCTCAGCTTTTTCCACGTATCACCAATCCTTTGGTCCACCTCACTCCTTCTAGAAGGTTGCCACATGTCAAGCTTTTATGGTGTCATATGTTGTAACCTCATGGTGCCACATCACCATGTCTCGGAAGAAAGGGGCTGCCCCGACAATGCCATGTGACGCTCTCTCGTGCTGCCACATCATTGTGCACTTCGTGCACTTTGCATGCATGTTTTTCCAAATTTTCAAAATGGCATAACTGCTTCATACGTGCTCTTTTATCGATGTTCTTTATATTTTTCGTAAAGCTCTCGATTAGATCTACAAATTTCCTTTAGATCACAAAAGCTATTTCTCACTCTATCAAAATTTTATATTTTGATAAGCTTAGACTGTTTAGAGATCACTACAGAAAGCTTAACTCCTACATACAAACTCCACTCTCGATGTTCTTTATATCGACGAATTCCTATTGAAGATATATTCAACCCTCGTATAGATTATTCCTCCTAATAATCTATCGTTTTAAAATTCAGTTTCTGCGTCGCGTACTGTTATACTTGGTTGCACAGAAACTTCGAAAAATCATATCTGTTCCATACGGAGTCGAATTTGGGTGTTCTATATATCTACGAAAATTGTTTTGATGTTTCCTACATGTTTATGATAATTATTTTGGCTAAAGGTTAATACATTTTTATTTCGTATTTTGTAATGATTACAATATATGGTTATGGTAAAAATGGGGTGTTACAACTCTCCCTCACTTACAAGAATTTCGTCCCCGAAATCGAACTAAATAACTTTGGGTAGTTTCTCTTCATCTCTTCTTGTGACTCCCAACTCCATTCCGATCCTTTTTGTTGTTGCCATTAAACCTTGACTAAGTTGATTACCTTGTTTCGCATGGTCTTGGTCTTCCTATCCAAGATTGCTACTGGCTTTTCTACGTAGTTCGTACGCTCGTGTACGTGGATGTCTTCTAATTGTATAATTGTGGATTCATACATAATGAACTTCCTTTATTGAGAGACGTGGAAGGTATTATTGATTTGACTAAGCTCTTCCGATATACCTAGGGCCTAAATTTCCCCTCTTTTGGAACCTAAGGACACCTCTCCAAGGTGAAACCTTAAGTAATACTAGGTCTCCTACTAGGAATTGAAGATCCGACCTTCGTCATTTTGCATAACTCTTCGTCCGACTCTGAGTGGTCTGCAGCCTCTCTCGTACATGTTAAATAAGTTTGGTGGTCTTGATCACAACATTGGTGCTCCTCATGACACATTGGACAACTTATCCCTAGCATATGGGCGTTCAACACTTACTGCCATAATGAATCTCAAAGGGAGGTCAACCAATACTGAAATGGTGGATGTTGTTGTATGAGAATTCTGCTAACAATAGATATGTATGCTAACTTCCACCGAAATCAAGCACACATGCCCTTAACATGTCATCAAGAGTTTAAATAGTCCTTTCGCTCTACCCATCGTGTTGAGGGTGATGAGTTGTGCAACTATGCAATGGGGTGCCCAGCTCATCATGGAACTTGCTCTAAAATCAAGAAGTGAAACAGACATCTCTACCAGAGACTGTTCAGATTGGCACTCCACCATGGTTTGCTACTGATCTTTTCATCATCAAGCTTCTCATCCGAGGAGCTTTCATGGATAGGCACGAAGTAGGCATTTTTTGGTTAATTTATCCACTATCACCCAAATACTGTCTACTCCAAGAGGAGTCTTTGGCAGCTTGGTGATGAAGTCCATTGTTATTTGTTCCCCCCTTCCACATCGGAATGTCAAGAGGCTGTAATTTTCCATGGGGCATTTGGTGTTCGGCCTTGACCTTTCGACAAGTCAAACACCTGTCGACATACCATGCTACATCCCTTTTCATACATGTCCAACAATAATTATGTCTGAGGTCCCTGTACATATTTATACCTCTTGGATGAATTGAGAACTTGGACTTGTGTGCCTCATCCATTAGTACTTGTTGAATCCGTCCTGAGTATGGAACCCAAATCCTACCATGCAAGGTCAGCAACCCACGACTATCTATGTCGAAGGCTGAGGTTTGCCCTATAATTCTCTCGTTTCTCCAGTTTCTTCCTTGGTTGCTTCACTCTGAGCTTGCTTGATCATTTCTAGTATTAGGGTAATTATCACCATCCTTAAGTACATGCCCTTCATTGGCATGTTACTCATCTTTTGACTTAATGCATTATTTACTACGTTGGCCTTACCTTGGTGTTAAAGGATTTTACAATCATAGTCTTTCACTACATCCAACCATTGACATTGCATCATGTTTAGGTTGGGCTGATCTATTAGATATCTCAAGATTTTATGGTCGGTGTAAATGGTACACTGAACGATGTACATAAAATGTCTCAAAATCTTGAGAGCAAAGGCTACTGCTCCTTATTCTAAATTGGGAGTCAGGTAGTTAGCTTCGTGAGGCTTCAACAGTTTGGAGGCATATGTGATTACTCGACCTCGTTGTATAAGAACGGCTTTGAAACCCATGATTGATGCATTGCAGTAAACTACCATGTCATCAACACCTTCTGAGAGAGCTAACATTGGATCTTCACAATACTTTTCCTTAGCGTTTCAGATGCTAATTGTTGCTCAAGGCCCCAACAAATAGCAACTTATTTCTTTGTAAAATGGGTCATTGGTACCGCAATCTTGGAACTGTCTTGAATGAATCTTCTATAATATCTTGCTAACCCTAAGAAGCTTCAAATCTCTGAAGGAGTAGTCGGTACTAGCCGTTGCATTACTGCATCTATCTTGGCTGGATCTACTAAAACACCGTCCTGGTTAATAAGATTCCCAAGGAACTGGACCTCTCGTACCCAAACTGGCATTTGGAGAACTTTGCATATAGTTTATCCTTCCTTAGAACCCTGAGTACCTCTCTTAGGTGCTCCTTATGTTAGTCTTGAGTCTTTGAAAAGACTAAGATATCGTTGCTAAACACTATTACCGATCGATCGAGAATATGTCTACATACTGGGTTCATTAAGTCCATGAATGCGGCAAGTGCATCCGTGAGCCCAAAAGGCATCACTACAAACTCATAATGACCATACTGGGTTCTTAAGGCAGTCTTTGGTATATCTTCTTCCCTTAC
This sequence comes from Lactuca sativa, assembly GCF_002870075.4. Classification (NCBI taxonomy): domain Eukaryota; kingdom Viridiplantae; phylum Streptophyta; class Magnoliopsida; order Asterales; family Asteraceae; genus Lactuca; species Lactuca sativa. Next base: position 49,563,146 of record NC_056629.2, on the reverse strand, counting down.
ACGCATCTGGTGATATCCTGAACGCAGATCAATTTTAGAAAACCATGACACTCTGTGAAGTTGATCAAAAACATCATCTATTCTATGTAAGGGATAACGGTTCTTCACCGTGAGTTTTTTAATCTCTCTATAGTCTATGCACATCCTGTGCAACCCCGTCATTTTTCTTAACAAACAAAATTGGTGCTCCCTACGGAGAACTACTTGGTCGAATGAACCCATTATCCATCAGTTCTTAAAGCTATTTAGACAACTCCTGCATCTCTAGGGGTGCAAGACGATAAGGTTCCTTGGCTAGGAGTGTCGCACCAGAAACTAAATCGATCCTAAATCCTACTTGACGCTACGGAGGCACACGAGGCAGGTCCTTGGGAAACACATCAGGGAATTCGCAAGCTATTGGCACTTCTACCAAGGATCCCTTTCTTCTCCTATTGAGTGTCGATTACATAGGCCAATAATCCGTTGCATCCATGTTGTAGGTATTTTCTAGCCTTCTTGGCGGAACAAAATGCTAACTTACTTGCAGTACTCTCGCCTTGGATAGTAAGTTCTCCTACACTTGGAGTCAGAACTCCTACTATCTTCTACCTATAGTCTATTAGCGTCTCAAACTTGTTTAGCTAATCGATGCCTACTATTGCGCTCATCTCTCGCATAAGAATGGGAATACGGTTTATTGGAAAACTATCGTTATTGATTTCTAAGGTACAACTACGCTAAACTTTTGATGCATTAATCGTTCGATCGTCAGCTATTTCTACCCTTAAAGGATGATCTAAATTTCCTAAGGCATGATTAAAGTTTAATTTCGGTAAACCTAAGTGATACGAAAGAATGACTTGATCCAGAATCAAATAATACTAATTTAGGCATGGATTTGACCAAAAATGTATTGGCTACGATGCAGGTGCTTCTTTGGCTTCCGCTGTCATGAGATGAAAAGCTTGCGCCTAGGCTCTTGGAGCCTCAGCTTTACCCTGGAATCCTTAGGTTATCCTTAGGGTTGCAGGTGCATGAGCCTCTATTTAGGAGAGAAGATCCAAGCTTGTAATGTCCAAGCTGGTTGCAATTGAAACAGACATGCATGTTCTATTTGTAGTCCCCAGTATAGTGCCATTCCTTGCCACACTTGTGGCACCCAAGTCTCATCCGACACTGACCATCATGAAAATTCCTGCAATTTTTTCAAGAACGTCCCTTCTGATTTCCAAACCTTGAACCATTGGGTCTGAACTTCTTGGATGTTGGCTGAGATGGAGCTAGGGTTTGCCTCTTCTCCTTTGTCTGGGTCTCCAACTCTATTCCTCTCATCCTAGCATAACCTTGCATCTCTGCCAAGGTCTTGTAGCGATTATTTGAAAAAAACTCTCTAATTTCAATATTAAGTAAACTCAGATGCCAAGACATCTTCACTTGTTCCAAGTATGCATACTCGGGGTAAAAACAAAGGTCTCTCTGTGAACCTCTTGGTGATCTCCATCACCGTTTCAGCTGTCTACTTGAGCGACAAAAACTCTTGAGTGATTCACTCCTTTACCACTAGGGGCACATACTCCCCTCTGAACTTATCAACAAATTGCTCCCAGGTCACCGTGCTCTTTCCCGCCGGTGAGTAATCCTTTGTGACAAAGTTCCACCAATCCTTCTCCTCATGACTTAGGAGACTTTGTTCATACCTAAGCTTCAAGTTTTCTAGGCAGGAAAAAGTTTAGAAGCATTCGTCTATGTCTGGGATCCATCTCATTGGTGTTATTGAACTCGCGGTAGGCATTTCCTTCTCTCCAGGTGAAGATGCAACAACAATAGCAGTCGTGGATATAGCGGCAGCGGTGCTTGCAACGACGACAACATACCGCTAATCGAACAAAGCAATCAACTCGGTCTTAATAGATCCAAACATTTACGAGATCATTTCATCACAGTGGCTGATATTGCCACTTTAGTTAGCTCATGTATCTCCACATCGCTTGGACCCGACCCATCTGATCCATAACCCGAACCACTCACTCTCGTGATCATCACCATGCTGGAGATGGAAATGGGAATGGTTTGATATAAATTTATTTGGGTTATCTAGAGATAACGCTCAACCCTTTCCAGTTTCTTAGTAACTTTGTGGCTCTTCTTGATTCCCGTATGGATCCTATGCTTCTGGTAGTACGAGCCCATACTACATTCCACACATATCCATACTAGATCCAAGAATTGTCCAAATGTTTCTAAGTTGCTACGCTCACTTATCATTTTCGATTTTCCCATAATTAGTGTTTAAAGGCCTAACTACTCTCTTTCCTAGATGTATCTCCGAGGATCTCCTTCACTACCCCTTCTAACAGCCGAGGAAGAACTTTTACTACTACTAACTAATTATCGAACAAAATATGATTGCATGTTGTATCATCAAAACGTATGTCGACAAGAAAGTCTGACACTACAACGATTGGACTCAGATAAGATTTGTGCAATAATGTCAAATCAGTAAAACTATCAAATTCTAGGGCATGCAACCTAACGTGTTTTGTTAAATAGCTAGTTCAGCATTACTATAGGTTCTAAGCAACATTCAACAATCAAGTCTCTAGACTATGATGCATCTTAGGTATCATGCAAACTCTAACCTATAATTCCTAATAAGATCCCTAACCTACATACCAAGTTCTTTTTGAGATAAACATATCCAAGTTCTGGTTCTTCGATTGGACCTTCAACTAAGATTTGGGCTTCAGGTAGCTCAATAGTGATCTTGGCCAGGTGATTCTCTATTCCAAAGAGATGAGCAAACTCCACATCAAATCTACAAAATTCAACACTATAGTCCTTGAGAAAGCTGATGGCGGAGTTGTAAGCTCATATGCTTGATTCATTCGTCTGGCGATTTTGGAGATGAGCAGCTATGACAAGAAAGTCATTTAGGTTCATTGAGGGAAAGTCGACATCAGTGACAGTGATGGTGGATTCCTTCTTCCGAGATATATAGTATATTTACAGAATGCATTCAAGATCAAACTTGCTTTGGACCTTTCTACCATGACCAACTATCTTGGTAATTTTCTTTCGAGACCACACTTCCTTTTGGGGTCGTGAGTTGATAGAATATAAGGTACTCAATCTCTCTTGCTCAGTTCGGATAATGATTTACGGATCATCATAAGGATTCAAAGAGTGAACTTGATGTAGTGACGTCCATGAAGAGAGAACGCAAGTCAAGTTGACCTGTACCGTATGTTGGAAGCTCGAAGTATATAAAGGACACAAAATGTATGTTATGAAGAATCCCTTCACGGAAGAGAGGAGAAATTGGTGGATTAGGTGTCTAAGCCAATAACTATAATTGGTATAAATTTGAATTTATAGTAACACAGTCCTTTTGGGTTGCCTTCAAACCTGGAAATTGAATATGATAACTGTTAGAGAGAGAAAAATGATTTATTAATTTATTACTCGGTTAATAAATTAATTAGAAATAAAAATAAATGATTTATTAATGTATTATGAAAATAATATATTAATTAGAAATCATATTGTTTAACTAATATTTAATCAGAAATTAATTTGGAGTTAATTTTGGGATTAAAGGAATTAATTGAAACTGTAGGGACTAAAGGTGACAATGTTCAATAGTTGAACATTGGGGAATTCTATAACCTACCTATAGTAGGGGGAATGAATTCTAGATGCTCCTATGGTTTCCTTGGGCTCTAAGGGTGCCTTGGATGCCTTAGGGAGGAAGTTAAGGGATTAGGGTTATCTTGGATATACATGCCTTATCCGATACCTTCCTAGCACCTATATGAACCCTCCTTAGGTTTAAATTTCAGCCTAACACTTCATTCTAAGTGACTTGGCCAAAATTTTGATCTACTCCTTTCTCTCTTTATAGTATTCCTTGGTTGCTTGAGTTTGTTTGTGAGTCATTAGAAGCGCGACACTTGTGGCACTTGCTACCAAAGGTCTTTCCAGCAAGGATTCAAGATTGTTTACAATAACAATCTTAAAGGTATATATTATAACCCTATTATTTGATTATTATCCATATATCTAGGTTTTATACTTTGTTGTTCATTATTGTATGTTCAATTAGAGAAAATGTAGATCTTCAATTAGGGTTGCATGCACACATAAGATTGTATGTTATGCTTAAAACCCATTAGAAATTCCTAGCATTAGATTTGGATTGTCTTTGAGAGATTGAATCCAAATGTTTTCTTCTAGTTCTTATTGTAATTGTTCCTTTGACTAGCCCTCATACTTTTTTGACGACTTCACAGGGCTGTCAGAACCAGTTGCAATTTGCCTTTGTCAGTTGATAGATCAACTTGAGATGAGATGGAGGAGATGATTTATTGTCCAGATTCATTAATGAGCAGCTCGGATAGAGGAGGAAGCAACGACTCTTCAGGAATCTCATTCGGTTTTTTTATTGGATAACCAACATCAATTTAGATAATCTTCAGAGCAGGAGTCAGAGGAGGCATTGATTAAATGGCTCGGAATGCATCGATTGTCAGCTTGGTCTTGACTTTAGCCATGTCTGGGATCCTTTGAATACTTTGGATAAGGTTGATGACCTGGAAATTGTGGACCATTTCAAACTCTCTACTTTGGAAATAATTTTGACAGGTGGTTCCTTGATAGCTTGAAGACCAAGAATCACAGCTGTCACAACCCATGTTCATCATCTTCGACTTAAAAAACATCTAGTTCCACTATCTCTTTATCAAAATCTTCATCTCGGAGAGACTAATTTGAGATAGGTCTCCATTGAACATCTTTTTGTTGTTGATTTCCTAGATGTTGTACCCCTCTTGCATGGGATGGCCCTGCCTCTGATACAAGAAATTGATCAGACTTGAGCTTGGATAAGAGCTCAAACACACACCTAAAACCCAGGTTTATTTGCCTGGAAAGTGAATCATAGGCTTCTGTAGTTGGAGCCTAATCTTTAAGGTGATTAAAGGTCTCGTCGAGAATAAGGAGCATTTCATCAAACTTGTAGTTCGGAATGTCCAAATGATGTTGAGTTGCACGGATGACCTTGATGAGTACTTCTTGTATAATCAAGTTCATGGCGTGTTTATGACGAATCTCTTTCTCCATCTCTAAATCTGCTTTTTATGTTGAATGTGAGTTTGTTTGATCAGAGTGTTTATGGTAGAAAGCAGGTCATCGTGAACTTTGAGCACAACGCTAAGTGTGGAGATGTGATAATCCATGTTTTCCTTATAGCATGCTTCGTCATATTCAAGAGTGCGACTTAGGCGAAGCAAGATAAGTTGATCCAATTGATTTGCACGATCAGGTTCGGATGGAGCGTTGGCATTGATCTCGGAAAGTGATTTAAGCACCAGCTCAATTTTGGACTCAAGTAGGCCTGCAACTTGCTGAGTGATCTTATCGGCCTTGGAGTTTTCGGTAGCAACATTATCTCAGAGTTCCAACAATGCAAATGGATTTGCAATGTTTTCATCGGAGGAACTAGTATCTGAGGTGGAACTTTCGATCTTATGATCAACTTCTTTTCTCTTGTCATCATCATGTGGAGTTTCTTGAGTAGGAGAAGCTTATGATCTTCTGGTGTGGTATCTGGAGGAGGAATAACCTAATAATGCTTAGGTTCAACATTTTCATCGGCAGCTTCCGAGGACGAAGTGAGTCCGAAATGGAAATGAGCTTTGGAGGAGGAAGGCTTCTAAAAAATGTTGAGTGAGGTGCAAACAGGAAGAACACCAACAATTGTACAGTCATCTTCAAAAAGAATTTCTTTCGAGACTTTATCATCGCTATATGGAGTATAAACATTTACAACACTCAAGACCTTTGGAGGAGGATCATATGAGACATTGGTTGGCTCGGGAATATCTCCTATAACATCATCCTTGGCTTCTGGAGAATTAATCACATAAACGTCAGGAACACGAACTTCAGAACTATTTATCGCCTTGACTATATCAATGGAAGGTTGAGCCTCTTGATAGATTTCTTCATTTGATGGATATACGAAGGGGATGTGACTGCTGATTACTCTTTGGCGCATTGAAATGAGTGTGTATTCCACTTGTTCTTTTGATAGCTTCGGGTGCCGTGTATGAACCCTGTCAACAAAATCGGACCAATCCTAGTTAAAAATACTCGATCATCCTTTACCTGAACCATGTATTAGACCGGTTGCGGATTTCGAAATAGGAGGAACTACTCTTGTTTTAGAAAATTTGGAACCAGTGACAGGGGCGACTGATTATGCATGTGTAGAAGGAGGAAAGTTCAAGTTGACACGTGAGTGTGTCCCAGGGGCTCCAAGGGATTTTGTTTAATACCGACACCACCTTGTTGGTAAGGAGGGGGTAGATTATGTGCAGACTTTCTGTGAGTCTGTGCTTATGATTTTGAAGCTCTGAAGGGTACTTCAGAAGATTGGATGGGAGGGGTTGGCTGAGATCCGAGGTCAAGTCGAATGCTGATTTGTGAATCCTTTTAAGAAGCATCACCATATTTGGTTCTCTTTCTGGCTCTAGTTTTAGAAGGGGGTGCCTTCCATTTGGCAATTTGTTTCACTCTACATTCTGAGGAGGTCGATCTGATTCTCTTCCGAGTCTATTTCATCCGAGACCAGGGCAGATTGTGTTGGGTCGAACACAACCGAGGTCTCAAGATAATGTTTGAGCTGTAGTGAGTTGGAAGGAATAGTACATAACATGTGCTTAGGTAAACGTCTTATAGGTCCGAAGGAAGTTTGACTTGGAAACCTATAAGTTTTGATAGTTTTGAAAGAGCAATATACCTCACAGATGTTTGAATTAAGTGTTATGGATTCATGTCACTCATACAGTTGTTGTAGAATCAGAGCCCAAAATCCAGGAACGACTGATTTTTTGAACTCCTTAGCCTTAAACTCTCCATTGTAGCTGATTTGATTTAGAAATGAAAGAAACTTTTTAGATGATGGTTCCTGAACTTTGAAAACTTTGTGGTTTTTCGTGATCCCGATGCCTCAGGGAAAGGTTGCCTTGTGAATAGGTACGATTCTGTTGTCGGTGATCTTCACTTCGAGAACATCATCTTTAATCTTCACCCTTTCGAAAGCTTTGTGAAGAAGTGTGAGAGGGAAATTAAGGTTATGAATTCTGGTGAGAGGAACAGTGATGGGGTGTTGGGATATGAACTCGATCATGACTCTCACAGATTTGTCATAATCCATTGGGTTGAGTGAAAATAGTTGAGTAGTTTCCATGAGAATGGGTTCAGTTAAGGAAGACGAAGCAGACCCTTTGGATGACTTCTTCTTAGTTGCAGGTTTTGATGATCTGGTACCCATTGAAGATGATTTGGAAACCATTATAGAGAGTAAGGAAGATTTGAAGAACAAAGTACAAAGAAGAAAGCTCTAAGGAAGATGATAGCCAAAGTGAAAAGTGGGAACAGTTAGGATTTAAAATCGTTATATATGTTGGAAGTTTCAGGTCAGGTCAATGAGTTAAATGATGACACCCAAAAATAGAAACGGGTTGCATTTAATGCACATCCCAAAAGGGCATCCTATGTGACAGTTATTTTCTAAAGGATTAGATGTTTGTTTGTTCAATTTTAGAAAACTGTCAGTTCAGTTCATAATACATATTACTTTATTGGAGCGTGTGCCAAAGTCGTGTTTATTGCGAATTAAGAGGATAATCATAAAAGAAATAATGTTAAGATAATCATGAGAAAATGTTTCGGGATCAAAAATTAAATGAAAACCTTAAAATTCATTTATTGCTGAGAATCTTGGAACAATCATATTCCGAGATGGAATTTCATAAGATGCTTCGAAAAGAAACGAAATACTTCATTGGTACATGATATAGATTTGGGAATAGCACAATTCCTAAATGAATATTAGATGTAGCAATACTTGAAGATCTTAGCAGACAAATTTTTTGAAAGAGATTTAAATTTCTAAGAACTGAAGGAACAGATCTCGAAGAAAGATAACTGATGAAATCACATTACTATGTTGGATTTGAATTTTGAGGTGTACTTCATAGAAAAACATTTTGAGGCAAAACTTTCAAAGTATCTGATGTTACTATATCGGGCAAAACTTCAAGTATGGCAGTATTCTGAAAATCCTAAGACTAGAACAAAAGTTTGACAATAAGACAAATAATGATCCTTTATTTTCCGAGAAGAAACAATTATAAGGAAGAAAAGTTTTAATTCAGAATTATTTGACTTTCTAATGTTTCCATTATAGAGTACAAACTTCTTCGAATAATTGAGGATCAGGCGTCATCATTCCCATTTTGTTCAAAAACCCATTGAATTTTGTTTCATCTAATGCTTTAGTAAAGACAACAACAATTTCATCGTCAGAATGGGAGAAAAATGAGCTCAATGTTACCTTTTATAACATCATCTTTAATAAAATGGTACCAAATATCAATGTGCTTGGTCATGGAGTGCTGAATTGGATTGCGAGAGATCGCAATTTCACTTTGAGAATCACAATAGGAATCTGTTCAAATCGATAACCATAGACAAAAAGCTAAGATTTCATCCATAGAACTTGCGAGGTGCAGATTGCAGCAACAATGTATTGCACTTCGTCTATCAAAAGAGCAATGCAGTTATGTTTCTTGGATGACCAGCTAACCAATCTTCCACCCAAAAATCGAAATCCACCCGATGTACTTTTTCTATCACTTTGAGGTCCTCCATAGGTTGAGTCGGAATAGGATTGAAGATGGAAGCTTTCATTTGTAGGATACCAAAATTTGAGGTTCTTTGTTCCTTTGAGATATCGGAAGATTTGCATAACAACCAAAAGATGACACATCTTCGGATTGACATGGAATCTATCACACATACATGTTGACAACATAATGTCCGCACAACTTGCAGTGAGGTAGAGTAGCAATCCAATCATTCCCTTATACTTCTTCTGATCAACTGAGGCACCTGATCGGTTTGAAGATATCTTGCGTCCGAAACCCACTAGAACATTTATAGAGGTACAAGTGTCTATAGAATATTTCTTTAGAATTTCGAAAATGTATTTCACTTGATGAATAAAGAATCCTCTATTATTTTGTTTGACTTGCAGTCCGAGGAAGAAGCTAAATTCACGATTCATACTTATTTGGAATTAACTAACCATCAGTTTGGCAAAATCAACAACCATCGTTAGATCGGTTGATCCAATAATAATGTCATCGACATATATTTGAACTAACATGAGATGACTTCCATTTGATCTTCGGAATAAGGTGGGATCAAGAATTCCTCTTTGAAAACCAGAATGCTTTAGGAAATTAGTGAGAGGCTCGTACCATGTGCGTGGAGTTTGCTTGATGCCATAAACAAAATTTTGGGGTTTGTAGCAGTAGTTCGGATATGAAAGATTCACAAACCTATGAGGTTGTTGAAGATACACTTCACTATCAAGTTCACCATTGAAAAAATCACTTTTGAGGTCCATTTGGTAAATATTAAAGCCTTTGTGAGCAACATAAGCGAGAAAGATTCGGATAACTTCAAGATGGGCAACAATATCAAAGGTCTAGACATAGTCAAGTCCTTCGATCTAAGTAAATCCTTTATCTACAAATCTCGCTTTGTTTTTGATAATGACTCTGGCGTCGTCGAGTTTGTTTTAGAAGAACCATCTAGTACCAACAATAGGGTGATCCTGAAGAGAAGGGAAAAGAGTCCACACTTGATTTTTGTCAAATTCTGCTAACTTTTCTTGCATGGTTGTAATCCAATTAGCGTGTTCTAAGGCTTCTTTAATGGAATTAGGTTCAACCATTGAAATCAATGTCGAGAAATGACACTCATTTTGAATGTTAGTAGCAGAGCGAGTTTGAACACCAACGTTGAGATTTCCAATTACTTGACTCGGAGGATGATCCTTTGTCCAGATATGCAATATTGGAAGTTCTTGAGCAGCAAATCATCCGATATCAACAATGGGGTTATGTTGCCCCCCCTAAACTCCTGAACTGGATACGTCAACATTGTGAGAGTTCAGAAAGTCAAAGAAGTTGACATAATCTTCTTTGTTGTTCGAAATTGGGTCATTTTCAATGAATTCATCTGCTGCATCTTGAAATCCATCAACATTTGATTTAAGGGTTGGATTACTATTCCCCCCTCAACCTGAGAAAGTTGAAATGCATAAGAATCAAATGGATGAAAGGTTAGGATTGAACCGGAAACATTTTGAGAAACCGGAGTGGCATATGAGGATGGTATTGACTGTGGTTCTGAATCAAGAGCGGTTTTTGTTGGTCCGAACAAGCTTTCAAAATCAATTTCATAGATAATTTGAGGATTCAGAGACCCATGCGGTGGAGCATCGGACTCCATGATATGTGTTGTAACATGATTCGACACTGAGTTCCAAATGAAATTATCATCAAAAGTGATATCGAAGCTTTCTTCAATTACACAAGTTCTACGATTCAAAACTCTATAAGCTTTAGATTTGGCTGAGTATCCCAAAAAGATAGCTTCATCATATTTTGGTTGAAACTTGGTGAGTTGATCATGGTTGTTTTTGATAAAGCATCTACATCCAAATATGTGTAATAACGAGATACTCGGGTTTCGACTATTCATTGCTTCATATGGTTTCATGTTGAGACGACGGTTGATGATGCTTTAATTTTGAGTAAAGTAGGTTGTGGAAACAACATCGACCCAAAGATAAAGATGAAGGTTTGCAAAGTTTAGCATCAACCGAGCGACTTCAACTACACTTCGATTTCTTCTTTCAACAATATCATTTTAATGAGGAGTGTAGGGAGCAGAAAAGTTGTGTTTGATGCCTTTGTCAGTAAGAAACTTTTCAATTGTGGCATTTATGAACTCAGAACCATTGTCACGTAGAATTCTTCGGACAAGAAGTTTAATCAAGAATTCAATGCCTTTGATGAATTTTATGAGCTCTGAAGCGGTTTCTGACTTTACTCTTAAAAAGAATACCCATGTGAACCTTGTGTAGTCATCAACAATCACATGAATGTATTTTTTGTGATCTAAACTTTCTATGACAGATGGTCCACAAAGAGCAATATGAAGAAGTTCAAGTGGTTCTGAAATGGATTTTTCAATCAGAATAGGATGTCCTTTCTTTGATTGCTTCCTACATTCACACGCAGCGCAGAAATGATAATTTTCAAATTTGAGGAGAGGCGGGCCTCAGACCATTTCACCATAAACTAGATCATTCATGTATCGAAAGTTGAGATGAACAAACCTCCAATGCGATAAAAAACTTACGTCAAGAATGGCTTTTGACAGGAGACATATTTGAGGCTTTTCCATGATCATGTTGATATCCAAAGGATACATATTCTTGATGTGAACTGATTTGATGAGACATTCTTTTTGGTCTTCTGTCATGATGTAGCTATGCTTCTTGCAGAATTCAACTCTCTAATTTGCATCAGTAAGTTTATCCACACTATTAGATTATGCTTGAGATCGGACACATAAGTCACATTAGAGCAAAGAAATTGCCATTGGTCTGGATGCCATAACCCTAAATTTGAGAGTTTGAAATGTTGCCAGAATTAACATAACCAACATTTGGATTAAGCTTCAGATCACGCAAAAAATCTTTCTGCCCAGTCATGTAGATGGAACAAGCACTATTAATATACCATATTGTATCTTGTTGTAAAGCACAAAAAGCTTGCAAAATCAGTGAGTTCTGGAGTTTATAGGCTCCAGGTTAGATTTAGGGACTTTAGCATGGGCTTTGGACTTGGTTTATGATTTCTGAACAACTGGTGTTTCAGAATGCTTTTTCCGAGACTCTTTTGGAAAGATGCTGAAAGTTAAGAGTCTTTTAATTAATCCAAAAATCATATTCAACCATTGGTTGTTTGGGCATTACTTTCTTTGGAAGAACATTTTTCCGAGATGTTGATGGAACAACTGTGTGATGTTTCGATTGAGTTTTCATATTTTTTAACCTTCCATTCAAAATTTTGTTTTGAACCTATAGAAGGTTTCTGAAAATTAATATTCTGAACATCTTTTCCTTTATTAATTGCATTCGTAGGCAGGTTTGATTTTGGCAAATGTTTTGGTTTAAAAATCGTGCCATCCGAGGTAGCAATAAAAAATAGAAGAAGATGCTTTCCAAGGAGAGTTAATTTTCTTAGTTAACGCCTCAACAGTAGCATTCTTTACACCATTGACACATGTATTACAAATGTACGCGCAAAAAACAATGGGTGGCCTCTTAAGAATCTTAACAGGCATGAAAGTATTGTGACTCCTAGTAGCTGGACTGACTGTTTGAGGTACTTTCTTTTCAGATTTATCGAGAAACCTAGAGCATTGCCTACACCTATTTTCAGTTTCAAGAGCTTTCCTAACTTCAAATTTCGGATGAACAATGTCTTTTTTGTTCAACCACGGTTTCTTTCGAGAGTCAAATGATGACTTGGAATTTTGTCCAACTGATGGATTGTTAAAACAAGGCTTAATTGGCACTAGATTCAATTTTGAAACCACATTTAAGTTGGAAATAGAGGAATTGGACGAAGTGTCGTCATCACTCTTATGTTCTAAATCACTATTGAGAGATGCCCAAAGGAGTTCGACTGTTCAAAGTCATGTCCATTTGTCTCAAGAATGATTTCTTCAATAACACAATTGTTCGGAGGACCAGAGTTCGGAGTGAAAAATCTAGTACTACCTGTGCTAAGTGTAGAACAGATTCAGGTCTAGGGATATCAGAGGTGGAAAGTTGTGTGGAATCAGGTAATGTAACAGTGATCGGTTTGAACACGGGAATCAACGATTAATATTTGTCCGAGGTATCATGAAGGGATGACAATGGCGAGATAGGGGTATTCGAATACATGTGGTTCGGAATGTCTCTCATAAATATCAAGTTTTGAGGTTCCTTCAAGAGACGAGCAATTGGTTTTGGAAATTCGCTTCCGAGACCAGGTGCTTTGGACCAGGGATGACGAAAATTGTTTGTCATTCTTTCATTAGCTTCAAAAATATCAATCGAATTATGCAAAGCATCAATTTTGGCATTCAGAGGTTTATTATCAGTAACCAAGATATTCCTTTCACTAATTGATAATTAACATTTATCATTCAAGATAATACATTCATCCTTAGCCATTACAATTTCCCTTTCTAATGATTCAATCTTAAGCTTGCGGTCTTCAAAACGTAATCTAAGGTGTCGTTTGTTTTTTCGAAGCGAAAATGCCTGAAGTCTGCGGACCACCTTTGCAACCCTCTGTAGAAGAAGAGGGGGGCCAAACGGATGCAACATGTAATAAAAAGTCTATTTTTTTTAAACCTCTACAGACTGTTGCAATAAGTTAAAGTAAGGTGTGAAGAGGTTTGAAGTAGAGGGTCAAGTGTTGTGCCACACATCACACACATATCAGTTTTTAAGTCAGAAGTCTTTTGAAAAACAAATAGCTGTGAAGGGCCAAGTGTTGCGCGTGTTCTGTGTGGCGTAGCAATAAGTGGTCCGAAGTGGTTTTTTAGAAAAACAAACAACACCTAAGTCTAATCAACTCACTATCCAACTTCTCACTAACTTTTATGGCAGACTCATAGGCTTTATGGATAATTGTCATATATGAGTAAATTTTAGTTAGATAAGGTTCACGAACAGATATATCAAAATTATTATCATTAATCGTAGATTTTACCTGTTGGATGATGCTCATGCCAGCTGGATCATTTGTTGCCATGTAGCAATAGTTCGGCTCAGTATTGTCATCATCAACTTGTTAACTAGATGACCAATAACCCTCATCACATATAATTGATTGTCTAGCCATAAGACACAAGTTCCATGTAGAATTTACTTCACCCTCATCACCTGATGACCAATATCCGTTAACATTTCTTGAAATCGTAGTGCCAAACGCCTTTTCACTTTCAGCAAACTCTTGTGCTCGACGAGCATAGTAGGCAAAGTCTTTCACTTTTGGTTTTTGAGGAACTTCATCCAAACAACCATTTACAAAGTGGTTTCCGAGACCATATTGATGACATATAACCTTAGGTTTGACTGAGTTCGGTACTTCCTGAGGTTTCGAAGAGCGATTCAGAATGTTAGGTCTATACGCAAGTGGATTTTTAGTGGATTTAGGGTAGGGTTCAGGATTCTTTCGGCGAGGAGCTTGAAATATGTTTTGGGAAGGTTTTTGATTGGGATTCCAAGGGCATCCGTACTTCATAGAAAAAGTGCAAACTCATGTTCGAAACAAAGTTCGGAATCAACAAAAAATGGATCAAGGTTTTCTTCAAACAGATAGTTCGGAACTAAAGAAGCAGGTGCGATAGGTGGAGTGGGTTGAGCAGATGGAACATGTGGGATGGATCCGAAAGGATCTAAAATAGATGGGTTTAGAATTAGCGGATTGACCGAACTGACTAAAGCGAGAGGACCTCCTGATAGTTCTCTCAACATTTGAGAATTGTTGGATTCATGACCTTGCATTTCGTCAAATATCTGAAAGAGCTTCATTTTCTTCAGAGACCCATTACTTTGAAGACATGATTTAACGTTTCCCCATCCTTTTCCAATGTTGTTGATGAACTTGTGGTTGTATTTGAGTGGATTTCGAATTACTCCATGTGTCGTCATGTTGTTCACCACAATCCTATACTGATTTGATGTAGAGGGTACAAATTCACCATGAGTTGTACTGAAGGTGTTGAAGTCATTTATGTTGGGTTTTTTACACATAAAATACACTCTAAACTAAGTAGCAAATAAATCAAAACTACGATATACCTAAGTGTACATGCAACCTATGGATCTATGATTTCATGGTAATTACATCTACCTTAGAAAAGATAAAACATAACGAAGAAAAATATACCTCTTATGTAGCCATTGATCTCTGTGCTTGATGTCTTGATCATGTTTGAAGTTGCTTGGATGAGAGGACCCAAACCAAAATCCCTCTAATGATATCACACTTAATGGCACCAAAGAGTGGAATAAAAATAACTAGGATAAGGGACAATTTCATAAACCCTAAGAGGGTTAGAAATCGTCCTTAAGAGGGGGAGGAAGAAGGGTTGTTAGGTTAAAAAATTTTGGTTTGGGATAGGCATCTATTTGTATAAGTCTGACGTGCTTCTGATCGAAGAAGACCTGAGTCCATGCTAGATCAAACCAAGGGGGAGATTGTTAGTGTTGGATAAGGTGTCTAAGTCCATAACTATTTCGGGTCAGTACTTGACCCGACCCGGCATGGTCCATTTGGGTTACATGGCATCATGCAATTGGATAGACTAAATGAGAGTAATAACACTTGGAGATTATTAATATATTATAAGTTCTAATATATTAATAATATTATTTGATTAGTTTGATCAAAAATTAATTTAGAATTAATTAAGTGATCAAAGGATAACTAATTAAATATATGCGTTGATTATGTAAATCATTCATATCTTGTATAGTGGGCTAAGAGGCTCCATGGATTATCAAGTTGGGTTCCACCCATAGGATGCTCCATGGGAGTTACAAACCCATGGGTCATGGAAATGAAGAGTCATGACACATTAGGGTTTACATGGTGTAACCCTAGATGTGTCAACACTATATAAGAGTCCCATTCTCCACCAAAATCGGATATACATACACATAAGAAACTAGAGGGCTTGGCCGATTTTAAGAAGTGTGTATTCTCTCAAAAGTCTTTCCAAGAGCATTTGGTGTTGTGTGAAGCATTTGAGGCATCACACTTGGGGTTCTAGGCTCACGAGGTTTCAAGGAACATAAGCAACAACAAGGTAAGTTATTCTATCTTTCATTCAAGTTAAAATTGTTCCCCATGTATGCTAGATAGGAATATAACCTTGGAAATTCAACTTTGCATGATAATTAGAAAAACATAGATCCAAGGTTATTAGGGTTGCATGTACACTTAGGAAGTGTTAGAATGCTCAAAACCCATCAGTTAGGTCACAATTTTGTGGTTTGAGCTAGGCATTCATCTTGTATAGGTCTTGGTAGGCTCTTGGGGTTTGCTATGTTGGTTGTAGTATGTTAGCGAGTGTGTGCGGCTATACATGCGTGTGCGGCTGCACACTCGTGTGCTGTTGGGTGTGCTATAAATAGGTTATGTCAGTGTTTCAGTGGTACACACGTACAAGCAGTGAGTGACGAATGAACAGTGATTTGTCTGTGTGTACTTTCAAGGTGTACTTGACATTTATAAGCTATAGATGTGATCATGCTTGATGTTATTTCTCTTCTACTTCTTATACATTCTATTTTGATTGTTGTTACTTCATTGATTACTGATTTGGATCTATAGTTTTGAGACTAACAAGGGTTGGCGAAACTTCAAGCCAAGGTGCATGGAAAAATCAAATCCCTAAGGCCCTATTTATAGCTTTGGATCTCTTCTAAGGTTTTGTAATCCTTCCCATGTGGAATAGGAGGCCAACAACGAAACTCACTCCTTTTCCCATGTGGTATGGAGTGATTTTCATCCAACCCTAGTTCCATAAGGGTTTTGGAACATTCCTGATTAACCAACTATTGATTAATGAATATTCTACCCTTTAATCAATTAAACTGTTAATTAATTCCCAAAATATATTTCCAATTAGTTTCTAAATAATTATTAACCATAATAATTAATAAACCAATTTCTCCTGTATTTATTCTACTCAATTTGGGTCTTGAGGGCAACCCAAAAGGACCTTGATATTATTAGAAATATCACAAATAGTTAATGACCTTGGACACACTTTCCAATAGTCTCCCACTCAGACAAGTCATCAACCATACGAGGACCAATATTTCTCCAATAATCAACAAAGAGTTAGCCATCCAATGCAACTATCGAACTCTTGATCTAATCAAGATTCATCCCTTAGATAAGTGATAAACTATCCCTTTGTTCTATGACATCTTTATGAATTTGAGACATGGATAATGGTCAATCTCAAAATTTAAGATTATGTTTCCCGATATAGATTTGTGACTACTGCATTTGACTACTAAATTGAACACGTCAATTTCAGTCATGGCTCGGCCAAACACTTTAGATGTCAGCACCAAATCATCAAGGGGCCCATAGATATCATTTCTACTATTAATGCAGAAGGAACAAATAAACTTTGACTATATAGTTTTTGTCTATTCATCATGTCACTCATGGACAAACCCTTTATAACTACCAGTTACGGATAGCATTGGAGTAGACCAATGTATAACAGAATCATAGAGCAAAACCCCACATGTATCTAGGTTTGAATAATAGAAGATATTATCGTCTTAGAATTACTCGTGACTGGATCCATGAAGTAATCTCTAAGAGTGGGTTGGTCCAATACTTAAATCTTTATTAAGTACCCCCTAGTGTTAGCGCAATCTCTATGCTATGTCCAATCACTATGGACAATCCACTAATACTCATGACAGTCTTGAATCACTACTTACTTCCAAGAGTATGACCTAATTTGGACGTTTAAGCATATTAATACCCTAGAAGTGGGTTCTAAACATGCAAAAGGAGAACACAGTAATAAGCTAATTGAAATGACCGAACTCCATCATATATTAAGATCTCCACTTAATAATCGCCAAATCAAATTAACACTTATACTGCTTTAAGTTCTCAAGTTTAAAACAAACTAAACTAAAATTGTTTAATCCAATTCATTTTCAAATCTAATGCCTCTTGACTTTGTCTGACTGTCAGACTTGGTCAGTGACATTGGCTTGTGGAATGGATCGACAAGATTATCTTTTGATATGACTTATTGACTATGATGTCTTTATATTTGACTCACTATCAAATGCGTTGGTATTTACTGAGTATGTGTCTTGTTAGCTTGTGTGACTTGGGATCCATACTCGATGTAAGTTCACCCTTATAGTCACAAGAAACTTCAAAAGGACCATCAATGATTGAATTTCAACAAGGATGTCACTAATGAATCTTTTTTATTCACATTGTTTTCTTTGCAATTTAACCAACTGCAGTATACTCTAAGTTTGTTAAATCCTCTATGGTGTATTACTTGGTACTCTTCCAACAATACATCACCATTCAATAAAATCATGAATTCCGATTGTGAACGAAATCGTCTTTATCAGTGTGGAACTTAGAATCAATGTAATATTCTACAATGACCTCTTCCATACTGTCAAGATCATTTCCTATGTCCTCATTGGACACTTAAGAATGTTCTTGATATTGATTCATTGATTCTTTCCAAATTGATCTAATCCAACTTGTCATGCTCAAGGCATACGAGTCATCATATCTGGTACATGTCATGGCATATATGATCAATCCCATAACAAAAGCATGTGGGACATGACTCATAACCTCTAGTTCAGTAGTAAAACTAGGACATTAACATCACTCAATGTCATGCCATGTTTATTAAGCACAAACCTTTCCAAGTTCTACATGTCGAGTTTCCTCAACATTCCATGTACTTTGCTTAATCAAACGAATCACTTTGATCTACCTCTATAGATCCTTATTATGTACGTGTCCTGTATCTCCCATGTATATCATAGCGAAACAATTCTCATACCAAGCCAAGTTTTTACACTTGCTAAGTTAGAGTATAGTTTCGTATGAATCGTACATTATCTATGTACAGTATAAGCGTCACTACAATGCTCATACTAGCATTAACATCTATACGACTTATCTATGTTTCTCGAAATTCAAACTCCTTGAACTTTCTCATTGAAACAAAGATTCCAATTACTCTCACTAGCTTTGACATACACACACATGCGCGCGTGCACACACACACACACACACACATATATATATATATATATATATATATATATATATATATATATATATATATATATATATATATATATATATATACGGCTCATCTTTATTTCTGAAAATTCAAACTCCTTGAACTTTTCTCATTGAAAGAAAGATTCCAATTGCGAGATGCTTGTTTCGGTCTATAAGGAACTTCTCAAGCTTACATATCCTTCACAACCTATCTTGGTTTGATTATGTGTTTGTTCCTATCCATGTTTGTCTCTTCTTACGGACAATTGCTTGATCTACCAAGTTTTCACATACATGG
The DNA here is from genome assembly GCF_002870075.4 of Lactuca sativa. NCBI lineage: Eukaryota > Viridiplantae > Streptophyta > Magnoliopsida > Asterales > Asteraceae > Lactuca > Lactuca sativa. Next base: position 49,544,072 of record NC_056629.2, on the reverse strand, counting down.
ACTGAACCTTGCTCTCCATGTCCTCCTTCCATGTTGTAGCCTTTAGGGCCTACCATAGCTTCTGATAGTTGGTACACTATGATTGCTCAATAACAGTTACTCATTCACCTCAGTAATATAAACTCTTATATAACTAGGCGTATGACGTCCTCTATCATATCTATAAGGAAGAGGTGGAGGTATGTTAGTTTCCTCAAAACTCTTTCAAACTCGAATTGAATGCTAGGTCCAACTTTAGGCTCTTCGTTGGTTGACTCTCGAATCTTATCAAGATCAATATGGCTCCCACTAGCCATTTTGGGAATTAGCTCCCTCTCTTGGGAGACCGCCTTTCGAGCGACATACACTTTGTTCTAAAAATATTGTTAAACAACTATCCAAAATGCTTGATGGGTTCTCCAACGAGATAACACATCTCTATTCTAAGTTCTAGATTGTCGAGCGCTTCACGAAGAGCGTAAGCCTCATAATCGTAGACTTCCATATGTGCTAGTAAGGATTGAATCCAACTTCACATATCATAGTGTTTCTTGAACCTACTTAGTTGGTACAAGACCAAAGGACTTCTTGTAACACTATTCATGGTACAATCCATAAATTGTTAGTATGCATAGTGCGACTCATCTAGTACAAAATCAATGAATGATTTGTGTCTCTATCCAACTAACACTCCCTAGTGGTAGTGTTCTGGGTGGAGATAGCTTATAAGACTCTTTCACAATTTCTTAGATGATCGATAAAGTTTGGACTAAGATTCTCACTACGAGTGTCTCATCCTATTGCCCAAATGATTCTCAACTTCACTTTATAAGAGTTTTGAACATCAAGGTTCCAGACCCATGTTCATACGAAGTTGGTCTCACCATGCATCGTGGTTAATCTGAATGGTCCATTAGTGCAAACTACTTCCAACAAATATTCTTATCACCCTGTGATGTATTCATCATCTATCTTGATAAACAATACTTGCATTTATCATGAGACTCGATGTCAAATGATATCCAAATTCCAATCCAACTGGATACTTGGTAATGCATTTCTTATTCATGTATCCAAGACTATGATTCCACAAATACAGTTCACCCAAACCTTTGGATGTATTTGAATACGAATTTAAAAACAAAGAAACGACATTAAATGATGGTGACAATGTGAAGCAACGACATGCATATAATGCCCAAAAACGGTGAAGGGGAGCGGTGTTTGTGCGTTATAACGCCCAAAAACTCCTATAGGGCGTTGCCCATACCCAACACCCTTAAGGACCAACATGCAACAACCTAAACCATAAAGACTATTTCAGTAACTTACCCTAATAATAATGTAGATAGAGCTGGAAATGGAGTGGGTTTGAAGCGGATCGGCCTTGATCCAAATCCATTAAGCAATTTTCAAACGATGATCCAAACCCGACCCGTAAGCGGCAAGGTTTTAAATGATTAAACCCATACCCCTACCCACATGATCAACGGATTTCAACCCGACCCATTTTCGATATTAAGTTTATGCTATAATTATGCATTAAAACACATATAACATGATCGCTAAAACCAAACAACATTCATTCCAAAATCAAAATTAATTATAACTATAGTCTATTGGAGTCGATTTCAATAGATAACACACAATTGGAGTTAATTTCAAATATTCTAGAGTTGATTATATTAGAATGTTAGAAAACAAACTTAATTGTGGATTGTGGAATTAATGTTGATCACGATTGCAACCTTTTCTTCTTGTTCTTGAATCTTGATTGAAGCCTTTTTTCTTGTTTCTCTTGAGTCTTGTTTGTGGAATATTGATTTCATAGCCGATTTCAAAGATTATAGAGTCGATTATATTGGGAGGACTACAATCGACCATTTTTATTAGGAACCGAACCAGAAGTTGAGACGGAACGTCTAACAGTCTAACTCCTTAACTTTTATACGTGAATATTGATAAATGTATTATAGCTTATAAATAATAACTTTATATTTCTAGATGAGAATGGATTGGATAGAACAAATAATAAAATATGATCCATTAATTTTTCATGGGGCTAAAAAAAACCCGCTCCAGGTCTAAATTTAGACTGCAACGATCTGTTCGTTGAGATGGTATGAAAGCAGCAGTTCCAATTTGTATGAATGACGAGGTTACTGTCCACAACCTTCCGATCCATCAAACCACATTCTCAGCTTCCAAAATCACCTTCAATCAGACTTCCATCTTCATCACCATCATCATCAAACTCCAATCCCTCGCCGTCGGTGGTCTCAAAGCAACCTAATTGGTCGGTGTATCTAATCTTATCGACTAATCCACCGATCAAAACTTACGTTGGCGTCACCACCAATTTTTCTCGCCGGTAAACCCCCGTTCTATCTGTCTTTATGCTCTGTGGTTTGCTTATATCTGAAAATCTGTAAAATTGAAGAAATTCCATAGATTTCCACCCTTTCTTCATTTCTGGTAAAAAAAGGTCCGAGTTCAATCAATGGGGTTACCAATATGCTTTGGAAATGCAGGAATAACTTGGAAACGACTGGAATTATAAAAACAGGGATCTTGATTTATTTATTTATTTAAGTTTCAGTAGGGATTAAAGGTTCAGGGAGAAGGAGGAATCATATTACCCTTTGATTACACTTCAAGGGAAATCCATGTATATGTATAACTTGCAGTGTTTTATTTCTTTTCACAGCAACCCAACCAATTATGACCTAAATCAGGACAATTGTTCTTCTTTATATGTTCGGTTTTTTTTTTTTTTTTTTTTTTTTTTTTTTTTTTTTTTTAATTTTTTTTTTTACTTAATGCATATGCGAATTAATGAGACAAGATTATAACTTTATTGCTCAGGATTCCCTAAACTTCAACTTGCTATCTTGCACACATATTTAACTATGTAATCATCTTTAGCTTCAACTAGTGATTTCGTTACATAATCTATTTGAGATGCGTTAAGAACATTTGAATCCCTAATGGTTAAACTTCTGTTTTGTGAGGAAACAGAAGTTTGTATGATTATAGTTTCTCTTTCTTTCATACAGGTACTCATTCTCAATCTTTCGTTTGTGCAAAAAGAATGAAATATTATTGCATAAATAAGCATTTAAACTGTTTACAATGCATATTTTGGGCATACAATTCAATCATCTTGTTTAGTAAAATTTTGCTTATTTGACCTCCTTTTTGCAGCTTGAAACAACATAATGGTGAATTAAAAGGTGGTGCAAAAGCATCACAAGCTGGAAGACCTTGGATTTGTGCATGCCTTATTCGAGGTTTTGAGAGTAAAAGTGAAGGTAAGCTTCTAATCTATTATGATCTTCTTTTATATTATGCATTTGGTCCTTTTGTGTTCTTGAGCATCTTCAATAGGAGTTTGTTACATCATTTTTTTACTATTTCATTTAGTCTTTCAATAGGTTATTACCATTGGAATAATATTTTAATTACTCCCCTAATCATAGTTGTCTTTTGAATATTTATTGTTTCTTGATCTTGACTAACGGATCTATCTTATTAAATATACAAAATAAAAATGAGTATATCTTTGAAGAGGTATATCATTAAAAAGCGTTTGTCAAAACAATAGTGACACCAATAATAGTTGTTATCAATTAATTATTTTGAAGTGTCATATACGTTTTTTGTCATTTAAGTTTTAAAGGTCAAGTTATCTTTCCTTTAAAAAATTGGATGAGTAGCCTTAAAACATGGTAAACCACATCATCTGATCTTTATAAAACATTTTAGCTAGATAAAGATAAATTAGTTAAATTTTAGAAAACAAAAAGCCAGGTTAACCATTTTGGATCCTTTTAGAGAAACAATCTCAAAATAAGATTAATTTGGTTATAATTTATTAATAACCAGTCAAAACTAGTTAAAAAAGTAACATGCCAAACGGTTAAATATTTCTAAAAGTATACTTAAGAAATTGGATCATTATGTTAATAAATCATCTTTATAATCATATTTTATATATTAGTTATTTATAAAATTAAAAAAAAAAACATTGGTACTATGCATGCCTTTTGTTGTGTTGTAGCATGCAAGTTTGAGTTTAAATGGAAGAACATATCACGTAAAATGGGGCGTAAAAGGAACTCGAAGGATGAGGGAGGGCTTTATTTGTTGCAACATAGAAATGCAGCACTAGAGAAGGTGAAAGGCTCAACCGATTGCAACCACTTAGAATTTGATTGGAAGCTACAACCCATATAATCTCCCTTTTTTCTTTACCTTATAATTCTTGACTTCCATCATTTAAATTCTTATGTGTTGTAATATATGTAAATGTTTAATTTGTTGCATTCATTGTCTTGAAACTAGAAAGGGTCTGTGGCATAGCGGTATAAGGAGTGTTTGTAAGGTACTCTTCTGCCAATTGGTTGAGGGTGTAGAATGTATATTATGAATAGATTTAAAGAAGAGGGGGTGTAAGTTTGAAACAACTTATTGTTTTCATATTCCATTACTAATTTAAGGTTGTTAGTATCCTGTTATACTAGATACCAACAAAATTATCATTTCTTACTCTTACCATTTAGGCATTGTACTTTTAATTTGGATATCTTACTTTTAGTTGGGGCATTATACTTCTAATTCTAGCGATTACACTTTCATTCTAGATATCATATATCAAGATTTATCACTTGGCATCTTTTAAATACTAAATGAAAGTACTAGTTTTTTAATCAAAATAAAAACATTAAGTAAATAAAATAAAAACAAACATAGAAAATAAATATTAAACAGTCAAATAATTTTAAAATACATTCTACCTCTAACATCTAAACGTTGTTGGAAAAACTCATAATGCAACTCTAAAACATTACTAATACTTAATATACTTCCCAAATAATATGATAAAGACGACTGAATGTTGCATCATCATAAAGACAATCATTAACAAAAAAAACCATGTATTAAAAGTTTATGTGCAGCTTGCCGATCTTGATTGACAATCGTTTTGTATTACTAACACCTATGTGCTCTTGATTGACAATGTTTTGAGCAACATTAAAGAACGTTGCAATAAAATCCAATCATCCGGATCATAGTTTGTAAAAAAATTCCATCTTTGTGGTGTTAAAAAGTATAAAAAGAGAATGAAGTTATGTGTGAAAGTGGGGTAAAATGTAGTGTTGTATTTTAGGGGTAAAATGTGTTTAAATTTTGAAAAAAAAACACATGTTAAAATTAACGGTCAGTCACAGGAAAAAATCATCATTCTTCTCTCATTGGACGCTCTTAATTGTGGTGATGATCACATTCCACAATGCCACAACCATCACGACACACACAATGTGCACGATCGTGGTTGGTTGCCACCGTGGCCACAATGCTCTTTGTAAAATGCATATCGTTTAGCCTTAGGACTAAAAATATGAATTTAGACAAATTACAAAATGTGTAACTTTGTTTTAAATATAGATAAAATTTCTTTGTTGGTCATGTGGTTTGCAAAAATTGGCATGATTAGGATATTTATGAAAGGTGTTATGTATTTGGTCCTTATAGTTTTAATTTTTGCATGATTGGTCCTTATGTTTCCATTTTATTTCATAACTAATCTAAATTACTATTATACCCTTACTTTGTTCTTTTTATTAATTTTAGTTTTCTTTCTTAATTTAAATTAATATTTAAAGCTAAACTACCCTAACCTTAACACCCCGCTCCCGAGTTGAACTTAAGGAGAGAAAAGAAAGGAAATGGGAGGAAATGAGAGGAAAACAAGAGAGAATTGTGCTCCCGAGTTTCATTAAAGGAAGGAAGTGGAAGGATCATTTTCCCTCCTAACTTTCCTTCCGATTTGGGAGGATTCGGAAAGAAAGAACAAAATGTTTAATTTTCCTTTCATTTCTCTCCAAATCGGGAGCACAAAAGAGAAATCCCTTTTCCTTTCTTTTCTCTTCTTTTCTCTCCTTATTTCTTTTCTCTTTTCTTTCTTTTCTTTGCTACAACTCGGGAGCGGGGTGTAAAGAGCCCACGACTTCCTCTCCTCGCATCATCCCTGGAAAATGGTAGATACTTCTTTTCTATGCCATTCCCCCACCCATCTCTCCCCCTTTCTCTTTCTCTCTCTCTCTCTCTCTCTCACATATACACACATACATACAAATATTCCAGATGAGACGCCACCCTCTCCGACAAGAAGCACCCCTCTTCATCAAACCTCCACCGCCCCCACCATCCTTTTTTTAGATCTGGTGGTGTTGTATAGTTTTTCGATCTGAATCAAGGAATAACACTAGAGACTTCACCCTTCATCTAACAGAGTTTGTTCATGCTGGAGTTAAAAGGTTACATTGGTCGGTGGCCGGTCCTCACGAACAAAGAACGCATCTACCAAACCACCACTGGCCGGTGGTCGGTCCTCATGCCCTTACACCTTCACTCGCTCATCGACGATTCGCCGATCGCCTACTATCCCACCTATCGTCGGCTATTTAGCTCTCATACAACCAACTGACGGGAAAAAAGTCGGAAAACACAAAAATCGATCACTCTCACTCTTGTGCTACGCTCTGACCCTAAATTGACCCACCTCCGTCCACAGGTAAGTAACAATGCATCGACTACCACATACCCACTATGAAATTTCTTTCTAAATCGGTAAATCCCCATGTGAATCTGTCATTTGGTGAGTTCTTTTTAGTACAAATAATAGAAGACATAAAATTATTTATGTAGCTTTCAAAAGATCATAAATTTAAATTTGCATAAAAAAGTCAGTGTTGAGGAAGAAATGAGAATTCTAGCATGAATGAATTATCTAATTGGTTTTCAAATATTTTTGAATAATGGGTAAATGTCACTGTAACCCAACGAACTTTCAGGTTTTGGTTTAAATGGTCCCTTGTGATATTTTTTTGCATTATAAGGGAACAAATTCAACTCTTACCGGCTAGTTTAGCCAAGTTACCTGTAATAATAGGTTACTGATGTCAAAAAGAGTGCCACATAGAAAATAATATGTTGATTTGTAATTATATACCTCTATATTGGTCCTAGTCAACAAATATTGGTCCCCACCACCTTTTTCCCTTATTTCCTTCTTCATATCATCTCATTCCCTCCTTCCACCCTGGTTTTCTTTCTAAGATAAATGAAAGCCTTTTTTTTTTAATCTTGGGTATGAAAATGAAGATGAACGTATCCCCGCCAAAATTAAACCCAAATCAAACCTCACCATTACTTCAGAAAAAAACATCACAGGTTTGAAACCTATGACCGCCCTGTTTACTGAACCCTATATATCGTTGCTTTGGTTACCATCAACGATGATGCATCCTTTTGTCGTTGCTCTGCTTCATCTCTACTTCAGCCACCAGCCGGTAAAAGCCCTCCCCTCCCCTCCACTCACTAGTTGACCCTTCCCCACCGCCCAAATCAGATCAAGATTGGGAGAGATCAGGGGATGAAGATCATGTGTTTATGTCTGGAAGATGAAATTAAGCCTAAATCAAACCCCCACCACTAAAAACTAAACCCAGATGAAATTAAGCCTAAATCAAACCCAACGTCCTGAATGTTCAAGAAAGAAGCAGTAGAGCTTTACGAGCATATGATGGATAGTCCTTACAAGCAGTTTTTTGATCAGCCTTAGGAGCTTCAAGGCCTCCTCAAATTTCCTCTCTAACAACAGTTTTTTGATCAAATTCTTGTAGGTCGCTTGTCATGGTTTCACCCCACCTGTCTTGTCTCGGTCATTTCAACAAGCACCTGGTGTGCTTCAATGGCGTTGTTTTGACTCAAGAACCCATTTACCAAAACGTTCAAAAGGTTCGCATCAGCCTCACAACCTTTCTCAATCATGTTAGCCAAAATGATCAGAGCTTTGTCAACTTCATTGGTTGAACAATGTCCCTTGATTAGAATCGTCCATGTCTTGATGTCAGGATTGCAACCATTTGCTTGCATTTCATCGAGCACCTTGGCTGCATCTTCTAGTCTTCGGGCTTTACATAGACCAAAGATTAATTGGCTGTAGGTTATGTTATCGGGTTCGTATCCTGCATCTTTCATGGCTGTCATCTTCTTGGCTTCATCAAATTGACCTACACTTGTTAATGATCTATGAATACCATCATAAATGCTTTTTGAAAGAGAGTTTCCTGTGGCTTCAAATTTATTTACTACCCGAAAAACAAGATCCAAATTTGGTGAAATGTTGCCTGCAATGGTTCTTAGAAGAACACTACAATGTTGAATTGAGGGCTTGTAAGGCCTATCCATCATATGCTCGTAAAAAATCTGGTTGAGGACGCTCGATATCACAATCACGGGAGGTTAACGAAACGTTGGAGTCGATTCACGTTTTTGGCAGGGTTTCTTGACCTAGATCTAATTCATAGAGGTTGAAATATAGAGAAATTCATCGATCCCATAGAGGGTCATTATGGCGTCTCAAATATTTAGACAGGTGGCAAGTGAAGTGACCTACTTGTCTAATGGTACATGATGAAAAGGAAGGGGTTCACCGGGTGACCCCTTCATATTCTTGGTAATGGCATTTTAAATCCAGAAAACCTGAATTCGTTCCCTTATAATGCAAAAAATATCACAAGGGACCATTTAAACCAAAATCTGAAAGTTCGTTGGGTTACAGTGACATTTTCCCTTGAATAATTGCACTTTATATGAATGTTTTATTTTTCAATTTTATTTGGATGTTAATGACTTTATTACTTGAAAACCTTTATTTGATTATTTATTTATTTTGATGTAAATAACTTTATGTTGAAAAACATTATTTTTTGAAAATGTGTTTCTTATTTATTAAATGGGTTATGCAGGTTGGGTTTGATACACTAACGCATATACTTAAACGTGTTATATGAGTTGGGTTGGGTTGAGGTTTCCAACCTGCGAACCCGTGATCACGTAAACAAGTTAGAAACTATAAGTACTGATCACGTAGATGTATTTATAGTTATCCTGAACATGCCATTTTTTAAAAACTAAAAGGACCAAACTTAAAATGCTGTGTTAAATATATCATCTTTCTTTTCACTTTGGATCTGCTTGTGTGGAAAGAGCCCCGTTCGTATATTCTTGAGATTAGAAACACATAATTCATAAAAATCCAATTTTGTAATATACACCCAACCCTTAAATCTTCGTTTCCCCACCGTCCGATCAAGTCTATTTTTTCTATCATCACCTCAGATCCCGCCACACGTATCTCCTACCTACGCAACCCCGCACTGAATCACTGCTTCATAACCGCGGAAAAGCACGTTCTATTCTATGTTTCGAAAGCAATCCGGAAAAAATCTAAACTACACCACCTCGATGTCCAAATCTCCAAGTTATTCGCTTCATTACCGTTGGATGAACCCCCCAACCCTACAACACAATCACATACGTACACGTGTCAGTACAACCTACACACTCACGCACATGAATATTACTTTCTGAGATTTATTTAAAACCACCTGAAAATGAAATAGATAAAATCACCCTTTTCCGTTCGTCTTCCCCTAATAACACATAAATTCACACAGTGGAGAACTTTTTCTTCTTTTTCCGTCCATGGCGGGGAAGCTATCGACGTGTTTTTTGAGCCATCAATGGAGCTGTTGTACAGTGCTTGATTGTAAGCATTTGAATGTGCGGTTTTACTCTTTGCCTTCTCCTCGGTTTGCTACAGTTTCCTGCAAGATACGTCAACGTAACTCCAGGTATTATTCACTGCTTCGTTTTTGCGTTGTCGAAGAAAACACTGTTTCTTATGTAATTTCTTTCGATTTCGAGATAAATTTCTGATTTTGGACTATGAATTACTATTTCCCTTGTTTCGAGAAAGGTGATAAATTTGGGAATATTAAATGGACAGCAAGCGTATTGTATCTAGTTCTATGTTATATTATAATTGAACATGATTGTTTTAACTTCACGTTGATCAATGATTTTGGTGTTTAGACCTTGCATTGTGCTTTGATTCGTTTATGACTGAATTTGTTGGTAATCGAATTAGGGATCACACTTTGTTTGAGAAATTGAAATCTAACCAAATTAACCAATAATTATTACTTTATAGAAAGTTGTTAAAATCCTGTTGCCTCTAGAATTTTTCATTGACATGTTGAGTTTAGGTAAACTGAACCACAGTTGCTAAAATAATCTGGAACAACACTTTTATTAACTGTTATGATAGAGGAAAATGTTTACAATACATTACCTCAGTAAAAAAGAATAGTACTTGGTATGCATTGTTGTATCTTAACTTTTTGTTACTTTGTAACGACTTTTAATTTTGTGCAATATGTTCCAACTGACACAGCTTACCACCTAGGAGACCACAAGCAAAGAAAATCATCCCTGCACAGATTCCCCAAAATGATAATCTCATGACACCTGGCAATGAAAATAGTGATTCAGAAAATGAAGATGACTTTTCTCATCAATCTACCTCTGATGAGGTTGTAGCAATTCAGCGTTTTGATGATAAGAATTCAAGCAGCAAACTGATCCCGGTATGCCTCAAGAATATTCATATATGATGGTTTTATCCTAGGTATTGCTGTTACATCTGTTTCCAGCTATTTTGAGCTTTTCTAAGTTGAATGATGTAGTTTTGGTGAAGCTGTATTGATCTGAACAAAAGGCTTTAAACAGAGTATATAGGATTAGGAAAGAAACCTGAAGTGATAAAGAACTAGAAACTAACTTACATCTGTTTCTATTATTAATAATCTGATTTTTCATCTTAACAGTCTATTGGTGCAGATAAAGTGGGCGAGGTTACAACTGTAAATCTTCAGGATGTAATAGGAATGATACGTAATGCAGAGAAAAGTACAATCTTTTTCCTCTTGAGTATAAATTCTATTTAGTATTATTAAAAAACATGGTATTTTCCTGTAATTCTTTTTTCTGTCTAATTGTTTTCTAGATATTCATATCCTAAACCAAGCCCGAATCAATGCAATTGAAGATTTGGAAACAATTCTTAGTGAAAAAGAGGTCTTACAAAGAGAAATCAATAATTTGGAAATGAGGTTAGCTGAAACTGATGCCAGAATCAGAGTTGCTGCACAAGATAAGATACATGTTGAGCTTTTACAGGATCATTTAGAGAAACTTCAATCTGAAATGTCTAATAATGGAGCACATGATGCTGTTGTTCTTCGATCTCCTGATCGACAAACCCGTGCTTTAAGTGAGGAGCTGAATTCATTAAGAAATGAAAACATGTCCCTGCAAAATGACCTAAATACCCTTAAAGAGCAACTTAGGGATGTCAAGAGAACAGACGAACGTGTTGAAATGCTTGAAAATGAACGCACTGTTTTGGAATTGTCCATAAAGGAGTTGGAATACAAGCTCACTGTTTCCCAACAAGATGGTGTTCAACTTTCAACTTTAAGATCAGAGTGTGAGACCCTTTGGAATAAGGTAAAACATTTGTAACGTATTTTATAAAATATATAATTTTTTTTATAAGATTTTAATAATCTTGTGTTTTAGGTAGAGCATTTGCAAGGATTACTTGACAAGTCAACAAGTCAAGCAGATCAAGCTATCTTAGTACTACAACAAAACCAGGAGCTTCGAAAGAAAGTTGAAAGACTTGAAGAGTCTCTTGAAGATGCCAACATTTACAAATTATCATCAGAAAAGCTACAACAATATAACGATCTAATGCAACAGAAAATAAAACTACTTGATGAACGCCTCGAAAGATCAGATGCAGAAATACATTCCTATGTACAATTATATCAAGATTCAGTGAAGGAGTTTCAAGAAACACTTGACAATTTAAAAGAAGAAAGTAAGAAAAAAGCATCGGGTAAACAAGTGGATATGCCATGGGAATTTTGGAGTCGTTTATTGCTTATGTTTGATGCTTGGTTTCTTGAAAAGAAAATTCATGGAGATGAAGCTAAGTTGTTAAGGGAAATGACATGGAAGAAAGATGGAAGGATTCATGATGTTTATATAGAATGTAAGGAAAAGAATGAGCGTGAAATTATTGCTGCTTTTCGCAGATTAACATCTTCATCATCCGGGTATTTTTATTTATTTATTTATTTAATGACTTAAATTTTCAGCATGTTATTATTAGTATAAATCATTGTTTTCTTTTTATTGTAGTTCAGGATTGCATGTTGTTCATATTGCTGCTGAGATGGCTCCAGTTGCTAAGGTAAAAACTTCTTGTTGGCTGCAACTTTTTTAATAATAATTATAATAATAATTTTAATCTCGTATATTGTAAAAAATTGGGTAGATTTTTCAAAGTACAATATTGTAATAGGAAGAACTGAAACAATCAAAGTACATACATTGTTAGTTCTTGCATATAACTCTTTATTTAACAATGTGCCAAAATAGAAAAAAAAAACTATATGCATTTCTGAAATTAACTTACATTTTTGCCTAATTTTTGTTTTTGATTATTAGGTTGGTGGTCTAGGTGATGTGTTGTCTGCTCTTAGTAAAGCATTACAGAAGAAAGGACATCTTGTAGAAATAATTCTCCCTAAATACGATTGCATGCAGTATGAAAGTATCCAAAATTTAAGGGTATGCCTTTTTTTTTTTTTTTTTTTTTTCTTATCATCATGCTTGAAGAATGAAGACTTTTATAGACTACTCACTCATCTATTTGTCTAACTCTTTCTCTACAGGTTTTAGATTTAGCTGTAGAGTCATATTTTGATGGCCATTTGTTCAAAAATAAAATCTGGATTGGTACTGTTGAAGGTCAGAATATTCCCATCTTGCATAATGCATACACATCACATCACATGACATGACACATGACATGACAAGACAACTTTTGTATTCGGACTGATGTCAATGATGTGCTATCTATCTCTTCTATATGCAAAAAGACGTAAATGCCCTTGTCCTCATCCTTATCATCTAAATAAGTCCTAAAAAGCTTGTCTTGTCTCGTGTAACAAACGACAACCATATTACCATAAGCAATTGTATGGCTTATATGATGCAGATTCCAACAGTATTTTTTATTTAATTTTTAATTTTTTAAATTTAGGGCTTCCTGTTTATTTTATCGAGCCTCTTCACCCTGCTAAGTTTTTTTGGAGAGGAAAAACATATGGTGAACCTGATGATCTGAAGCGGTTTTCATTCTTTAGCAGAGCAGCACTTGAGCTGCTACATCAATCTGGAAAAAAACCAGATATTATCCATTGCCATGATTGGCAGACTGCTTTTGTTGTATGATTTTTCTATTTTTTAATTTTTTTTATTATAGTTATATCTATTAAGATTCAAAATGATAGTATTCTTTTCTATATAATTACTCAGGCACCCCTCTACTGGGATCTATATGCACCCAAAGGATTAAATTCAGCTCGAATATGTTTCACATGTCATAACTTTGAGTATCAAGGAACTGCATCTGCTTCAGAGATAGCATCTTGTGGTCTTGACATTCATCACCTTAATAGACCAGACAGAATGCAGGACAACTCATCACACGACAGACTCAATCCTGTTAAGGTAAATTTACTTTAATGCCCTCTTTCTTTTTATACTTCCCAATGCTTAAAAAATATTTAAGAAATTCATACTTTGTAGGGTGCAATTGTGTTCTCTAACATTGTAACAACAGTGTCCCCAACTTATGCACAAGAAGTGCGAACTTCACAGGTATGGATAATAATATTTAATTAAAAATCACTCAATTTTCTTTCAGATTAGTAATTTGAAAGGGTTGAAGGATTTAAGGAAATTGTTTTTGTTAAATCCAGGGAGGACAAGGGCTTCATGCAACACTTAATGCTCATTCTCAAAAGTTTGTAGGGATTCTGAATGGAATCGATACTGATTCATGGAATCCTGCTACTGACACCTATCTCAGTTTCCAATACAATTCCAGTGATCTTGAGGGGAAATCTGAGAATAAAAATGCCTTAAGAAGACACCTTGGACTCTCTTTATCTGATAGTAGGAGGCCATTGGTAACTTTCTTTTCTCCTTCAACACCTTTTTAAAACTATATTTAATTTAAATCAATTTCTTCTTAATACAAATATGCATATCATTCAGGTTGGATGTATAACAAGATTAGTCCCACAGAAAGGTGTGCATCTCATCAGGCATGCAATATACAGAGCATTGGAATTGGGAGGACAATTTGTATTGCTTGGTTCTAGCCCTGTGCCAAATATCCATGTAAGATAGTTTCAAAAGAGAAAATTATAGGAAAAATATTTGTCTGTTTTTTCAGAGAGATAATTAAAAGTGATTTGTTTTGTAGAGGGAATTCGAGGAAATTGCAAAGAAATTTCAAACCCATGAACATATTCGACTGATTCTCAAGTATGATGAGGCTCTTTCCCATTCTATATATGCAGCATCAGACATGTTCATCATCCCATCAATATTTGAGCCATGTGGCTTGACACAGGTCCATTTTTCTTCAACAATACAATATAATATTAATTATTAAATATATACCTTATTAATATATATAAACAAACAAAACAATTCATTGTTGTTTTCAGATGATAGCCATGAGATATGGTGCAATCCCCGTTGCTAGAAAGACAGGTGGTCTAAATGACAGGTCTCTGTTTTTCCTCATATAGAAAACCAAGATTAAATATAATTATATTGGGATTTTAAAATTTTAAATTTTTAACCTTGAAATCTTTTTTCTTTTTAGTGTTTTTGATGTTGATGATGATACGATTCCAATACAACTCAGAAATGGATTCACATTCGTAACACCCGATGAACATGTAAATAGCAATATCCTTATATTACTTATCCAAAATGATTTTGGTACCAATTTATCTATGATAAGTTAAATGTAATAAAAACATGCAGGCGTTCAATGGTGCATTTGACAGAGCGTTCAAATACTACAAAAATGATAGTGAAGGTTGGGAAGAGTTGATGAAAAAAGTGATGAACATAGACTTCAGTTGGGACACATCAGCATCACAATATGAAGAACTTTACCTTCAATCTGTATCCAAAGCAAAAGCAGCTCGGCGTGCAGCTGCTGGCTAATAGTAACGCTTTTCTCCCCAAATATATATTCCAAGACCACAAACAAATGGTCAATACACACCCATAGAGAAAACTGACTACATTTAGTGTCCCTTTTGTTCATATTATATATCTTTCGAGATTTAATCCCGATGTAAATCATGTCCATATGTGGTTGTTGGAGAAATTGTACATTGAGGTTGTCATTCGTATACATGTACTGATGTAAGAGTAAGATATTTTTTTTTTCTATAGATGTAGGATTTGTAACGCACGTAAAATGTGAAGACTTTTGCTACGACAAACATATCCTCTGTTTTTGTTCAAAACCTCCGAAAATTGCGTCCTAGATGCCGTTTAGTTGGAACTATCAAGACCTATAAATTTAATTTACTACGAATCAATCAGTGCAACAAATAAGTCTCATGGACTAAAGGTGTTATAACGAGCAAACCTCAATTATTTAATTTACTTGTTATGATAATTACTACAAATTTACAATGCAATCTGTTTTTAGAGCCCAATTTTCGGTTAATGGGATTGCTCCATTGGTCCATTGTCCATAAAAGCCTAGAAAACCCAGTCTATTGGTACCCCTCTTCCTAGAGGTGCTTAAACCTCGGGCCTATGCATGCCTTTAACCTGTCCCTAGTTGCGGGCTTTTTTGTGCCTGGTCTTGGTAACTCATCATAGGGACCGAGCCCTTTTAACCGATTTCTTAAATTTTTTATTCAATAATTGGGCATTTCTAACTGTGTACACATAAATGGTGCGTATACCATTAAATCACTTTATCTATTTTCCTTAATAACATTTTACTTACAACTTTATACCCATAACATAAACTTACTTATCTTTTGTTATCCATGATAACAACTGATAACAACCTAGTTACATGTCTTTTCTACTAATAGCAACGTAATATATATATATATATATATATATATATATATATATATATATATATATATATATATATATATATATATATATATATATATATATATATATATATATATATATATCTTAAAAAGCATTTACTAGATTTTGCTGAATTTTAAAAAGTACAAGCTTTTAAGCATCATATACAATAATTTTATGCATCGGAGAATAATAAATCTTATCCGGTCAAAGATAGATTTTGAATAGGTCTTCTAAGCTTATCTTCAAATTGAATGAGTTATATATGAAAAAGTCAAATAAGATGATGATGATAAGATTTTGAACGAGTCAAAGTTTGACCAAGTGTTCATCATATCCAATTGAATCGGTAAATACTAAATCTTATTCGGTCAACATTTATGAAAAAATCAAATAAGATGACGATGATAAGATTTTGAATGGGTTAAAGTTTGACCAAGTGTTCATCATATCCAATTGAATCGGTAAATACTAAATCTTAGCCGGTCAACATTTATGAAAAAGTCAAATAAGATGATGATGATAAAATTTTGAATGGGTCAAAGTTTGACCAAATGTTCCTCATATCCAATTGAATCGGTAAATACTAAATCTTATCCGGTCAACATTTATGAAAAAGTCAAATAAGATGATGATGATAAGATTTTGAATGGGTCAAACTTTGACCAAGTGTTCCTCATATCCAATTGAATCGCTAAATACTGAATCTGTCAATAATAATGAAAAAGTCAAATAAGATGATGATAATATTTTGAATGGGTCAAAGTTTGACCAAGTGTTCTTCATATCCATTTAAATCGGTCTAACACGATGTACACGTTATAAAGCATTTCATATAAACTGGAAGAGGCACATTGATCTAGCATTCGTCTATCATGAATGTCTTGCCATTGACCGCAGAACCTTGGTTCTCTCTCATGCTCGCTACCTCCTCCTTTGTTTTTCTTTCTATTAAAATCGAATAAACCCAAAAATGTCTTACGTTTAATCATAGCCCAGGTATAAGAAATCTCTATCTGTTCGTCATTTTGTTTAACAAATTTTTTATGTCATTTTGTTGATCCGCACCCGTCGCTTTGCGCGGGTAAACGGCTAGTATATATATATATATATATATATATATATATATATATATATATATATATATATATATATATATATATATATTCCATTAGGGGTGAGAATTATTTGGTCCGGAACCAAAAAACCTAAAAACCAAATCGAATCGAAATCGATTTCAAACCAAACTATATTCAAATTCGGTTTTGGTTTGGTTCGAGACCAAACCGAATTGTAAATTTGGTTTTTGGTTCGAGTTTTGGTCTCATGAAGTTTAAACCAAACAGAAATGAAATACCGAATTTCATAAGTCAATTAATTAAAAAAATATTTTATATTTTATATTAAATAAAAAGTATTAATTATAAAGTAAAAATCATTTTAACCCATTTACTCTTTGGATATTTTGTATGAACTTTAGATTTTTCTGTTTGCAACTTTAGTTTTCTATGTTAAAAACATTTTAATTTATGTTTGAATATTTTTAAGTTAATATTTGGTTTCCTCGGTTTTCAAACCGAACCAAACTGAACTAGAATTTGGAATTCGGTTTGGACTAGAGAATTTGAATTCCATTTGGTTCGGTTTTCGAATTGGACTAAAAAAAAATTTCAAATCGAGGAAACCAAAAAACCGAACCGATTCTCACTCCTATATTCCATAATAACAATTTATTTATATTTGTTATCCATAATAACAACATATTTATATTTCACTATGAATATGGAAATGTACTTTATTTGTTATATATCGTAATTATCCATAAAAAGTTGAAGTATGTTGTTATTACGGGTAAGGAATAGTATCATGATATTATTTTTAAAAGAAATGTAAGTACGTTGCTATTATAAGTTTTATATTGCCATGATATCACTAAAATATGCATTTTGATAAAAGAATGGCTTTTGAACGGAAACATTAAGGTATTCAATGGTGCATTTGATTGCGCCTTCAATTAATACCATAAATGGTGAACGTTCATTTTAGTTAGGACATGTCAACACCACAATACAATGGACTTTACCTTCAATCTATAGCCAAAGCTAAGGTAGCTCATCATAAAATTGGCCAATTATCCCACCAATTTCTCTCAATATATACACCTTTATATGTTAACTCAACAACAACATCAACAAAGCCTAAGATCCCATTAAGATGGAGTAGGAGGGAGACAGATGTTGACACTCATGCCTCCTCAGGTGTATAGTGAATGCTTCAAGTAAATGACCACCTACATTTTTATAAATGAACCTAAACATGCGAAACATGAGTAAAAGTAAGTCGATGTCATCAGTCATACCTTATACGCTTACGTGTATGTGCAACACATAAAGGGGATTAAGTCAATGTCAAAACTAATACCTTTATAGGTTAAATATTTCATCATAATCAATCCACAACATGAAACCACAACTAAATGATCAATACCCCATACATAAATTTTAAAGGGGCCCACCATTCTAAAATAAACCAATATAAGTTTACGACTGCCTTGTTGTTAGATTTGTTGATTAGATACATTGTATTTTATCGATTTTTGTTATAATTATAAGAATTTTTTGGATTACTTGTTGTCAAATGTATCCCTATTGATGTATGTGTCCCTATGATTTTTAGTGAAAGCCTAGGTAGCGGTCTAATTAATTCAAGAGGGAAATAAATGTCTCCAAAACATATTAAATAATGATCAAGATTAAGGTAGATATATATGCAAACCTAAAATTATTGCTTGTAAACATCATTACATAAAGAGATGGTCCGATATAGAATGTTTGATTAAGAGTTCAAAAGTTGGATCAATGGTCTATAGGATTTATTCGTTCATGACATCTTCTAATCAAATTTATTTTTGAAAATACACGTTGTTGCCTTATAAATTTTATTTGTAAAGTAAAAAACATATATAGATGCAAAAAATATAATTGTTATATGCTGAGATTGGGATGACAATTCTGATGACCAGTGGCTTATTCCAACCACATTGAGGAGGGGGGGGGGGTAGTTCCTAGACTGTGATGATTAAGAAGGCCACAAAAGTAGTATGCATTCTCGGTGGAGGGGGATGATGATTTGACACATGCGATGAGAAAAGGAAAGAAGTATGCGAACCATGATATTGATTAGGTAATTTCTGAATCGTAGTCCTTCTATATTACTAGTTTTCCAGATTCACATAATTAAAAAACTTTTGGGGGTGTTTGGAAGGATTTGAAACGTGGTTGGCTTCATTATTTCCAAAAAGATGTCAAAATTGGGAAAACATGTTGGTTTTGTGAAGTTCACTAGGTTTAGGGACGTGCATCATTTACTAAAGAAATTGTGATACTTGGTTTAGATACTATAAGATTTTTACATATACTACTTAGTTTACCCGTAGTGGAAGGGAAGTGAAACAAACATTCACCAATATGGATGGAAAGGGGATGAAGTACACAAAATCTACTCATATGGGGTGTGAGCCGTTGACATGGAATGTCATATGCTAGTGTTGTGAGTGTAGATATAGTAGAGGTGGGGTTGAAGGGTCGGGATGCTAAGGACTCAATTATCGAAATTCAATCAGGTGATTTTGTAGCGAGTGACAAAGATGCTAATCTTGCATGCTTCGAAAAAGCTTGAACTTTTTCGACTCTCTCGAACCTCGAAATGCTTTGCATGGATGAGGGGTCCGATAATATTAATCTATGTTATGTCGATGGGTTATAGGTCATTCTTGAATTGAAAATGTCTGAGGCATGAAATAATTTCATCTTGAATGAAACTATAGATCCTTGGTTATTGGAAAAAAGACATTGGAATAGGGATTTTATGATTCCATAAAGATTGGTATGGGTTGATGTGGAGGAGATACCACTCTATGCTTGGAGTAAAGTGGCAATTAAGAAGATTATTGCAAAATGGGGTAATATAGTTCACATGGAAGATGATCTTGGGGAAAATGTTTATATGAACCTCTTATGACATATTAACCTATTATGAGCATTTCAATTTTATGATCTGGGTTGAATCTTTATGTATTTGAAGGATGATTTTGCGGAGTTCTTTCACCAGTTGGATGAATCGTTTACTTGATTGCATGGGCAAAACCAATTTCAATTTTGAGTTGCTCAAAAAAGCTCCCGTGTGTAGTTTCCAATGATTTTTTCTCCATTGAAAGTGCTTTCCTGCATCTAAACACAACAGTTTCATTCTATCCGACCATTTATTTCAATTTAAGGAATTGAGGGCAGATTTTAATTAGTTATGGCTACAACCAACTTCATCAAGTGGAGGTTAGATTAAATGCAATTTATGTGGATTGTTTTCTGGAAATGAAGACCAATTATTCCCAAACAGTTTCAAGTTATTCCCAAACAATTTCAAGTGAAAAACGTTGTGCAGTTTCAATGGAAGAAATGATGCTTCTCAATCTCGATTCTCTATTTTGATTTTTGGATCCTTGTGAGATACTAGATTAGATGGGTGATGTTTCAATGGAAGAAGATGAAATTCCAAGAAGCTATTTTTGTTTCCCACCAAGTGTTTGATAAAATATCCAAACCAGTTTTTCTCTTGTTGCAGCTTTATTGTTCAAGATAATGTAGTTTGCTTAGTTGGATGCTCCTTGTGCACACCAAAAGTGTGTTGGTGTGCCATTTCTTTCCCTTCCTTGTTAAATATTTATTCATAGCTTAAGCTTCATCTTGAGGCTTGTTCTCTTGTATGGCTTCTTTTTCTATAAGTTCGAGTGATATTTGTCTGTGCCCGTTCAGAAGCTTCCATTGTTGCACAAACAGTGAAGTGGGAAGTAAAGGGATTGGTATGATTTCACACATCAATAGGCATCATCTACCTACTGAAGATCGTAAATGTGTTTTACGTGAAGCTCTTTCTAGTGATGTTGGTTTATTTCTGGCAGTGGAAGAAAATTTGAAGGATTTTGGTCAATGGATGTGTGGGAAGTGTATAGCTTTGCATGCTGTTAGCCGTTATTGTCATCACCTAGAGGGTCGTGAAAGTTTTATTACAGGGGATGACAGCTCGAGTCGTTACATTTTGAGTATTTTAAAGCCGTTTATTAAAAATTTTGTGACAAATGTTCTTGGAGGTTTGGTTTTTGATGTTGGGCTCTTTGATCGTGTTTTTAAAGAGCCTATCACTACTGTAAAAAATATCCCCATAGTTTCTGCCTTGTTTTCTCTCAGGCTTTGAAAACTGCTCTTTACAAGGTGATTACCCAACCTAGCTCGGTTGATGCATGGATTTGTTTGTTATTTCTTCCTCGCTACACACTGTAGGTGTTTAGGCCTAAAAATAAACAAGAATGTAGGTATGGGAATAGAAAATCCTTACAACAAAGCTCCATCTTGAAGGCCTTGGATACATGGGGGAAAGAGGATGGTATCAGGAAGTTAGTTTAAAATATGTTAGACAATCCTAAGGTTGGGGCCATGGGACAGGGTGGAGGCATCCTTCAGAATGAGTCTACATTAAGTAACACCAACATCAGGCAGTGCCTCCGTAAGGTTGCATATGGGTATTTTACCGCATCAGTGAAAGTGTTATGGTCATTGGGTGTTGCTCCATACAATGGTGATACTATTAAAGGTGTGGAGGAAAAACACCCTTTCAAGCCACCCCCATCCATGCCAAGCCCCATAACTTCTGAACCTCCCCTTGTAGCAAACTCTGACTATGTATTTGGTTGCATCAAATCTTTCCTTAAAGGAACTTCATGCTGGAGAGATGGCTTGGGGGCTTAAAACTTCCTGGATGCCCTTTATGGAGAAAGGTCTACTATAACCACATATCTCATACATGCTATCACTTTAGTTGTTAGTTTATGGTTAGCGGGAAGATGTTCAACCATTTTGGCAGAGTTTGTTGCATCCGCTTCTCTCACGCCTCTGATTAAACCTGACAACGGGATCCGTCCAGTTACAGTAGGCATTATATGTAGACGTCTGGTTTCCAAGGTTGCCATGAAAGACGTGGGTAAAGAAATGGCCAAATACCTTAATGATTTTCAGTTCGGGGTTAGTGTGTCCAAGGGTGCTGAGGCTGTGTTACACAGTGCTAATAAGGTGTTGAGTGAACACCACGCTGATGGGTCTCTTGCAATGCTGACAGTGGATTTCTTGAATGCTTTTAACCTGGTGGATAGATCAGCCTTGCTCCACGAGGTTAAAAGGATGTGCCCTTCTATTTCTTTGTGGGTGAATTTATTGTACGGGTAAGCAGCGGAACTTTATATTGGAGGCCAACATATATGGTCAGCCATTGGGGTGCAGCAAGGCAACCCCTTGGGACCTCTTTTTTTCCCCTCGGTTTGTACCCGCTTGTGCACAAGGTTATAGACAATTGTAAGCTCCTTCTCCATGCTTGGCATCTAGATGATGGGACTGTTATTGGGGATTCAGAGGAGGTGGCTACAGTGTTGAACATTATTCGGGTGAATGGTCCAGGCTTGGGTCTTAAATTGAACATTAAGAAAACAGAGATTTTTTGGCCCTCCTGTGATGGTAGGAACTAGGAATCTTCATGCCGATTTATTCCCAATGGATATAAGGAGACCTTCTTTGGGGGTGAAGCTCCTTGGGGGGGGGGGGGGGGGGCTGTTAGCAGAGACAACATGTTTATTAGAAAGATGGCCATGAAGAGAGCGGTCAATGCTGTTGATTTGATGGGTCTTCTTCCACAACTATGTGACCCGCAGAGTGAGCTCCTTTTTCTTCGATCATGTATGGGCATTGCAAAACTTTTCTTTGGTTTAAGGACATGTCAACTGGTGCACATAGAAGAAGAAACTTTGTGTTTTTGACAAAGGATTGCTCAGGTCTATCGAGGATATGGTGGTATGTGGAGGCCCCCTTCTTTGGAGACATTCAGTGACGCCTGACTTCCTTACCTATTCATTTTAGTGGGTTGGGTTTGTACACGACATACGAGGTTTCTTCCTACGCATTTGTAGCCTCGAGGGCCCAATCTTGGGCATTACATGACCACATCTTACGTGATAGTGGAATATGTGGTATGGACTCCGATTACCTTGTGCTATGACTCTTCTTCGCGATATGATTCCAGGATTCGACTGTAGCAGTTTCAGTAATAAGGACACCCCTCCCCCTAAATCCAAAAAAGCATTGGCATGTGCGCTTTTTAGCAAAATTGTCGAAGATATGGAAGTCGACTTCGATATGACTGTTAGATAGAAAGCAATTTTTGAGTGTCTTCGGGCACCTCATGCACAAGATTTTCTGCTAACAATCCCTATTAATGGCCTCAGACAACATATGTCTCCTGTGGAGTACCGAACCATCCTTCGTTACCGCCTCATGATTCCTCTATTCCTAACTGACGAGATATGCCCAATTTGCCGCAAGGCATGTTTGGACACTTTTGGGGAACATACAGTTCATTGTAGAGAGCTCCCTGGTTTCAAGTACAGACATGATGTGGTTAGGGATGTTCTCGTTCATGCTTGTCGCCGTGCTGGTATTTCTACGAAGAAAGAAGCGCTAGTGAACTTTTTGACGGACCCACATGAGAGAAGATCCATACTCAGGCCGACTGACATTTTGGTCTTTGGATGGGTAGGAGGGAAGCACACGTGTGTGGATCTTACTAGGGTCTCTCCTCTTACCGGTTTGAGGAGCGGGGGTTTCATAATAGGGCATGTTGCTTTGAAAGTCGTTGCATGCAAAGTGGCTGTAACAGCCCAAAATCTCAAGTATTGTTAAATTGCAATTTTGGGGTGTTTTAAAGGGGAGACTCGGCGAGTGGGAGCCAGACTCGCCGAGTAGGGTCGCAGATTTGGTCGCGGGTTCGCGACTGGACTCGACGAGTCCAGGTATGGACTCGGCGAGTCGACGCTGTTCAGCGGAAACCCTAGCCGTTTCGTATTGGGTCGTATAAAAGGGTTGTTATGTCGTCATTTCACGTCTTTTGGCCGATTGAGGAGGACCCTAAACGGTTGTGGGCATCCAGAACAAGGATTGAAGATCATTGGTGAATTGAGGAAGTTATTGTTCGAGAAGGAGAAGGTTTTGGCTAATGGGACAGCAAGGGAATCACGTTTTGAGTCTTGGGGACACTGAGAGTGCATGATTCAGGTAACCTTTCGGATTATTTACTGCTATGTGAAAGTGTGCACGGATTTAGGGTTTGTGAAACCCATTTAGAGATTAGATGGATTGCTGTGTTGTTATTCAACATTTATAACCTTGTATTAGGACCCTTAGAGGTCCAGAAGGATCCATGTTTGTATATTCGGGAAAATATGTATCTCAGGAAGCAGTTCGATCGACTGCATGGCGTGGACTCGCCGAGTCGGATGATCAGACTCGGCGAGTAGCTTGAAGATTTACTGGGACTCGCCGAGTTGTTCTTCAGACTCGGCGAGTAGAGTCGGGGTGGCCCCGCGATTCTTCCAGGAGTAACTCGTTGAGTCAAAGAGAGTACTCGACGAGTAGAAGGGAATCTTAGAGGAATGAAGGACGACCAGACTCGCCGAGTCGCCAGGGAACTCGCCGAGTCCAGTCGAGTTGACAGCGGACTGTTGACTAGAGTTGACTGGTGTGATTTCTTAGGGTCAACTAATGAGGAAGATAGAAGTATTAATAAGAGACATATGATGTGACAGGGAGCTTGTAGCTCGGAGGATCAAGTGTAAGGGATTTCAGGAGTTGCTATCTTCCAGTGACCGCGAGGTGAGTCTTCTCACTATACTTCACCCGGATGGGTTTGATTGTGAGACCGGAAGGTTGTATGTGTTATATTTATGCTATGGCTAGAGAGGTAGATGCTTTATATGTGTTGTATGCTTATATATGATGTATGCTTATACGGGCCGGAAGGCGAGACTCTATGTGGTAGAAAGGACGGTATGATGTATGATTATGTGTTATGTGTATTATGTTACCTGTGTTATGTTTTATACTATCGTGGGCCGGAAGGCAAAATACTATGGGCCGGAAGGCAATCCAATACGGGCCGGAAGGCGAAATATATTATGGGCCGGAAGGCGATTATGTTACGGGCCGGAAGGCAATGTTATGTGGACCGAAAGGTCCGGGCCGGAAGGCAATGTATGTGGACCGAAAGGTCCGGGCCGGAAGGCGTAATTGTGTAAGGTGTATATTGGGGAACTCACTAAGCTTCGTGCTTACGTTGTTTATGTTATGTTGTTTCAGGTTCTTACAGTAACGCGGAATGGCATCGGCTTGATTGTACACACCGAGGAAAGAGTTGTATTTTGGAGGATCCTGGTCGTCTATTCAAATGGAAATGGAACTATGTTTTGCAATTCGAATAAGAATCAGATTTTAAACAAGTGTTTTAATTTTAAATTGATTATTTAAATGAAAAATTTTGCTTTAAAAATCATGGTGTTACAAATTGGTATCAGAGCCTTGGTTTGAGGGATTCGGACGCGCCTACGGGTGAGTCTGGACTCAAACTGAGGAATTAAGAAAAGGTTTCCAAATAAATAGTTTTCTAAAAGTGAATAAGAGTTCAAAGAGAAAGCAAGAAAGAGCAGTGTGTACAATCAGCCAGAGCCAAACGGTGATTTTCCAAAATACCCTTACTTTTGTATTATGAAATATCTATTATGCACTTTATGAGACAATATTGCATGCTAGAGACAGGCTAGGTATTTCACATCTTAGGACTAGAGTGGCCTGATTTGTGATGCCTTAGTCTAGGGTTCGCTGTTATATGTGCGTTATGCTTTTGTGTGTATGTGATGAGTGAGAGTATC
Source organism: Lactuca sativa (assembly GCF_002870075.4). Taxonomy (NCBI): domain Eukaryota; kingdom Viridiplantae; phylum Streptophyta; class Magnoliopsida; order Asterales; family Asteraceae; genus Lactuca; species Lactuca sativa. The sequence continues at coordinate 49,518,379 of NC_056629.2, read as the reverse complement.
TAGTTAGAACGCACAAGGGGTAAAGCTACGGGGTACAGAGGTACTTCCGAGGATGAGCCGAGAAGGTGGAGCTACCACAGATGGGGAGTCCTATGTATGCTTCAATGCTCGAATGCTGCTTGCTTTGTGCTTTGTGGAGTTATCGATGATGGGAGTCAGCTACTAAGTGAGTATGACGATACTCAGGAGGTAGAGGGCTGGCATCATTAGGAACTCTTCAGCATCTGATAGCAAAGGAGTGGGAGGACAGCGGAAGGGACTAGGGAGTAAACCTAGCCAGATGAGTGCGCTGGTAGAGTAGAAGGATTTCGCTAGAAAGCGAGCACGCACGATGAGATGGGTGAAAGAGCAGGTTTATCAGCTACTTAGGAACTCTGGGATGGTCCGTGTGGAAAGTATGGGTAGATGTGGCAGGTAGTATGGGCCCGTACTACTGAAAGCAGAGGACCCATACTTGATACAGGGGGCATCCTAAAGGTCCTAAGGAACAGATTGAGGGGTGACGTTATGGTTCGGATACCATACATCGGAGCGGATACAGAGTGATGTTATGGTCCGGGCACCATACATCGGAACAGATTGAGATAGATGTTGTGGTCCGAGTGCTATACATTGGAGCAGATTGAGGAGTGGTGCTATGGTTCAGGTACCATACACTGAAGCATGTTGAGGAGGGATGTCATGGGATGAGTACTATGGTTCGTAGTGGATGATGCTTGTGGCTATCTTGTTATCCGGTTATGACCGATGAGGTAGAGATTGGACGCTATGGGTTTCAGGCCTGTAGACCATGATTGAGTACGGAGAGGCATTCCTCGAGGGGAAAGACAAGTGCCTATCAGAGTATTTTGGTAAGAGTCAAAGACGGGGGAGAATTTCAGTTGAGTCGAGCAATCAGACGACAGAGGAGAGGTCACCTTTTGGGTGGGTAGTGTCACTTATGCTCGTGTGCAAGACGCGAGAGGTCTGGTGTTTCAGTTCTGGATTTGGGAGTACACCCTGCAGGTAGTTATCGATAATGACTTCCCTCAGAGCATCAGGTAGCGGGTGTACCGCGAGACAGAGATTTACCGTGAACAGACAGTCAGTTGGGGCTGAGGTAGTCGAGAACCACACCACACCTAATTGAGAATAACAGGTTGGGTTATTGTGGTAGTAGTGAAGAGTTCAGACGAGTTTTGCAGTGCGGAGAGTTGTCGTCTATGTTGAGAGTAAGTCCCTGTCCTTGGGACAAATCCGGCGTTGGATACGGGTTGATGAGCTGAGATGAGAGGAACGATGATGCTGCGGTGCAGTCTGCGAGCCAGAGATGTTATCGAGCAGTGCAGGTGCTTAGTATTAGATCAGTATGGGATTTGGAACGATTAGAGGCAGCCGTGATGAGAAGTTCTTGGAGAGTTAGCTAGGGGTTCAGAGTATAGGGGATTGATTGACTTCATAAGGGGAAGGACTATCGGGTGTTGCACAGCACTTTACTGGGGCAGGTACGATTTCGCTAGTGAAAGATAGTCGTGGGTTGATTGTGTACTAATTGGTGTTGGTTCGAACCCTAGTGGGGGAGAACCGGGTGCAGTATGTAAGAAAGCAAGAATTGTCAGGAGTAGTAATAAGTGGAGTATAGAGATGCAGTAGGAAAGCATGAGACCATAGGTGTTGATGATCGAGTAAAAAGGGGTTACATCGGAGCTTGCGGGTCCGGTGGTGCATGCCGCAAGTGCGGAAAGGAGGGGCACTGTGCACGGGATTGTTGGCAGTCAGTGCCAATTCGGGACTTGAGGAGGACAGGATGGAGCGGAGCCCCAGAGGGCTCAGGGTTGTGTTTATCTGCGTACGACAGAGGGAGACGGAGCAGTGCCGGAGGCAGCTGCAGGTAAGATGTTTTCATGATGTCTTAATTGTCTTGCATTGTTTTGGCGTATTGTTTGTGCTGGTATCTTGTATGGATTTCGATGCGGTATTCGTTGTTTCGCGGGTCTGGCATGGTTATGGATTGGTGCTTCAGGTTTTCGCTTTGGCATTCGTTATTCCCTGATGATTGGGTATGGTTATAATTGGTGTTTTAGTGTCAGTAGTCTTGTGCGGTTTTCGATGTGATGCTCATCCTTTGGGCAGGCTGTGAGTTGGGTTATGGGTTATTGTCGAGGATTCCTTTGGTTATCGTTCGTGGGGGTTGTTAGGGGAGATGCGGCACTGGGTTGATTGTCGGGTAGCATCTACAGTCGTGGAGTGGATGATTGAAGGACTAGAATCTTGTGAGTGGGTTGATCAGGGAGGAGGTGTGTTTTGCTGAGGGTTGCTTATGCTTGTGGGGAGCAGTCAGTGGGTAAATGTTCTCTTTGTGCAGGATTGTTCTGTAAGGTCGTTGAGGACGATCGGTGGCAGTTAGTCAGTGCTTTAGTGGGGGAGAATTAGAAAATTCTCCGGGAGATCGATGAGTATATGAGGGTGCTTAGCTGCCGGGATTCAGCAGTGTTTGTCAGCGCAGAGTATAGGCCGACGAGAGCGAGTGTCGGGTATGCGGGGCGGGATACAGACCTAGGGCATTCGATTGTGGAGGCCTGAGGGAAGGCCGGGATCAAGCTTGAGTAAGTAACCGGGGTTATGTGATCAGAGTATTGGTATGTTTGAGGTACGTGATGGGTTGTACTGCATTAATCCCACGGGATTATGTTGTGCATATTTCTAGAGCTGGAACCGGAAGGTTCCCAGAGTTAGAACCTGAGGGTTCGCAGAGTTTGGGTGTACGGACCCACAGAGATATAGCCTCGAGTGGCTAGTATGTGTTAGGAGAGTCGGTCCAGTCATACTGGAGACTCTGTTGGTATTGCTGGATTAGTTTGAGATTTGCGGATCGCATATGTTGCGGTGTGATTGCATTGGAAGGTCTGGCCCCGGGTTATTGATCTTGTGTAGCGGAGGTAGTGATTTTGATGAGTGGAGAGAGTACATGGGATTGAGAGCCCCTGCAATGAGAACCAGAGTATGTGGATAGCGGTTACGCAAAAAGGGTGGTGTCGCTTGGGGCGAGCACCGTGGCACCGGTTGGAGTGGCATTATGGCCAAGAGGGTTCCTTGGAAAAAGGAAAAGAGGAAGGTGTGTAACTCCGAAGGGGTGCAAGTTCACGAAAGTGAAAGCTGCAGAGCAGAATTATGGTTAGAGTATTTCAAGTATGGTTTCGAGCATCGTGTTGGCGGCAGTGAAGTAGGAACCCATCCGGGTTGGGATGACTGACGAGACTCAGAAAGGATGCAAGGGAATAGAGAATCTTGAATTCTCAGTGTGAATCTGATCAGAGTGTAGGGTGGATGTAGTGGTTCATCTTGGGAGATGTTCGAGGATATCATCAGGGTATCGGGTCTTTCCACCTGCGGGTGTTGGGACTAGTTCAGTATGTGTATGTAGTGGCAAGGGGAGAACTTGTGAGAGTTGCTCTGAGAGTGAGAATGGATCTCTCAGTCGGTCCGGAATGGACAAAGTGGGCTTTGGATCGGGGATCCGGTGGTTCATGGTTTCCTAACCCTTATTGGTCGAGCGATTGTTGGGATTCAGAGCAGATTCAGCAGATGAGACAGAGGTTGTTGACCGCCCAGAGCCAACAAGAAAGTTATGCGGACAGACGCCGGTCCGAGCATGTGATTCAGGTCGGCGACTTTGTATTCCAGGAAGAGGGGTAAGTGGGGGCCCCGGTATGTTGGGTCTTTGCGTGAAGGTGCGAAGGTAGGAAAGGTGGCCTATCGGTTGGAGCTGCCAACGGAATTGGGATGGATCCATGACACTTTTATGTGTCGCAATTGAAGAGGTGTGTAGTAGATGAGTCAGCAGTGGTTCTACTAGAGAACGATTAGGTGGATGCGAGTCTGTGTTACGCCGAGAGGCCACTGGCCATCAGGAATCGGAAGATCAAGTTTTTGAGGAACCAGGGAGGTACCTCTGGTATTGATTCAGTGGCAACCTCGGAAGAGATCGGAAGTGTCTGGGGAAGCCGAAACGTGGGATGCGGGAGCAGCATCCAGAACTATTTTTAGAGTGAGACTTCGAGGGCGAAGTCTAATTCTAGTGGGGGAGAATTGTAACAGCCCAAAATCTCAAGTATTGTTAAATTGCAATTTTGGGGTGTTTTAAAGGGGAGACTCGGCGAGTGGGAGCCAGACTCGCCGAGTAGGGTCGCAGATTTGGTCGCGGGTTCGCGACTGGACTCGACGAGTCCAGGTATGGACTCGGCGAGTCGACGCTGTTCAGCGGAAACCCTAGCCGTTTCGTATTGGGTCGTATAAAAGGGTTGTTATGTCGTCATTTCACGTCTTTTGGCCGATTGAGGAGGACCCTAAACGGCTGTGGGCATCCAGAACAAGGATTGAAGATCATTGGTGAATTGAGGAAGTTATTGTTCGAGAAGGAGAAGGTTTTGGCTAATGGGACAGCAAGGGAATCACGTTTTGAGTCTTGGGGACACTGAGAGTGCATGATTCAGGTAACCTTTCGGATTATTTACTGCTATGTGAAAGTGTGCACGGATTTAGGGTTTGTGAAACCCATTTAGAGATTAGATGGATTGCTGTGTTGTTATTCAACGTTTATAACCTTGTATTAGGACCCTTAGAGGTCCAGAAGGATCCATGTTTGTATATTCGGGAAAATATGTATCTCAGGAAGCAGTTCGATCGACTGCATGGCGTGGACTCGCCGAGTCGGATGATCAGACTCGGCGAGTAGCTTGAAGATTTACTGGGACTCGCCGAGTTGTTCTTCAGACTCGGCGAGTAGAGTCGGGGTGGCCCCGCGATTCTTCCAGGAGTAACTCGTTGAGTCAAAGAGAGTACTCGACGAGTAGAAGGGAATCTTAGAGGAATGAAGGACGACCAGACTCACCGAGTCGCCAGGGAACTCGCCGAGTCCAGTCGAGTTGACAGCGGACTGTTGACTAGAGTTGACTGGTGTGATTTCTTAGGGTCAACTAATGAGGAAGATAGAAGTATTAATAAGAGACATATGATGTGACAGGGAGCTTGTAGCTCGGAGGATTAAGTGTAAGGGATTTCAGGAGTTGCTATCTTCCAGTGACCGCGAGGTGAGTCTTCTCACTATACTTCACCCGGATGGGTTTGATTGTGAGACCGGAAGGTTGTATGTGTTATATTTATGCTATGGCTAGAGAGGTAGATGCTTTATATGTGTTGTATGCTTATATATGATGTATGCTTATACGGGCCGGAAGGCGAGACTCTATGTGGTAGAAAGGACGGTATGATGTATGATTATGTGTTATGTGTATTATGTTACCTGTGTTATGTTTTATACTATCGTGGGCCGGAAGGCAAAATACTATGGGCCGGAAGGCAATCCAATACGGGCCGGAAGGCGAAATATATTATGGGCCGGAAGGCGATTATGTTACGGGCCGGAAGGCAATGTTATGTGGACCGAAAGGTCCGGGCCGGAAGGCAATGTATGTGGACCGAAAGGTCCGGGCCGGAAGGCGTAATTGTGTAAGGTGTATATTGGGGAACTCACTAAGCTTCGTGCTTACGTTGTTTATGTTATGTTGTTTCAGGTTCTTACAGTAACGCGGAATGGCATCGGCTTGATTGTACACACCGAGGAAAGAGTTGTATTTTGGAGGATCCTGGTCGTCTATTCAAATGGAAATGGAACTATGTTTTGCAATTCGAATAAGAATCAGATTTTAAACAAGTGTTTTAATTTTAAATTGATTATTTAAATGAAAAATTTTGCTTTAAAAATCACGGTGTTACAGTGGCAAAGCACGAGAATGCATGTATAGAAAATCAACATGTGTTTGTACATTTTGCATTTGATACATTTGGTTTTATCGCACCAGAGGCGGTGGAGCTCCTCAACAGAGTCTAACGGATCATGCATTCTAGGGACATATCTCCTAGATCCACAAATGTTGTTTTCAAAACAATTAGTTTTTCCATCCAGAAAGAGCTAGCGGTGCAACTTGTTGCCCGTTTGCCTTCCATCGATATGTATTGAACTATATTATTATTTGAAATTAATGCATTCTCAACTTATTATATTTGAAGTTGTAAAAGTGAGGGTAAATGGGATTTTTTAGGTTCATGTGAAAGAATCCATGGGGTGGACTCTTACTTTTTCTTTACCCAACAATGTTCCAAATGATATGAAAGTTGATATAGAGAAGCATGGGTCTATTCATAAAGAGGAAGGACATAATTTTCACTCCTTTAGCGAGAATGAAGATGAAATGGAGAATCTAGATTTTTTATGAAAGTCATAACGAGGACACCAATAAGAAGAATAATTATTCAGATCCTTTTGCTATTTATGATATCATGGTGAAGACGGAGGCAACTGTAGATTTGAACCAAACCAATGGGAAGTTAGGTGATGACTTTGTGTTAAATATGACTCGAGCATCTGGAGCATTTAGAGTACTTAGATCTCAATGGAGAACTTGAGGTTCATGGAGCAAGTGACAAAGGAACGAATCATATGAGATGGCTTTGGATCATCAGACAAAGCAACAGATCAAGTGACAAAGGAAAGAATTTTCCAAAAGGAGATTTGGTGTAACTTGGAGTGGTTTGGAGCAACTTAGAGTAGCTTGGAGCAACTTGGAGCACTTGGAGCAACATGGAGCTCTTGGAGCACTTGGAGCAACATGGGGAACTTGGAGCACTTGGAGCAACATGGAGCAACTTGGAGCACTTGGAGTACTTGGAGCAACAAAGAACATCATGTTGAACCATGTAGAAAGAAGTTGCACCATCCTTGGGGATGTTGTGCTAAGTGATAGCATGATGCGCCATCATGTTTGAAGTTGCACCAAGTTGATATTGAGCCAAGGAGATGTTGATCCATGAAGATGATGTTGCTCCATCAAGAAGGGAAGTTGCGCCATCATGGACCATCTTGGTACATGATGTGCCATCTTGATTCCTTTGTTGTGCCATGTTGATCCACGTATTCTTAGATGATGATCATGCTCAAGAAATACACCATGATGAATGTTGGACCATTAGTGTTCATGATGCACCACCTGTACATTATGTTGCTTCACTATGGTTAAGGTGGTTCATCATGTGTGTTGCTGATGCTCATGGGTTGTATGACACGAAAGAATGCTCTAGAAGATGTTGCATGGTGGTATATGATTGGTTGTCACCATTTATGGGCCTATGGGCTTGGCCCATTATGATTGTAGGTTTGATCCCTCAAGTATAAATAGGGATGCATGCTAGGTCATTTTATATCTTGAATTCTAGAGTGTTAGGAGAATATCTATGAAAAATGTACTTGTAACCTCTTTTTGAGAGATCTGAAATAAAGAATACTCCCCTCCTGCCCGTGGACATATGTCACCTTTACCGAACCACGTAAATACTATGTCTTGTATGCTTTTGGTTTTGTTAGTTATCCGATTTACTTCCTAACAAGTGGTATCAAAGTTGCGATTTGTATTCCTATGATTGAAGATGTCTTTGATTTGTAGAATTTCAATGGTTCAAATGACTTAACTTTGTGGAAGGTGAAGATGAGGGCTATTCTGGTTCAACAAGGATGTGCAACGACACTGGAAGGAGAGGCAAAATTGTCGAATGACATGGCGGCTGAAAAGAAGGTGGGCATTCTGAAAAGACACATAGTGCTATTATTTTGAGCTTAACAGATGAAGTACCGAGGGAGGTCGTGGATCAAAAAATTGCTTCTAGGCTCTAGGATAAACTTTATGACAAGTACCAGAACAACTCACTGACGAACAGGTTGCATCAGAAGCAAAGGTTGTACACTCTCAGAATGTCTGAAAGTACCCAAGTGAAAGATAATTTGGATAACTTCAATTGCATTATTTTGGATCTACAAGGGGTTGATGTGAAGATTGAAGATGAAGATCAAATGCTCATTCTCTTATGTTCTCTTCCGAACTCATATGAGAATTTTGTTGATACCATACTCTATGGTAGGAAAAAGATCACTGTGAATGATGTGAAGGAATCTCTGATGTCCAAGGAACTGAAAAGAAAAGTTTCAGTTGAAGAGGAGGTGTCCAGTTCCGGGTTGTTTGTAGGGAGAGGAAGGACAAAAGAGAGGAAATGTGGAAACAAAGGGAGATCACGTTCTAAATCAAAGTCTAAAGGTTCATCGAATACGAAATGTTATAACTGCAAAGAGAAGGGGCACTTCAAGATAAATTGTCCACAACTAAAGAATAAGTTCAAGAGTGAATCAAGAAGCAATAAAACTAAATTTGTGGTTTAGGAAAGTTCCAATGAAGGGGACGATGGTGATGTACTGACAGTTAGTACATCTACTTCTGTAGATGCTTGGGTCTTGGATTCTAGAGCATCCTATCACATGACGTATAATCATGACTAGTTCGACTCCTTCAAATAGTGGGATGGCACAGTCAAGTTGGATGATGATTGGGTGAGTAATATCAAGCATAATGGCACAGTGCATATCAATATGCACGACGACATTACAGAAGTTAGATTGCTGGTACGTTCTGGAACTTTGGAAGAATTTAATCTCTCTTGGTACATTGGATAAGAATGGGATGAGGTACGTTAGTGAAGGTGAATGAGTCAAAGTGACCAAAGGTTCTCTAGTAATAATGAAAGGGAAGATGAATCGTTGAGGGATTTATATCCTAGAAGGTAGTACGGTTATGGGAATGGTGGCCATCTCTCAATCCTTGAATGAAGGGAATGACAAGACAAAGTTGTGGCATCGTAGGTTGGCGTACATGAGTGAGAAGGGCATGTCATTTCTGAGTAAACAAGGACTGATTGGTGGAGAGGCTACTGGAAAGATAAAATTTTGTGAAGCTTGTGTCAACGGAAACCATCACAAAGTGAAGTTCGGTACTGATCAACACACAAGCAAGGAAATCTTGGAATATGTTCACTTAGATTTGTGGGGTCCTAAACTAGTGAAGTTCAAGGAGTGGAAGATCATGGTTAAGAAAAGGACTAGAAGACAGGTCAAGACTTGTAGGACTGACAATGGGTTAGAGTTTTGCAATTCTCCATTTGATAACTTCTGCAAGGAAAAAGGTATAGTAAGACACCACACTATACAACACACACCACATAAAAATGGAGTGGCAGAAAGGATGAACCAAACACTCATGAAATGTGCAAGATGCATGCATATATTTGCTAACTTATCTAAGCAATTCTCAGCAGAAATAGTGAACACTACTTGCTATTTGGTGAACAGATCGCCATCAACTGCTATTGAATTAAAGACTCCTCAAGAGTTATAGGATGGGAAACCCTCTGACTATTACCACTGCCCGAGCTCTAATTCTTCATGTCTCGAAATCTCAAATATGTTTAAAATTGTCCTCTAAGATCTTCATGCATTTTACCTCTGATATTCAGTCTGAGATTGTGTCATCTTGAACTCTATGTCATGTCCAAGTGTTGTGTTTATTTTCTCCTTGAAGTGTTTTATGACATTCGATCTCGGAATTTCCTTATTCCGAGGTCCCCTATTTCAAATTGAAGTTCAAAGGTTTTTCGTTAAAGTTTTTTTTTTCGAAACTTAAAAAAATAAAATAACGGTTATTTTTTTTAAAGATTATCCTTAATTCCTAAATAATCGCACTTTTTGTACACGTCTTGATAAAGTGCACATCAACTCAACTGAAATGAAGGTTTTCTTTTTTGCATGTATGGCCATCGCCTCTTTCGTCCTTGCAGGTTAAACACATGCCGATTTTGGCAACACATTTAATGCGATCCATTTTCCAACCGGGTGTCATCATTACACTTTTTCCTAACCCGACCCAGATATCCAACCTATATAAGTTTTTCAAACCCTAATTGTTCCTTTTTACGCTCTATGCACCCTCTTCTCCTACATTCTCTCTACAATATGTTTTTCAAGGCTTCATACCTACAACAATGACCTCCTTTCAAAATGTCCCAGAAATTCCCAAAACTGTCTCCAAGAATAAATCTTCGAAAGGTTCCGCTTCATCTTCATCCACAGAACCAATCCTTCGAGAAACAACCCAAGTTTTCTCACTTGATCGTATGGATTATGACGAATCGATTTGAGTGATGATCTAGTTCATATCACATCACCCCATTTCCATTCCACTCACCAAAACCCCAACCCTCAAATCTCTCTACACATTCTTCTCACTGCCTTCAAGAGAATCAAGATTCAAGACGGTGTTTTGGAAACGAAAATTACTAGTGATCGAACTGTTCCTCTTTCAAAGCAAACATTCCTCAAAGCTATTGGAATTCCAGAAAACCCCAAGGGTTTTCAAGTGCAAGAACCTAAGTCTAAAGAGTTCCATAAATTCATCAATGAAATTGGGTACACTGAAGAGTTTAAGGCTAATAAGTTCAAGAAATCAGCAGTTCTTGGCCTTTGGACCATGTTGATGCACCTCATTCTTCGAGGTCTTTCAGACAAACATGGTGGCACAGATACAATGAGCAAAGACTGGATGTATGATGTTTATAGCAACTACTCAGGAAGGACCAACGTTGTCGATCTAACCGAGGTTCTACAACAAGACTTTCAGAAGTTTGCCATCAAGAGAAAGCCACACAATATTTCAAGTCTGAGGTTCTGGGCTATTACACTTCAACAAATCTACTAGGAGAGACAAGAGCCAATCCCTATCAATACATAACCGAAAGAGGCATTTCTCTCTTTTAAAGCTATTAAAACGTATAGACTTCGAACCAATTGACTTTCAGACCCACTCGTAGATTGGCACAACAAATGTTAGCCACTCTTCCATTTGATTCTAATTTCTTAAAACATCACTTAGAGGCTTTGACTGTGTATAACCCAACACAGTCTGCCCCAGTCTCTGTTGAACAACCCTCAGATGTGGTCAAACCAATTTCAAGTGGTGGGAAAAAGAAAAAGGCAACTAAACATAAAACCTTTCCTACCAAATCTCAAACCAAAAAGAGAGCCAAAGTCAGTGGTTCATCTCGGAAGGAATCACATACTGACATTTAGACTGACTATAGTCATCCGATTACCCCATCTGTCCACTCTTCTGAAGTACCACTCGGAGATTCAATACCACTTACACATAATCATGGAGAGTCTCCACATGATCAACCCTCATCTTCCCAAAAAGATGATGCCGGTGTTGAAAAAATTTCATTGCACCCCCTGGAACAAACCCACATGTCATTTCGGAAATCCCATTTTCTTCAACACAAGCACGATTAGAGGCACCTGCCTTGGATCTTAACCTCTCGGAAGCTGGAGTTATCCCTCCGACTTCTAGAGCCCGAACTAGTCTGATACATGGTTCAGGTAAAGGACGACCATGTTCTACTGATGAAGATTAGATTGATTTTTTTAACATGGATCACACTAGACATCCTAAGCTGACTCGTGCTCAAGTTGAATCAACTCTCATTTCCATGAGAAAACATGCAATTTAGAGCAACCTGCCATTTGTTGCTCCCACAAACAAAGTCACAAATCGAGAATTTGAAACAAGAGAAGCTCATCAAACCATAATCATCTCGGATGATCCTCCGAAGTCTCCTCATCATGATGCCTTTCTACTGCCCTCGGACGAAGATCACTCAACGGAGTTTATGTTCGACATTGATAGCGCTTCCGTTGGCGCTCCTCCACTCTTCTCCTCATTCAAATCACTACAAAAGCCTTCTTCATCAAGGTTTGTGTACGATTTCGGTCTGACATCATCTTCATCAGAACATGTAGATGAAGTAATACAAGTCAATGACCAAGTCCAAGAAACTGTAGAAGGTGAAACTAAAACAAATCCTCCCCAAGGAAATCAAATAGAAAATAATCCCATTCCTTCCGAACCTCAAGTAAACAAAGATGGTGATGTCTATAAGTCCGAGAGTTCCACCTCGGAGACTAGATCATCAGATGAAAATATTGTTGATCCATTTGCCCTTCTGAAACTTTGATACCATGTAGCTACAACTATCTCATAGTTTGAATCACTCGATAAATCAGTGGCACAGTTAGACTCCAATCTTGATGAAAAGGTTTACAACCTCGACTCGCAGCTCGATGTCATTCTCCAATCCTTTTCCAAGATTCAACAACCCGGGCCATCCAAAGTTGAGCGAGAAACTCAACTTGATTAGCTCATCTCATTACGCTTGTAGAGTCTATTGAATTGCGTCATGGGCTCGGTCCTTAGCCCAGTTTGAATGCCGGTTTTGGGCCTGTCCATCCGTGCATTATTTTGTATTAAGGTTTTGTATATAAGCTGCATGCATGCAGACTTATTAAGTATCACTTTTATTGTTTTTGTTTTACATCGTTTGTAAACCCTAGCTCGCCTCTATAGCGGAAGTTCTTCATCGAGCTCTGCTGAGACGTGACTCAGTTTTGAATCATAAGAATAAGTTTGATTCTGTTTTGTGTTCATACTCGCATTAATCTTAAACTGTTTTATTACTTTTATCGTTCTTGTGAAAGATCTAATCAATCTAAGAGTTTTTGAACTCATCAATTGGTATCAGAGCAGGAGACTGTGTAATCCATACACACCTCTTCTGTCGAAGAAGTTCATAGGGTTTTAATTCCGCATTAATTGATATTTATTGATCCGTCACTCTCTATTGACGTATCTCATTAATTGTTAATCTAACCCTAACGAAATATTACAAGTTTCATCTTTTACAGGTTATCGATCAAAAGTATTTACAATGTCCATGGACGATTCACAAACCAATCCGATCAATATTTCCAACAGCATAGGGTCTACAACAAGAATACCAATCTTGTATACACAAGACTATGAAGTTTGGATGCATCACTTTGAAGACTACGTGATTGGATTGGAGGACAATGTATATCTAATCTAGGAAGCAATCACTTCAAGCCCATTCGCTCACTCAAGCACATCAAAGATTGTTAAAACTCAGAAAGAATACAATCAGCTTGTCAATGACGTCAAAGACATTCCTCAGGATGAAAAGGAGAAGTTTTAGTGCAACATCAAAGCTCTATGAAAGATAAGGTTTGCGCTACAATCGGATACGTTTCGTTTAGTGAGTTCGTGTGCTACAACTAAGGAGATCTGGGATAGATTGAAGGAATTATATTCCACAGATGAAGATCTGGAACACTCTATCCAAACTCTCTTGTTATCTGAGTTTGGTGACTTTAAGCAAAAGCCAGAAGAAAAACTTGTGCAAACTTTTGATCGTTTCAATCATCTTTTGAGTAAGATGATAAAGCATGGAATTGAAAGAAAGGTAATAGAACAAAAGGTCACCTTCATGAACGGCCTCAGACCTGAATGGATGGCGGTTGTGTCAACTGTCAAAGCTCATGAGCAGTTCAAGTCTTACTCTCTGGCAAAACTTGTGGGTATTTTAAAATCCCATGAGAATGCCTTATCAAAGGAAATGAATGTGGTTTCGGGTCTGGGTTATTTAGCTCTTGTCTCCAAAGGAAAGAGTTCAGTTGAAGAAGAAGAGGAATTAGATCTTGCAGATTTTGATCTAACCGGCGAAGAGTACGCCATGATGGTGTCCAACCCCCGAAAATTCATTAAGAAGAAATTCCCAGCCAACAAGAACCGAAACTGGCAGGGTAGTTACAGCGCCGAAAGGATCAAGGAGGAACTGAAGACGGTTTCAAAATTTGAAGAATCAAAGAAGGAAGCTAAAGTTGGAGGAGACTCAGGGTTTGACTGTCATTACTGTGGGGGCAAAAATCATTTTGCTAAAGACTGTATGCTAAGAAAGAAAGAAGAAAAGTCAAATGAAGAAGATGAGGAAGCGAGCCTCCTGAGAAGATTGGAAGAAATAAAGAAAAGAAAGTCTGCTGTTAATAACTCTACCACGAATGCTTTAATTGTACAGGGTTCAAATCACAATGATGAGTTTGGTGGTATGGAGGTCTGGTCCACAGATTCGGAGGATGATGAAGTCAGGAAGCCCAATCACGGAAAAGCTATGCTGGCAAAAGAAAATCAGGCAACAGGAAGATGTTTTGCAGTGACCGAGGGTGTGTCCCAAATGAGAGGATACACAACTGATGGGGGAGTTGAAGAGGAAAGGGAGCGAGAGGACAGATGTTTTGCGGCCAAGCCTGTTAATGCTCAGATCAACGAATGTGATGAGTTGATCAAAAAGGTACAAAATATTCTTGCTTCTCTAAAAATACCTGTTAATGATTATGAATAGGAATTAAACAACTTAAAGTCAAAATTCTCAAGCATAAGTAGCAGTCTCACCCAAACCCGTGTCACAAACTCTAACCTAACTGATCAAATCAGCAAGATTTCTTCAAAGAGTGAGGAACGAAGAATGTGGATCAAGCAGAAGGAAAAGGAGTTATTTAGATATAAAGATGATTCTATTTATTTGCAGATAGACAATCTTAGACTTCTTAAACAGAGAAATGTTTTTTTGTTTAATTGCTAAGAGACTCTATTTTAACATCACTCAGTTGCATCTTGATGGTGAAATAGGGAAGAATATACATCGTATGATTTTACCTTTCCTTGAATTAAAGGAGGATGAAATCGATGCCGAAGCATACAACTGTGAAAGTGTTGTATCTTCTGACGAAGTGTCTCCAGCATATAAAATAGGTCTGGACAAAATTGAATCCTACATAAAGTCCAAGGACCACAAGGACATGCTCAAAAATCTGCTAGATGAAAATGATATATTGAAACTGAGAGCCGAAACTATACAAAAATTTGACTCCTTGAATGCCAATTTAAGTTCAGAAAACAAAATTGATGTTGAAAATACATCTGAACTTAATGAGGATGATGATATGAGTGAAATTTCTGTAGAAGATTTGGTAGACTGTTCTGAATTAGCCAAAAACGAACCCAAGTCCCATAAGAACCTAATTTCTGAAAACTCTGTTGAGTTTGCTTGTTCATCTATCGATAAGTCTAAAGTTCTAAAAAGCTAAAGCTGTTGTGTACCAAAAGGTTCAGATTACCCCAAATCAAGTCTACACTGTACCGGGAGTCACTCCACAACAAACTGCAGAGTTAACCGCTATGATAGAAGAAGACAATGCTGGTGGATGTGATGAATTCTTTTGGTCGGCCCCAATAGACAACGCAGGCGAGACAAAGGGTCTTTCTCAGAAACCCTCATGGAGAGTGAAAGGTAGATATATACCTGAACCACTAAATGAGCCTACAAAGTACGATGTGCCGAGCACAAGTGGAACTAAACCCTCTTTGGATGAACCGATGCAAACCACGAGTGGTACTTCTTCAACAAAAAGTGAATGCTGTGCTCATGCTTCTAAAAGAAAGGCCAACATTCATAGAAATCCAAAACAGGTGGCTGATCGAAAGCATCAACGAAATATGAGATATAAGAAGAATCTCTCCGAAAGAAAGCGATTTTGGAACTCTCAGAATCCTGATTTTGTAAGGATTGAAAGGAAGTCTAAATTGGAAGAAAACTCAAGGAACCAGAAGAACAGTTACGATACCAACCGAAAGGAAGGTTTCGGTCCTTCAACAGATAGGAACCGAAAGGGTGGTTTCGGTCCATCTTCCTACAACAACCGAAAGAGTGGTTTCGGTCCATCATCCATCAACAACCGAAAGAGCGGTTTCGGTCCCTCATCCATCAACAACCAAAAGAGCGGTTTCGGTCCCTCATCCTACAACAACCGAAAGGAGATTTTCGGTCCCTCATCCTACTACAACCGAAAGGAGAGTTTCGGTCCTTCATCCCATGGCAAACGAAGTAGCAATTTCGGTCCTCATGCCTGCAAGTCTGATCATCAGAACCAAGAATCTAATGTCTCTTCTAAATCCAAATCTCTAAATTCCAGTCCTTTAGTAAAAAACCCCAGTCCTCCTAAATCAACAAAAATTAAAGTGTTCACCATTAAAAGAAAAGATGAAACAACTTTAATTAAACGCACATATATGGTTGATATTTCTCTTACTATTCCATGTCCTGTAAAAGGCTCACAAGGACCCAAGAAACTTTGGGTTCCTAAATCTGCCTAATTTTTTGCAGGTTATACGTGACGAGTAGTTTGACGAAGAATGGTACATCGATAGTGGCTGCTCGCGTCACATGACAGGAAGGAGGGAGGAACTAAGAGATTTTCGTTCTCTCAAAGATGGTGGTATTGTAAAGTATGGCAACAACTCTTTTGGAACTATTAAAGGCTATGGAATGACCACTAATGGCGAGTTCTCCATAAGGAAGGTTGCATATGTTGAAGGGCTCCAACACAACCTCATCAGCGTATCACAACTGGTGGTTGGTACCAGATTAAAAGTATCATTCGACGATGAAGGCTCAGAAATTATCGAGAAGAGATCAAACAACATTCTGTTGAAATCAAAGCGAAAAGGGGAAATGTATCCCTTGAACCTCAATCCGATAAGAGGTAAACCAGCAGTGTGCCTACTCACAAAGGCTCACTCTGAAGAAAGTTGGTTATGGCATAGAAGGCTTTCTCATCTAAACTTCAAGGACATCAACAAATTGGTCTTAGGTGATCATGTTCGAGGGCTGCCAGTTCTAAAATTCGATAAAGAACATCTCTGTGCAGCGTGTGAAATGGGAAAGCAGAGTCGGTAGAGTCATCCTTCTATTATCAACACTAAGGTAATAGAACCATTGGAGTTACTGCATATTGATCTATGTGGTCCATCGTCCATCGAAAGTATTGGGGGAAACAAATATATTCTGGTTATAGTGGACGATTTCTCAAGGTTCACATGGACCTTCTTTCTCAAGCAAAAGTCTGAAGCTACACCAAAGCTCAAGCTCTTCATTAAACAGATAGAAACACAACTAAGAAAGGTAGTTTGTAATATAAGGAGTGACAATGGCCTGGAATTTAAAAACAAAGATTTTGAAAGTTTTCTTGCTGAAAAGGGGACGACTCACAATTTCTCAGCCCCCTATACTCCACATCAAAATGACATTGTTGAAAGGAGAAATCGATCCCTGTGTGAAGCTGCTCGCACCATGTTATGCTTCGCGTCCTTGCCATTATACTTCTGGGCTGATGCAATTGCGGCTGCATGTTATACTCAGAATCGATCATATTTGAATAAACGGTTCTCAATTACTCCTTAAGAGATCATGAACAATCGAAAACCAAACGTGAAATTCTTTTATGTGTTCGGTTCAAGATGCTTCATTTTCAACTCCAAAGAGAATCAAAACAAGTTCGATGCTAAGGCGGATGAAGGAATTTTCTTAGGCTACTCCCTGAACTCCAAGGCGTATAGAGTTCTCAATAAACGATCGAAGAAAATTGAAGATACATACCATGTCACTTTTGACGATAGTTATGTTAAGAAGTTAAAAGAAACAAAAGATGCATCCCAAGACATATTTACAAAGAATGGTCAGTTTACCATCTCCATTTCTAATCTTTTCAACCAATTCATGCTCTTGTTTGATGATCCTCAAAAGGCGATTGACTCTGAATCAACTGCAAAAGACAACAAAGTTGATAATCTGAAACAAGTTATAGACGATACTACTAAGAAGATGGCTGAAGATCCATCCAAAGGAACCGAAAGTGCAGACGCAAGCGAACCTTCTGGTGACCATCCTACTGTCGAGGGGGAGGGTTCCTCTCCTCATCATGAACAAGGTTCTTCATTCCAGGGGGAGAACTCATCGCCATGTACAACAAGCTCTATTGAAATTCCGACCAATGAAGGGGATACAAATGCTGGTCCCGAACAGGAATCATTCTTCGAGGGGGAGAACACGGTTGGTGAAGATGACATTTTGTCTGAACTAGAAGAAGAAATCAATGCTGAATTGGATCCTATCTATGATCCAAAGTTTCCTCCCCTTGTCAAATGGACCAAAGATCACCCTCAAACTCAAATTATTGGGGAGTCCTCAAAGAAAGTGTTAACTCGCTTTCAAATCAAAGCGAAACAGGCTGCCCTATTTTCGAAAGTCGAGTTTTGTATGTTCAATTCATTCGTATCCAAAATTGAACCTAAGACTGTTAATTCAGCCCTTGATCATTCAGACTAGGTTCGAGCCTTGCAGGATGAGTTAAATGAGTTTGAACGAAACAAGGTATGGCGTCTTATTCCAACACCAAAGGATGCTTCAGTTGTCGGTCTCAAATGGGTATTCAGAAACAAGATAGACAAAAAAGGGAATGTCATTCGTAATAAAGCAAGACTGGTGGTCAAAGGATATTGTCAGGAAGAGGGAATTGATTATGAAGAAACCTTCGCTCCCGTTGCAAGATTGGAATCTGTTCGTATCTTTCTTGCGTATGCTGCTCACAAGAACTTTGAAGTCTATCAGATGGACGTCAAATGTGCTTTCCTCAACGGTGAACTTGATGAAACCATATATGTTGAGCAACCGCCAGGATTCGTGAACGAGAAGTATCCTGATCATTGTTATATCCTCGACAAAGCTGTCTATGGCCTGAAACAAGCTCCCTGAGCATGGTGTGAAACTCTCACTCGTTTCTTAAAAATGTCTAAGTTCAAACAAGGTTCGGTTGACCCAACCTTCTTTCGAAAGCGAGAAGGCAACCACCTTATGATAGTCCAAATTTATGTTGATGACATCATCTTTGGCTCTACGAATCCTAGCTTAACAGCTGAATTCCGAAAGTTGATGGAAACTAAGTTTGAGATGAGCTCAATGGGTCAAATTAATTTCTTTCTTGGATTGAACATTAGACAGGGACCCAAAGGCATTTTTATTAATCAGGAAGCATATACCAAGACTTTTCTCACCAAGTTTGGAATGACGGGAGACTCCAAAGTGAAAGTGCCGATGGCTTTTGGAACCAAACTCACACCATCATTGGAGAAACCAGCTGCTGATACAACGCTTTATCGACAGATGACCGGGTCTCTGATGTATCTTACCGCAGTAGACCTGATATCATGTTCTCTGTCTGTTACTATGCTCGATTTCAAGCCAACCCATGAGAACCTCATCTTCAAGCCGTGAAGAACATCTTTCGCTATCTGAAGCGAACCTCCTCTCTCGGTCTATGGTATCCAGCCAACTCCGGATTCTTCGTTCAAGAATTTTCAGATGCTGATCTGGGTGGATGTGGATTGGATCGTAAAAGCACTACAGGAGGATGTGAATTTCTGGATGGAAAATTAGTCAGTTGGCAATCAAAGAAACAAACCTGTGTTTCGTTATCCACTGTAGAAGCCGAATATATTGCTGCAACATCCTATACATCTCAAGTCGTATGGATACAAAGTCAGCTCCGGGATTATGGATTAAACATGAAGAAAATCCCGCTGTATTGTGATTCTGAAAGCGCAATCAGGATTTGTCACAACCCAGTGCAACACTCGAAGACTAAGCATATCACACTGAGGTACCATTTCATCAAGGATCACGTCGAAGATGGTAATGTAGAAATTCACTTCGTTAGAACGACTGATCAACTGACAAACATATTCACAAAGGCCTTACCTGAAGCAAGCTTCAATAACATTCTACAAGGCCTAGGAATGATGCAAGCCGAGTCAGTACCGAAATCGCCTTCACTTCCATAAAGGTAACAAGCGAAATAGAGCGAACCTATATGAACCAAAATGAACCGAACGTTCGGTCTATTTCGGGTGAAGTTCGACCATGAACCGAAATGAACCGAGCGTTCGGTCTATTTCGGGTTCGGTCCTTCTGAACTCATTTTTTAAGGCATTTTAACTGTATTCCTTTGTACACTTTTTCATTTCTTCTTTTCTACTTGTAAAATCCCAAAAACAATTTTCTCTTTCGTTCGATTGGTTAATTCTCACAAAAATCCAAAAATATTTTTTTATATATCTATATCTATCATTTTTATGTTTGTCTAAGTGTGATTCTCGACGACACAGCTAAGGCAGGTAAAAGGTTTTTGTTAGTTAGGTGTCCCTAGAAGCATGCTGCTGTATGTTGACCAAAGTCTCGACTGATTTTGAGTGAAGCCTTAATTACATGATTTATACCATCATGTTTTCCCAATACAGGCTATCATATTCACTCTAATCTTGAGCTACCTTACTCTGCTCATATTGAGTTTTGAGTTTTCTGCTTGGTCCTTCTTTTCTTTAATGTAGAGGTACTTTCGCTTCTTATACCATCTCTATCATCTTTCTCCATTATAATTCATTTCATCGATTTAACCCCTGAGACTCTCAGTTTTAACCACTGAGGTTTATGGTTATACAAAATATGCATTCATGATCTTAGTTTCATGCCACTATGTACTAAGTGAAACCCAAAATTCAACACCACTAATGAATTGACGGTGAATTCAAAAATTCAAGCTCTTACTAGTTACCCAATGAATTTTTTTTTCTTTTTGAGTGATCTTTATGAGATTGCCTTTCACCAAGGCTTCTCTAACCCTAAAAGATCCAGTTTAATTTTTTTTGAGATTTCTTTACTTCTCTTTGTTGGATTAATGTCTAAGTCCATAACTATTTTGGTATGTACTTGACCCGATGGTGCATGATCCTTTTGGGTTGCCTTCACCAAAGCAACTTGATAGGATGAATTATGGAGAGAAAGGATTAAATATGATTTATTAATATATTATGGGAATAATATATTAAAGGAGAAATCATATTGTTTAATTAATATTAGTCAATAATTAATTGGTAATTAGTTTTGTGACTAAAAGAGATTAATTAAACTTAAGGGACTGGAATTGTAATTATAGGATAATTGCAATTTGGGCCATGGATTGCCTTGAATCAAGAGGTGGATGAATTCTATGGGGAAACCCATAAGGAAATCGTCCATGGGCTTGATTAAAGGAGTCTATGGGTTGCTTAGGGCTTAAGCAACCAAAATTAGGGTTTCCTTGTTAGATAACCCTAATAGCCTCACTATATATAGAACCCTTAAGGCTCAAAAACGTGGACAAGCAACCTTCTAGGGTTTTCACACGGTTTTGGAAGCCTCCATCCTCTCTTCTCTTCATCCTCTTGCTTATGGTGTTTGTGAACCATTAGAGGAGTGACACTTGTGACTCTAAGCCTTCCAAGGTCAATTCAAAGGAGGAATTGAGATTGTTATTGCTACATAACAATCAAGGTAATATCTTAAACCTAATTATATGTTAATATTGATTTCCATATGCTAGAATTAGGGTTTATAGTCTTGGATTCAAAGCATGTACAATAGAGAAACCTAGATCCAAGCATTAGGGTTTGTATGAGCACATAGGATGTCTTATGACCAAAACCCATCAGTGGTATTAGAGCCTAGCTTGGTTTCAATTGTATTGATGCATTGGATAACTGGAAAATTCGTTTTTTGGGTTTCTGGAGGCTGGGCTCGCCGAGTCCATGCAGACTCGCCGAGTGCAAGCCTGACTCGCCGAGTCAACTCGTCAGATGGAGGGTATTTCGCGATTTCTTGCTGTTTTTGCTTATGGATAGTTACCTTATCATGTTAGATCAATATTAATCCAATTATATGATATATTTGACTATAATTTTGATCTAATTGAAGATATTTATCAATTAATAAGATAATTGTTTCCTTATAAGATAATTGATTAATTATTTTGAGTAAATTGATAAATTGTTTTGCAAGAAATCATTAAAAAAATCAAATATGGATAATTATGTGATTAAATGTTAATTTGAATTATTTGTTATTTGATCCTTGTTATGAAAAGTTTCATATTTTTCCCTTTAGGTTTTATAGTTTAAATTTGAACCCCAAAAGTTTAGTTGTTTTGAAATTTAAATAGTTAAAACCCTAATGTTTTTGAAAAAGCTTTCAAAACTTGCCCTCAAGTTTTGAAATTTAAATTTTGATTATATGGTTTAATTTTGATGTGTATTTAAATTCTAAACCCTAATGTGTTGAAATGTTTCAAAACTTGCCCTCAAGTTTTGGAATTTAAAAGTTGATTAAAAGTTTAATTAGGAATGTTAAATTCTAAAACTCTAGTATTGTTTTGAAAAAGTTCAAATCACACCCTTATGGTTTTATTAATTAATTAAGGTGTATAATTAAAAGAGGTTTAATAAATCCATAAAAGTTTAGGTTTACAATTTAATTGAATTAAAAGTATAATTGTTAAATTAGACCACCTAGTATTTTAAAAGTGTAAAATACACCCTATACTATATATATAACATTAAAGGTATAACATTATATATATGTATGAGTAAAAGTCAATCTTACCGTTAGTAGACCTCATTCATGAAGCTGGTCTATAAGGGGTGTTTAAGGAAATTGCCTATAAAATGGCGATTGAATGGGTATCCATTCTTACCCACCGCACTCTTGACTAGTGGAGGGTCGTTAGCCGAACGGGTAGGATAGGACAAAACCTTCCATTATAAGTATAATGAAGTATAAAAGTAACTAAATGTTTTCATAAAATTCCCAATCTTAGTTACTTAGGCAAAAGTGAATTGATGCAATTCCATGAAATTACACTTTGTGCCCTTGCGAAGACGTTGGTGGAGTGTGTGTGGTTTACCGACACACTAAATGGTTCTAAGCAAAGGTAGCAAAGGGTGACTGAATGTTTGTCATAGTTCGGTGGAGCGTGTGTGGTTTACCGGCACATCGAATAGGTGACTGTAACATGTGAGGGCACCATGTAAGTTTGCATGGTTATTCACACCCGCTTTGTGATCCTCGGCATCCCAGTCACAAACTAGAGGGGCATATCGAGATTTAAACATGCCATTGAAAGTTCAATGAATCTCAAAGGATCTAGGAGTTTTCATAGATTTAAAACTTAAATTTCTTTTTCATTTTTTCATGGTGGAAATTAGTGAATCGTCATTCACTTACCTTCAAATATTCTGCAATTAGGGTTACGACATCCCTCTCCCGAGTTGTAGAATATTGTGTTGGGTCCTAGCCTTAGTATTTCATTTGGGTGATTTACTAAGGACTCAATCTATCAACTAACTTGAATTCGTTTTTCTCCCGTATTGTAGATGTCAAAGTTTGACAACTATGGTCTTCCCAAATCCCGTGGAACAAGCATTCCACATGAAGATGATATTCCACGATTCGATCGAGGAACAATAAATCATGCTACACTTCCTCCTCCTTCTCCAATTTTTCTCCCTAACCCACAAGTTCAAAGGCTTGAAATGTTCAAGATCACTCAAGCCCTTTTGGCAAGTAAACATAAAGAAGGAAAGTCGGTGTGTGCACACGTCCTAGCGATGAAGTCACACATTGATAGGTTAAGAATGTTGGGATCCGTTGTCTGTGAGGAAATGGCTGTTGATTGGGTTCTTCAGTCACTTCCTAACTCATATAGTATGATAAACCGCGACGTGACTCTTATAGATCTCACCTATACGCTTATTGCTGCTGAATCAGCAATGATTTGGCGCAATAGAAAAGCAAAGTTGATTGGTGAATCTGCCTTCAAGACCTCTATGGATATAGACAATGGCAACGAAAGACATGCTATGATCGAAAAGTTTGATCATAAGAGAAAGGCGATGTCTGAAGTAGTTCCATGTTCTGTTCCAAAAGAGTCGATTAGCTTTTATTGCCAAGAGAAGGGGTATTGGAGACGAAGCTGCCCTATTTACCTTAGAGATCTAAGAGATGGGAGAGTCAAAACATATGGCTCTAATTTAGGTAAAATCCATTGACTAACTCTTTTAAGCTTCATTCTAGATTCTGAATTCATAATGTGATAAGATTACAATTGATGTTTTGTAGGATCGAAGAAAAGAAAGGAAGCTTAAGGGAAGAAGTGAGCAGAATCTAACCGTGAAGGAATGAATTTCGATCGCGTTTCTTGAAGATTAGATTCTTGAGCTACTACTTAGAATTAGAATTAGATTGCTAAGAAAGATGTATTAGCATAAGTTTTTCAATGAGTTGCATTGTAAGGACAAATTTTTCCGCAATAAAATAAATTTTGACTTTAAATTTTATTTATTTATCCTTACAATGGCGTGTATGAAAAATTGATGTTAAAATGTTTCTATTATTAGCAATAATGGATTTGGTTCTTATTATGTTATTTATGGAAAGTCGAGAATTTACCAAATAGGGAGAGCTTCTCATCGCCCAAGTTTCAATTGGACAGAAACTTGGAATCATGCAACGTGGATGCACGATGAATGAGAAATTTCGTATTTGGAAATTAGACTAATTCAGTGACAAAGTGTCAAGTGAAGGACTAGGAGATCGAGTACACAAAGTTGTGTGTTGATCAAAGTCCACCGTAAGAGTAACGAGGTATTCGTCATGATTTACTAAAGGTTTAGTAAATATGATTATACTTATAAGATTAAGTGTAATTCTGAATTGATTGAAAAAGTTTAAATCAATAGTAGAACGAATAACAAGAATCAAGTAGGCAGAGAGATAAAAGTTTCTCCATTCTAAGAAGAAGGGAGAGTACCTTTTATGCTTTATGATAGGTCTTAATGATTAAGAACCATATCTCAATTGATCCTCTAAGTGAGTCTTGGTACAATTGTATGTCCAAGAAGAGGAATCAAAGATTGAAGAAATGGTAAAATCAAGAAGTCAATCATACTTCGTTCCAAAAACAAGTCTTAAAGTTAAGATTGTGACATTGAGTGAATAGGATTAAGAAGGTTTATAACATTCATCAATTGTGGAAAGTTGTGATGTCTTGGATAAGACAAAGACCAACTAAGACCAAAATTATGAAGTGTTTTGTTTTGATAAAGGCTACACTAACTCTTGAATATTTGTTTGTCAAGAAATGTTTTGACAAGAGAATCGTATATGTCAAGGAGTCAGTGGGAGTCTTAATAGTCTTGAAAAGTTTCGAGAACAAATCAAATAAACCTTATCGATCATTACTAGCACACGAGTTGAGGTTTACAACCTATCGTGAAGACATTATCTTGTTTCTGTACCAACCCAATCGAGTTAATTATGGATGTGAGTGCTATGAGTTCTCATTTGAATGCATAAAAGGCAAGGGCCTTGATCAATGGAAAGTACATTGATAGGAAAAGGTGAGCTGCTTAACTACTTGGAAGACGTGGTGGGCAGCTATGCTACCATAAGGCAAGAAATCAAGATTAAGAAAGTTCGATCCATATGAGTTTGAATTCATCGTAAACTTTGGTTTTGACAAATTCACATGGATAGGAACAAATACACCATTTAAATCTAAGTGTCATAAGATTTCCTCCTTCATGAAAATGATTGTGAGGAAATGCTTTCACTAAGAAAGATTTTAAGAAGATAGTGATTATAAAATTGCATTCTCGAATTCGATTATGGTTACGGTATCCCTTTCCATAATTTGAATTGTGAGGTTTGGCAATTAGTCTTAATTGTTTAGACACACATATGAACTATCGGAGGCAAAGGTGTATATGTTCAAAAAACCTTGATAAAAGATTATCAAAGCACTAAGTATTAGAAACATGAACTTAAGAAATTCAATAAGTATTGTCTTTCTGGAAGTTGAGATGTTTATGAATACATGTCGAAGCTAGTGGGAGCATAAGTGTTATGTTTTACAATAATCATCATGATAGTGGGAGCATAAATGTTATGATTGTATGATTATTAATGCACGTATTGCAAAGTTGGCAATATTAATTATAGAAAACAAGAGTTAAACCTTGCAAAGTAGTAAGGGTTATAAAGTTGTTTTGCTATAATTAAGGGAGAGAATATTATGCTTCATTTCAAATCTAAAGGCTTAGGTTGAGAAATGTTAATAAATTTAGTCAAGGGTATATAGTGTGATCTTAAATTTTCGATTATGATCATGACATTCCTCTTCACAATTTGAATTTTGAGAACATAGCAAATAAAACATTATGCGTCGTGTCCCATACGCTTTGGGTATAGGATCGATTGCAAATGATTTAATGTTTGACCATTCTAAAATTTTCCAAATGTCAAGTGCATTTAGAAGGAAAAGGGACTAGAATTGGTTTTGACTAAAATAATTAAACAACTATCAAAGGACAATCCAAGGTTTGACGAGGATTGGTCGCTTGTGAGTAGTTGGAACCATGGTATTGGATGGACTATATCGACATCATTACGAATAGATAAGATTTTATTAAGAATGAGTTGTCATATGGAAAATATGGAAACGTGTCCATATTGGGAATTGAATATTGAAAATCAATGACTAGATTAGAAACTTTTATGCAAAAGGATGTTCGAAGGAATGTACTTTGAGTGAGAAACATCATATCTAAGGAATTGTCTTGTAACAATTTCCGATAAAGGACTTTGTAATATCATTGGCAATAGTCTTTGTGACTTTGGTGCAGTGACAATATGAAAGGATCATTGCATAAAATGTTAGAATCTAGCATATTCTATAAGTAACAAGAATTTGATATTCTTTAACTTATGAAAAACGGATTTGGAGTTGTGAAATGAGAAGGATTGGAAATGTGTTCAATGTGATCTATTTCACAAAGTAAGAACCATAGGTAAACATTGTGTGCATGCTAGGAGCATGGGACAAGTGTTGGAATTCAAGTAAGAAGTTGATTACCCGAAACGACAAATAATGAGTAATCAATATGGTGATAAATAAAAGGCGTTTTAATTATACTCAAAGGTTTGAGGCCATATGTGATTAGTATTATTCTTGTGTTTCACATTTGCATGCTTTGACTTCCAGAATAATTGAGTTTATTAAGAATAATCGAATTATTCAAACAGGCCACAGTCGTTTATATGTTGGAAGTAGGTATGAATGAAGACTGTCGTGAATTGGTGTGTGGATTGTCTAAAAGAGTATTAGACATAATCAAATGTTTGCTGCAACGTTCATGAGTGCTTATGAATATGATTTGAGCATTGGATTAAACCCACGCTCACTTGGATCACTCCATGAAATTGTATCACGAGTGATTAGTGAGACGATAACATCTTATATTCTTGAAACCAAGATGTGTGAGTTGTATCTTGCGAATTGGTTGCACATTGATAATATGTAAACGCGCTAGTAACTTGGTGTCATAAAACATATTGTTGTGTGTGATTCGGTGAGTGAGTGCAAGCAAGCATTGTATCAAAGTTTATCTGTTCCTTTTATCCAAAGTAGGATAAAAGCGATATCTTTGGGCCCCTCGATGATTTAGTGATGACAAACGTAAATGCTCGGCCGGGCTAGGGCTAATTTGATTTGTTCAATTAGTCAGTCGTCATAAATCGGAATCGAGATATAGTACAAAGAGAATGATTTGAAATCATATCTCATATGATATCTAGAATGGAGGAATATAGGATCCCTTATCTAAGGACACGCGTATCTGATAGGATCAGAGTTGACAGCGGCTTTGGAAAGCTACGATTTGCAGATCAGGATCTGAAGTCATACACAGAATAGTTGTTAGACTTATCCAAGTGGGAGACTGTTGGATTAGTGTCTAAGTCCATAACTATTTTGGTATGTACTTGACTCGATGGTGCATGGTCCTTTTGGGTTGCCTTCACCAAAGCAACTTGATAGGATGAATTATGGAGAGAAAGGATTAAATATGATTTATTAATATATTATGGGAATAATATATTAAAGGAGAAATCATATTGTTTAATTAATATTAGTCAATAATTAATTGGTAATTAGTTTTGTGACTAAAAGAGATTAATTAAACTTAAGGGACTGGAATTGTAATTATAGGATAATTGCAATTTGGGCCATGGATTGCCTTGAATCAAGAGGTGGACGAATTCTATGGGGAAACCCATAAGGAAATCGTCCATGGGCTTGATTAAAGGAGTCTATGGGTTGCTTAGGGCTTAAGCAACCAAAATTAGGGTTTCCTTGTTAGATAACCCTAATAGCCTCACTATATATAGAACCCTTAAGGCTCAAGAACGTGGACAAGCAACCTTCTAGAGTTTTCACACGGTTTTGGCAGCCTCCATCCTCTCTTCTCTTCATCCTCTTGCTTATGGTGTTTGTGAACCATTAGAGGAGTGACACTTGTGACTCTAAGCCTTCCAAGGTCAATTCAAAGGAGGAATTGGGATTGTTGTTGCTACATAACAATCAAGGTAATATCTTAAACCTAATTATATGTTAATATTGATT
The DNA here is from genome assembly GCF_002870075.4 of Lactuca sativa. NCBI lineage: Eukaryota > Viridiplantae > Streptophyta > Magnoliopsida > Asterales > Asteraceae > Lactuca > Lactuca sativa. The sequence goes on along the minus strand of NC_056629.2, from coordinate 49,490,397 downwards.
TCCATATGCTAGAATTAGGGTTTATAGTCTTGGATTCAAAGCATGTACAATAGAGAAACCTAGATCCAAGCATTAGGGTTTGTATGAGCACATAGGATGTCTTATGACCAAAACCCATCACTCTTGTCACTATAAAGCATTTCCCACCTACTTGTTCAACAGATCACAATGATCTCACAAGCACTTCATTCACTTTTGGTCTTATGTTAAGTATTGAAATTATGAATTGAAGCGAAAGCCACCCTCTTTAACCTTTAAAAGAAGCCTTTCAATACTTCTCAACAAGTTATTGATCGTTATTTCATGGGAAACCAAGCAAGCACTTCAATATCTCTCTTGACTTTGAAGTAAGTGATTTTCGCCCATAATCAATCGTTTTATGTCTGTATACGACATCACAGATAATCCCAAAACACTCATTTTATTTCTTTATCTTTTACGCTCTATGCACGAAAATTTTTAATTTTTCCAAATTTTAAGTTTCGCACAGATTAATGATTCAAATGTTCAAGGCACAAACACTCAAGCGTTATAAGGGGAAACGATTGGAATAAAGTGGTAGCTGACTCAGCAGAAATCCAAACGGTTTGGCGATTTGAAAAAGATGAGTTTTATGAAAAGGCGTGAAAAGGGAAAGACTTTTCTCTCTCCTGTGTCATCTTCGGCACGCCAACTGTTCACCCATCAACTCAGGCGTTATTTTTGAGATAATCCATGATTTCAGCTGGATTCTTCTCTTTCTTCCTTGTACGTATAAAAGGAATTGGAATGGTACACTCTTAACCTTTATCACTTCCAAAAACCTCTCAAAGAAACCTGACGATTTTCTACAATTGTTCATCGTCATCTTCAAGCTACTAAAATGGCAGAATCCTCATCCGTTCACGATACCTCAGTTCGTCAACCCCTACTCACTATCAAACCCCACCAGAACCTAATCATTGATCTCACTCCATTTGGTAAACCCTAATTCCATTACAACTGGCCAATTGTTCACAATGTTCTATCAGATGGGGTATACTGAAACCCTAACAACTGTCACCAAGTTCAAGAAGTCCTTCCTTCCTCCTTAACAGAATGGTATTTTCACGCTATTATTCAAGGGATTGTCCGGGAGGAGCGCTGGTTCTGACGGTGCCAGCAAGTCATTCATGACGGTGCTGTATGAGTTGTACAGTGGGCTTAACCTTGATTATGTGTCCCTTATTTGGCAGCAGTTGGTTCAAAGCCTTGTTTCTTCATCCAGGCATTATGAGATTTCATGTGGGCATTTCTGGACTCTCATCACCAAATAGGCAATGGATCGTAATCGTGTTCTAATAATGGCGGATTCCTTGCTTTCTTCTATCGCTACTTTTCATACGATGAAAATTATCGTCACTGACCCAGCCAAGTTCTCCTTCATTGGACCTATTCCTGAAGCCATGCTCGGTCATATTTTAGCGTCGAGTAGTGTTCTTCAACAGTACAGAAAGCGTCCCTCACTTGGCCCCAGAGAACTCACACCTACTATGGTTCGTTCAATTGAAGAGGCTGATAAGCCAGCCAAGAGTGGTAAGAAGCCAGACACACTGAAGGAGGGACCGGTCACAAAACCAACCAAGGGTCAGACCCCCAAGAAGTGAAAAAACTGATAAAGCTGCTCCTTCCCAACCTCAACTCAAAAAGAAGAAGAAGCCCGCTAGGAGACTTATTCTTCAATCCTCCAGTGATTCGGATTCAGAATATGTTCTTCCTATGCAGAAGAACGCACTTCCTTCAGAGTCCGAGAGCGAAAGTTCTGATGAAGAGGCTTCGGGTCGAGGTGATACTCCGACTCGCTCCCCTACTCCAGAAATTCCGGTTCACTCTTTTCCTCCTTCACCTCCACCTGTTACCATTCCAGTTTCTATCCCTCCTGTCTCTCCAATAACCACCTCTCAACCATTCACTACAATTCCCATTCCCACTCCTATTTTCACAGATACAACCACTACCACTTCCACCACTAAACCTGCCTTTACCGCTTCGAATCCACCTGTAACCGAACCTACTTTCACAACCGAACCTCCACCTTCTTCAAAACCCCTGTCTCCTACACAATCTACTGAAACAAACCCTATTTTGGGCGGTGAGGACTTGGAATTTGATTCCACATATTTTAGTCCTTATCGAGTGCAGAGCGAGGATGATGACGATGAGCCAATTACCAAACGTCATCTCAAAGCAGTAAATGACAAGATTGATCAACTACTTTCATCTTCTTCCTCTGGTACCCATTCAGAAGCTGCTTTAAAATCATTGTTCTCGTCGGTTGTTGCTGAACACAGTGCTACCCTATTTGCTGCAGCCAAGGCTATTGAAGCCTCCTCTTCCCAATGTCAACAGTCGTCTCTCGCTGTTGATGCCTCGACTAAGGAGTGCAAGGAAGCGACCCCAAAAGTCAATAAACTAATTTCAGAAGCTCACTTGTTTCTAGATTCCTTGCAGGCTGCTGCTGCCAAGAATGCTGCAACTGTCAACACTTCAGTAGAGACTCTTTAAAAGACTCTTCAATCAGAGTGTTCAAACCTAGAAGCGGCACGCCATGCCATTGAAGAAGAAAATGAATCGCTCCATGCTAATGTCAACGAACGCTTAACTCAACTAGAAGCGGACTTAGCTATGGAAAATCGGATTATGGACGAGCTTGACAGACGTACAACCCAGCTTAAACTGCAAACTCACAAGCTGCAAACTGCAGTTTGGCAGATGTTCACTCCATCCTTCTTCATCTTATTAAAGGTCATGATCCCCTTATCACTATCACTGTCAGAAGGCATTTGGCAGACAAGCTCAGACCGGCACTAGACATTCTCAGCCGTATTCAGGGTGTTCCGGTGACTGGGGTCCAACTGCAACAAGGGGGAGAGAAAGAGTCAAAGCAGCAACCTCCTCCTTCTATCTCAAAACCAGCTGCTGAACCGAAGGTTAATGAAGCTTCGGTCAGTAACAAAGATAAAAAGAAGAAGAAGATTGGTGAAGAAGAAACAGACAATGAAGATGATGTCTATGTCGACATTCCCAAGAAACCTGTCCCAAAGGATAACCCTTCTGAAAAACAAACGGAAGAAATCACCAAGAAGCAACGCGTTGAGCTAGAACAGAAGTGAAAGGAGGTGGAGCTCCTAGAGAAGAAAAAGTCTATGTTTCCTGTATGGACTAAAGACTCGCTTCAGCGGTGTGCAATCGACGAGCCAACTGTTCTCTGGCTCGAGCCAATAATGTCTTTTGGCCTTGACAACTCCAAGGATGCATAGTTTGATATGCCAATTACTCGAAAGGCATTGATCTTCCACTGCTTCAACTCGACTGTTGCCTTTCTATCTCCGGACCCGAAGGTAGATAGGGATATTCTGGAGTTCTAATTGGAGTTTGCTCAACCCCATTACCAGACTTGGAGCTCAAAGAAGATAATCACAGTCAAGGTGATGAAGCCCTATTCAACAGGGAAATTTATCAATGTCAAATTCAGGGTGACTCGAGGAATCGAAGGCTCAGTCCACCATTTTACCCTTGCTGATCTACCGAACCTCAATCCCCATGACTGGATACTCCTCATCAACATTCTTCTATCGAATCCTCAGGAGTATCAGCCAATAATCGATCATGTCAAGCTTATGCTTGTTTTCTACATACATGAGGTAGCGAAGATGGACCAAGAGATTGCCTCTGCCATACACAAGCGACCAACGATCAAGACCATGGGCAAAGCTGGAAATGTTAATACCATGATCAAGGGGAAAATTGATTCAAAGTATCACACAGTCATGTTCCTCAGAGGCGAAGGCCAAAAATGTCTGTTTGCTCTTGTCGAAAAACACCTCTTCTCAACGACTTGTCTCGAGCATATCTTGGAGATCGTACAGAGGTGCGACCAAAACAGTGCTGCTGATAAGAAACTGTTCATTGACATGCTGAGGTGGTACATTCTGTTCCGACAGACTCTTCTTGCCATTATTCCTAAACTGTTTGAAGTTATAAAGACAGTGAGGTCTGCTCAGAAGAAATAATCTCTCGCCTCATTTGACGCAAAGGGGGAGATTGTAGAGTCTATTGAATTGCGTCATGGGCTCGGTCCTTAGCCCAGTTTGAATGCCGGTTTTGGGCCTGTCCAGCCGTGCATTATTTTGTATTAGGGTTTTGTATATAAGCTGCATGCATGCAGACTTATTAAGTATGACTTTTATTGTTTTTGTTTTACATTGTTTGTAAACCCTAGCTCGCCTCTACAGCAGAAGTTCTTCATCGAGCTCTGCTGAGGCGTGACTCAGTTTTGAATCATAAGCATAAGTTTGATTATGTTCTGTGTTCATACTCGTATTAATCTTAAACTGTGTTATTACTTTTATTGTTCTTGTGAAAGATCTAATCGATCTAAGAGTTTTTGAACTCATCAATGCTTCAAGAATACCTTGGAAGAATTCGAACAAAAATACAATGACAACTTGGATCATCACATCTCTACCACTTCAGTTATGTTGAAAATCCATGACGACATGATAAAAGCGACAAACGAGCTGATCCAGCAAACACATGTCCATCATGAGAAGAAGATCCATAGGTTAGAGAAAGAAATCAGGAAGAAGAATGAACTTAATCTCATCATGCAGCAGGTCCTCATCAAGTTACTCCGAGCTTGTTGGAACATAGTTGTCTCTATTGGTTCATAAACACCAAAATGCAATAGGAGGCTTTAGAGAATAAGTTGTCTATCTCCAAGAGATGGTGTAACCGATTTTGGCTCTAGGGGGGTTCTATTTATAGTGTTGCACATGCTAGGGTTACACTTTGTAGACCCTAATAACCCATGACTTTCCACATTCTCATGCTCCATGGGTTTAACCTCCATGGGCTATCCATGAATTAGTTTAGCCTACCTACATAATCATGGATCATTGGCCCACACTACAAGAATGATTGATTTACATAATCAATCCCCCTATATTTAATTAGTCTTTTTTGATCACAAAATTAGTTCCAAATTAATTCTTGATCAATACTAATTAAATAATATGATTTCATATTAATATATTATACTTGTAATATATTAATAAACCATAAACAACCTTATTCCCCAAATCCATCCTATCAAGTTGCACTGGTGAAGGCAACCCCAAAAGGACCATGCTACAATCGGGTCAAGTACATCCCAGTTATAGTTATGGGCTTAGACACCAAATCCAACATCTATCTTGTAGATTTAGTCATTTCTTCATTTAGGGCACTTTTAGTCCCAAATATGGTGATTCTTGTGCATGGCATGATCTTAACCAGATAAGTCGTCCTTTTAGACCTTATTAGGGGTCTTGAGTCATAAAAATGTGGTCTTGGTGCTTAGTTTTACTCCACGCATGCTATAGAAGGTCTTAAGGCATTAAAATGTTGAGATTTTGTGTATTAAGCACTTAATGTACATGAAAAGTCATAAACTTGGAAACTTTATGACTCTTGATGGTATTTTAGCCATAGATCTACAATTAGATGTATTAAGTCGCAGAAATAAGCACTTAATAGATTAAAAAGGGGTCTGTTGCGTACGCTGGGCGTATTGAAGGTATGTTGCACATACGCAGATCTGGTCCTGACGCCTCGGAAAGCTTGTACACCCCACGTACCTCCATAGTACGCCCCACATATGAAGCCTGAGTCGACTTGGCTGAGTTGACTCGATTGACTTGTTGACTTTGACCAGTTTTGACCAATGGTATTTTGGGAAATGTATTAATCTATAATGGTTAATGTTTTAACACTTAGGATTTGGATTGAGCCGGTTGTCAGAGCTAGGATTTATTCACACTGTATTCAGACTATGAGGTGAGTTTTCCTTACTGTACTTACGGGTCGAAGGCACCAACGCCAAACCATTGGATTGATATCCTAGTTTACCGTATGTTGCTATGTTGTAGTGATTTTTTTAGATTTGTATCCTGGTATATAGGATGTTGTCATGTTGTAGTGATTCGTGAGATCCGTATGATTATCTGTATTTGACGGCTTTATGTTCATGTTTGTTTGTTGCATATGTCAACATGTTGGTTTGGGTTGAGGCGGTCCTGCTTTGCGCTATAGGCCAAGACACCTGGGGATGACCGGGTATGCTGTGGGACCTACGAGGCGGTCCAGTCAGGTCGGCGACCTGTAGAGCGGTTCAGATAGGCTGTAGGTCGTGCGAGGTGGTCCAGTCAGGCCGGCTACTCGTGGATCGGTCAAAATAGTCTGTATGCCCTACGAGGCGGTCTAGTCAAGCTGGCTGCTTATGTTTGCATGCTTGCTTGATATTGATGGGTTTTGAGCATAACATCAATCTTATGGTGTTCAAGCAACCCTAATTGCTTGGATCTAGTTTTTCTACTTTGAACATGCAATATACATCCAAGACTTACAAACCCTAGATCTAGCATACTAGTAATCAAATTAACATATGAATTAGGGTTTAGATCTTACCTTGATTGTTATGTAGTAATAACAATCAATTCCTTGGCTTCAGAAAGCTTAGTGCCTCAAGTGTTGCACCTCTAATGGAGTCACAAACACCACTAAGCAACTTGGATGAAGAGAGAAGAGAGGGGAGCACCAAAAATAGTCTAGAAACCCTAAGGGAATCATTCACCACGTTTTTGGGGATTAGGTGCTCCTTAAATAGGTAGGCAATTAGGGTTATCTAACAAGGAAACCCTTATTTGACTGCTTAATCCCTAAGCAGCCCATGGACCCTTTTTGGAACATGCCTTGGATGATTTCTAATGGGCTTCCGCATAGAATTCGTCCAAACTATTATTCCAAGGTGATCCATAGCCCAATTGCAATTATCTTATAATTACAATTCTAGTCCTCTAAATTTAATTAATCTCTTTTAGCCACAAAATTAATTCTTTATTAATTCTTGACTAATATTAATTAAACAATATGATTTCACCTTTAATATATTATTCTCATAATATATTAATAAATCATAATTAAACCTTTCTCTCCTTAATTCATCCTACATATTGCTATGGTGAAGGCAACCCAAAAGGACCATGCTCATAATCGGGTCAAGTACATACCAAAATAGTTATGGAGTTAGACACTAATCCAGCAGTCTCCCACTTGGATAAGTCTAATAACTATTTTGTATAACTTCAGAACCTGATCAACAATCGTAGCCTTGAAAAGCCGCTATCAACTATGATCTTATCAGATACGTGTGTCCTTTAGATAAGGGATCATATATTCCTCCATTCTTAAGATATCGTATAGACATAAGACATGAATTTGAATCACTCTCTCTATATTGTTTCCTGAATTCCGATTTATGACGACTAACAACAGACTATAGTTGAACACATCAACTTAGTCCTGGCTTGGCCAAGCGCTTAGGTGTCATCACTAAATCATCGAGGGGTCCACATATATCGCTTTTATCCCACTTTGGGCAAGAGGAATGGATAAACTTTGACTCGTATTCTTGATTGCATTCACTGATCGAATCACACACAACAATAAGTTTTATAACACCAAGTTACTGGTGTGTTTACTTATCATCAATGTGCAACCGACCAGCAAATAACAACTCACATGTCTCGGTATCAAGAATATACAATGTTATCGTCTCACTAATCACCCGTGATAAATCCATGAAGTGAATCAAGTGAGCATGGATTTAATCCAATACTCTAATCTTATCAAAGCACTCATGAACTCTATAGCAAACTTGTGCTATGTCTAAACACTTCAGACAATCTACAGACTCTTCATGACAGTCTTCCTTCATACTTACTTCCAAAGTATGACCGACTGTGGAGGTTCGAATAACCCAGTTATTCTGGAAGTCAAAACATGCAAACTAAAACACAACAACAATACTTAATCCTATATGGCCCCAAACTTGTGAGAGTAAATAAAACACTTCTATTTAACCACCATATTGATTACTCATTAAAATCAACTTATTACTCAAATTACAACAATAGCTGTCCCATGCACAAAGCATGCACACTATGTTTCCTATGGTCCTTACTTTGTGAAATAGATCAATTGAAAAACTTTTCCAATGATGCTCATTTCATAATTGCCAATCCTTATCATTAGTGTTAGAACACAAGGTTCTTGCCACTACTAGAATATGCGAGATTCTAACATTTTATGCAACGATCCTTTCGCAAAGTCATAGCACAAAAGTCACCAAGACTTGGCCAATGAAATTACAAAGTACTCTATCGGAAATTGTTACAAGACAACTCCATAGACGTGAAGTCTCATATTCAAAGTACATTCCTTTGAACATCCTTTTTGCATAAAATTTTCTAATCTAGACATAGACTCTCATTATCCAACTCCAAATATGGAAACATCTCCATATTTTCCATATGACAACTCATTCTTAATAGAATCTTATCTATTCATAATAATGTCGATATGGTCCATCCAATACCACACTCAACTACTCACAAGCGACCAATCCTCAGCGACCTTTGGACTATCCTTTGATAGTTGTTTAATTATTTTAGTCAAAACCGATTCTAGTCCTTTTTCCCTCTTAATGCGCTAGACATTTGGAAAATTTTAGAACGGTCAAATATTATAGAATTTGCAATTGATCATATACCCGATGCGTATGGGACACAATGCATAATGTCTTACGTAAAGATATGGTACTTTATCAATCTTCTGCCATAATATTTTGTGTCACGTTCTCACAATTTGAACTATGAAGAGGGATGCCGTAATCATAATCGAAATTTGAGAACACATTATGTATCCTTTGACTATTTTATTACAATTTCTCAATCTAAGCTTTAGATTTTGAAACGAAGTATAATATTCTCTCTCTTAATTATAGCAAAAAAAACTTTTCAACCCATGCAACTTTGCAAATTGAATCTTTGTTTTTCTATAATTAATATTGCTAACTTGAAATACTTGCCATAATAATCATACAAGCAAAACACTTATGCTCCCACTATCATGATGATTATTATCATATAAGCATAACACTTATGCTCCCACTAGCTTTGACATGTATTCAGAAAATAACTGAACTTCTAGAAAACAATGCCTATTGAATTTCTGAAATTCATATTTCTAATACCAGATGCTTCGATAAGCCTTTATCTAAGCTTCATAACCTTATACACCTTTTCTTTAGAAATCTCTCATGCGTGTCTAAAGAAATTTAGAACTTATGTTACCAAGTCCCAAATGTTCAGATTAATTGCCAAATATCACAATTCGAACTATGAAGAGGGATGCCGTAATCATAATCGAATTTGAGAATATAATTTTCACAATTGCAATCTTCTTAAAATCTCTCTTAGTGAAAGCATTTCCTTACAATCATTTTCATGAAGGAGGGAAACCTTATGACACTTAGATTTTAAAGTGTATGTGTTCCTATCCATGTGAATTTGCCAAAACCAAAGTTTGCGACAAATCCAAACTCATATAGACCGAACGTGCTCAACCTTGATTTCTTGCCTCATGGTAACATGAATGCTCACCATGTCTTCCAAGAAACTCACCCTTTCATATCAATGTACTTTCCATTGATCAAGGTTCTTTGTCTTTATGCATTCAAATGAGAACTCATAGAACTCACATGCATAATTAACTCAATTGGAATGGCACAGAAAAAGAGTATGTCATTCACGATAGGCTTTAAACCTCAAGTCGTGTGCTAGTGATGATCAACTAGGTTTAATTCTTGATTTGTTCTTGAAACTCTTCAAGACCATTAAGACTCCCACTGACTCCTGGACATATAAGATTCTCTTGTCAAGAAACATTCCTTGACAAAACAAATATTCAAGAGTTAGCGTAGTTTTTATCAAGACTATCACTTCACATAATCGGTTCTAGTTGGTCTTTGTCTTATCCAAGACATCACAACTTACCCATCTCAAATGTGCAGGAATAAGAAGACTTTTTCCAATTCCACATTTGTTGAGTGTTATAAACCTACTAAAGACGTGTCACTCAATTCGCAATCTTGGAGTATGACTCTAAGATTCGATATTGGAACGAAGTATGATTGACTTCTTGATTTAACCATTTCCACAATTCTCGATTCTTCTTTTTAGACATACAAATATACTAAGACTCACTTAGAGGATCAATTGAGATATGGTTCTTAACCATTAAGACTTATCATAAAATACAATAAAAGGTACTCTCCCTTCTTCTTACAATAGAGAAACTTTTATCTTTCTGCCTACTTGATTCTTCCTTATTCGTTCTGCTATTCTTTGAAACTCTCTCAACCGACTCAGAATTACACTTAATCTTATAAGTATAATCATATTTACTAAACTTTAGTAAATCATGAAGAATATCTTTATCACTCTTGTGGTTGACTTGATCAACGTACAACCTAGTGTACTCGATCTCTTAGTCCTTCACTTGACACTTTGCCAAGGATTTAGTCTAATTTCCAAATATGAAGTTTCTCATTCATCACGCAATGCATGTTGCATGATTCCAAGTTTCTGTCCAATTGAAACTTGGGCGATGAGAAACTCTCCCTATTTGGTAAATTCTCGACATTTCACAAATAACAAAATCAAGAATCACATCCAATTCAACATTGATAAAATTAGAAATACATAAACATCCATTTTCACATATGCCATTGCAAGGATAAATAAATAAGATGAAATCAAAATTCATTTTATTTCGGAAAAACTTGTCCTTACAATGCAATTCAAATGAAAAAATTATGCTATTTCAATTTCTAAGCAATCTATTCTAACTCTAAAGTAGTAGCTCAAAAATCCGATCTTCAAGCAATGTGATCGAAATCCATTTCTTCACGATCAGATTCAACTTACTTCTTCCCTTAAGCTTCCTCTCTTTTCTTTGATCCTACAAAACATCAAAATGTAATCTTATCACATCATGTATTGAAAATCAAAGAATAGGAACTGATAGAGTTAGTTATTGGATTTTACCTGAAGTAGAGCCATACATCTTGACTCTCCCATCTCTTAGATCTCCCAGGTTGTTTGGGCAACTTCGTCTTTAATGCCCCTTCTTTTGGCAATAAAAGCAAATGGAATCCTTTGGCACAACACATGGGACAATCTCATACTTAGTCCTTTCTGGACTTCCAATGTTGCCAGTGTCCATTGAAGTTTGGAAGTTTGATTCACCAGACAAATTTGCTTGACCAGCACGCCAAATCATTACTGATTCAGCAGCTATAAGCAAATAGCCAAATAGGTGAGATCAATGAGGGTCACGTCATGATCCATCATATAGTACTCTCTAACGAACTCACTATATGATTCAGGAAGCGACTGAAGAACCCAGTCAACAGCTAACTCACCTAAAATGTTGACACCCAACATCCTTAACCTATCAATATGTGACTTCATCTCTCAGACGTGTGCATACACAGGTTTCCTATCTTCGTGTTTACTTGCCAAAAGGGCTTGAGTGATCTTGAACTTTCCAAGCCTTCGAACTTGTGGGTTAGGGAGATTAATTGGAGGAGGTGGAGGAAGTGAAGCATAATTTCTTGTTCCTCGATCATATCGTGGAACATCATCTTCATTTGGAAAGCTTGTTCATTGGGATTTTGGGAAGACCATGATTGTCATCACTAGACATCTACAAAATAGGAGAAAATTCAAGTTAAGTTGATTAAAATCCTTGATGTAACACCCAAATGAAACATCGAGGCTAGGATCCAACACAATACTATACAACCTAGAAGAGGGATGTCGTAATCTAGTTGCAGAATATTTGAAGGTAGGTAAATGACGATTTACCAATTTCCACCATGAAAAACGAAAAGGAAATTTAATTTTTAAATGAATTGAAACTCCTAGATCTTTTGAGATTCATTGAACTTTTCAATGGCATGTTTAAATCTCGATTATGCCCTTTATTTGTGACTGGGATGCTGAGGATCACAAATATGGTGTGAATAACCATGCGAATCACGTGGTGCACTCAATGCTACTATCACCTAATCAATGTGCCGGTTAGCCACACACACTCCATTGATCTGTGATAAACATCGAGCCACCCTTCGCCACCAATGTCAATCTCAAATTAGTGTGCCGGTTAACCACACATGCTCCACTAACATTTAACAAAGGTACGAAGTGTAATTCCATGGATTAGCATACAATTTCACATTTTTCCTAAAGTAACTATGATTTGGGAATTTGTGAAAGTATTTAGTTACTTTGTATACTTCAATATACTTATAATGGAAGGTTTCTGTCCTATCCTACCCGTTCGGCTAACGGCCCTCCACTAGTCAATAGTGCGGTGGGTAAGAGTGGATACTCATTCAATCGCCATTTTATAGGCAATTTCCTTAAACACCCCTTATAGACCAGCTTCATGAATGAGGCCTACTAACCGTAAGATTGACTCTTTACTCATATATATATATATATATATATATATATATATATATATATATATATATATATAATATTAGACTTTTAATGTTACATATATATAGTATAGGGTGTATTTTACACTTTTAAAATACTAGGAGGTTTAATTTAATAAATTATACTTTTAATTTAATTAAATATAAACCAAAACTTTATGGAATTATTAACTCTCTTTTAATTATACACTTTAATTAATTAATAAAACCATAAGAGTGTAATTTGAACATTTTCAAAATACCAGGGTTTTAGAATTTAACATTTCAAAATTAAACTTTTAATCAATTTTTAAATTCCAAAACTTGAGGGCAAGTTTTGAAACTTTTCAAAAGATTAGGGTTTAACTATTTAAATTTCAAAAACAAAACTTTTAAGTTCAAATTTAAACTATAAAACCTAAAGGGTGCAAATTGAAACTTTTCAAACTTATTAGGTCAAATATTTATCTAATAATAATCCTATATTATCTATATTTAACCAAATCCATCAATTTTGATAAGGTTAAACATTCCAAACTAAAAAAATCGATTTTAGGCAATAAAAACGAGTTTTGGTAATTATCCTTAACAAAATCTGCTCAAAAAATCGAAAATCCCGGCAACTGGCCATTGGACTCGTCGAGTCCACCATGGAACTCGTCGAGTCCATAATTGGACTCGGCGAGTCAACCTGTCAGAATGCAAACAATTCGATTTTTCTGATCTTTGGCAGTCCAATTATGCATCTATTCAATAGAAAAACGACTCAGGCTCTGATACCACTGATGGGTTTTGAGCATAACGTCAATCCTATGGTGTTCATGCGACCCTAATTACTTGGGTCTAGCTTTTCTACTTTGAACATACAATATACATCCAAGACTTACAAACCCTAGATCTAGCATTCTACTAATCAAATTAACATATGAATTAGAGTTTAGATCTTACCTTGATTGTTATGTAGCAATAACAATTAATTCCTTGGCTTTAGAAAGCTTAGTGCCTCAAGTGTTGCACCTCTAATGGAGTCACAAACACCACTAAGCAACTTGGATGAAGAGAGAAGAAAGAGGAGCATCAAAAATCGTCCATTAACCCTAAGGGAATCATTCACCACGTTTTTGGGGCTTAGGGGCTCCTTAAATAGGTAGGCAATTAGGTTTATCTGACAAGGAAACCCTAATTTGACTACTTAAGCCCTAAGCAGCCCATGGACCCTTTCTGGAACGTGCCTTGGACGATTTCTAATGAGCTTCCCCATAGAATTCGTCTACCCTATTATTCCAAGGTGATCCATAGCCCAATTGCAATTATCTTATATTTACAATTCCAGCCCCCTAAGTTTAATTAATCTCTTTTAGCCACAAAATTAATTCTTTATTAATTCTTGACTAATATTAATTAAACAATATGATTTCTCCTTTGATATATTATTCTCATAATATATTAATAAATCATAATTAAACCTTTCTCTCCTTAATCCATCCTACATATTGCTATGGTGAATGCAACCCAAAAGGAACATGCTCATAATCGGGTCAAGTACATACCAAAATAGTTATGGACTTAGACACTAATCCAACAAATATGTGGTTTGTTGGTAACTTTGGGGGAACTCATTAAGCTTTGGCTTAAAATTTTAGTTATGGTTTCCGGTGCTTCTGAGATTTGTAGGAAGGCAAAGGTGTGATCGTACACAACTCCCAATTTTTATGTATTCGGGTCTTGGGAAACTCTGATTTGAAATAATGCTTTTGAAACAATGACTCCTTTTGTAAACAATATTGATTCATGGTTGGTTTTAAAAGTTTTAAATTATTGTGATTTTTGGAGTGTTACAAGATCATTCATTAATTGGGATCTACCTTTGCCATTAAATATCTTGGCAAACTCCAATACTTCTTGGGTATTGAAGTAGTTCCGCATGAGCACTACTCAGATCTTGACTACCGATGATAGCATGTAGCTATCGAACCCCGCTTTCTATAAAAAACTGTTGGAGCACTTCAATATGTCACACTTTTGAGGCCCGACATTGCCTTTGTAGTCAACAAGGTTTGTCAATTCATGCATGCTCCTACCGAGAACCACTGGTCTGATGTCAAAAGGATATTGCGCTATCTCAAAGGAAGTACTCATTTTGTTCTATTTATATTTCACAACTTGGGTTACTCTCTTCAAGCCTTCACTGATGTTTGCTGTCAACCCAATGATGGCTCAAAACTTACGCCTTCTTTGATTTTGATTCAGTTGGCTTCCCTGTCGATCGACGTTCTACGGGAGGATTTTCCATCTATTTGGGATCAAACTTGATCTTCTGGAATGCTCGTAAACAAAAAATTGTTTCACGATCCTCCACTGAGTCCGAGTACAAGGCTCTTGCGGACACTGGTGCTGAGTTGATTTGGCTAAAGGCTCTCCTACATGAGCTATATGTTTCTAAAAATTCTCTCCCACACTATGGTGTGACAACCTCGGAGCCGCATACTTCTCTTCAAATCCGATTTTTCTTGCCTGTACAAAACATGTTGAAGTAAATTTCCATTTTGTTCATGAACAAGTTGCCCAAGGTCAGTTAACAATCCAGTTCATATCTACCGATTGATCAGATTGTTGAAGTGTTCACTAAACCACGATCCTCTTAGATATTTATCTTTTTATGGTACAAGCTGCATCCAAACCTGCAGGTTGTTCCATGACCTCAGCTTGTGGTGGAATGTTAGACATATGTTTAGATAACATATTCATAATGTCTATATTAGAGGGTTTCTAAGTG
Organism: Lactuca sativa; assembly: GCF_002870075.4. Classification (NCBI taxonomy): domain Eukaryota; kingdom Viridiplantae; phylum Streptophyta; class Magnoliopsida; order Asterales; family Asteraceae; genus Lactuca; species Lactuca sativa. The sequence continues at coordinate 49,475,236 of NC_056629.2, read as the reverse complement.
TAACTATATAGCTTATATATAGGATTGTAATCTATGCTTTTATTTAATACAATCAATTACCCTTTACTTGGTTTAACACCTGTGAAACTGGAAAACTCAAACCAATTTGTACATTGTTTCTTAAGGTGGTTCAAAAATCAAGTCGGGATACGTAGGTCTTCAACCGGTCCCTAGGCCTTTGTGACCAATTATAGAGTTTGGGTTATTTTAATTATTCTTTAATAATTATGCAAAAAAACATAAGAAATAGATAGAGTTATAAAAAAATAAAAATCTAATTTTTAGAAAAAGTCCATCCGGACAAAAAAGTACGTGCAGGCCATTCCTATTTGCAAAATTACAACCTGTTCAAATCAACAAGTACAATCTAATGACATAAAGGCCGAGAACTCTACAATGGTCAATAATAAAATAAAAAGCCTTGAAAGTGCATCTCTTTGTATACATCTACATATAGATGGTTGTATACTAGGCTTGATCGAACATTTACCGGTCCGTCCCAAGCCAAACTCTTATATATAACTAGACCTAAAGGAGGATGGAGTCGATGTTGGGTTCGTCTGCGATTTAGGATGGTACCACTAGGTCATGCCCCCTTCAGTGGTGGGTTCCAGTGGTTTAGGGAGGTGGGAGCTATTGTGCTTGTTGTTGAACCCGCTTCAATCTTTACTCCTCCTGCATTGATGACTTGGAAAGGAGATAGGCGTATCTCACACCCTTTACCTTCACTAGAATTTCCCCATCGTCGATTGCTCCTACCTTATCAAAGAGTTCTCAAAATCTTTTTGAGCGTCCGATTGAAGATGACAAAAAAGTAAAGAGAGCCCTAATCCCGGTCTTGGAGCGTTTGTTTTTTCTGGGCCATTATTTTTAATAGCTTTTTTGTAACAACCTAAATTTCCAATAATTTTTCTCATCTGTAGTAAGGAAATCATTTTCATAAAATATAGCATTCCAATCACATTTGTTTTCAAAAATCCATGACATCAGATAAATTATTCAAAACATCAGTATCCAAACTAAAATGCCGGAGAGTGAACGCTGCGCCATCATGTCGGGCCCTTGCCCTTAGTTCCTGAAGTACCTGAAACAACCAACAAACTATAAACTAATGCTTAGTGAGTTCCCCATAACATACCCCACATAAACCACATAATCACATAACCATATAAACAACATATATACTACATAAGCCATGCATAGAAACATATAAGGATGCCGTGGACTCCCTCCAGGGTCTTACTCCAGGATGCGGTGGGCTCCCCCAAGGTATTATACCTATGTGCCATGAGCTCCTCCACATGGTCTTTAACTGGAATGCCATGGGCTTCCCCACATGGTTTGACGTCCAACTAACACGGGCTCCCCCCGAGGTCTTCGCATATCTATCCAATATGGTACTAACACATTCACATACATACATACTAGGCATATCCATAATGATTCCACAATAATCATCCCAACTAACTGAATGGGCCGGCTTTGGTGCCTTCGACCCATTGGTATGGTTAGGAGACTCACCTCAAATGTGAAGTGTAGCTGAGTAGGTCCACACTCCGAGTATCAACTCTGCCACCTCTCTAATCATAAACAATTCCTTAGATACAATTCAACCCTTCAAACCCCTTAAAAGTCAACTCTGGTCAAGGTTAAAGTCCAGGTCAAGTCAAGGTCAAAGTCAACGCTCCTAGTTGACCAAACTCGTCGAGTTATCCCTGTAATTCGTGGAGTCCATCCCAAAGCCAGAATCACGATAATGCGATCCAACTCGTCGAGTTCCTCCGTTTTCCAATAGAATCGAGGTAACTCCAACCCAACTCGCCGAGTTCCCTTGTGAACTCGTCGAGTTCTTCAGTCTGTCATCTCACTCAATGCATTAAGCCCTATGTTTTTAACTATGGAAAATAATGATCTGGCAGTGAGTTGAGTGGGTTGGAAAAAAAATAAGGTTTTCATGCGTTGTGAATTGAAAAAAATAGAAGAAAAAAAAAATAGAAAAACTGATATAACAGTATATTGAGTGGGTAGGGAGGGAAGGACTCCCTTCAAGCCAAACGACTTTGTCAAGAAAAAGAGTAAATTACACAAATGATCCCTATAGTTTGGGGTAACGCGGGTTTGGTCATTGACTTATTTTTTTAACTCGGAAGGTCCATATTATTTGTTTTTGTTACACGCTTGGTCCCTGTCTTACCTAAAAAGACTATTTTTTCCCTTGATTTTTTAATTTATTTAAATAAATACACGCTCAACCCCACCCCTCTCACCTTACCCTACATATCTCACCATTTTTCTCCTGTTTAAATAATAGTTTTTTTTAGGTAAGATAGAGACCAGACGTGTAACAAAAACAAAAGTAGGGACCAAGTACATAACAAAAACAAATAGTAGGGACCTTCCGAGTTAAAAAATTAAGTTAGGGACCAAACACGAAAATTACCCCAAACCATAGGAACCATTCGTGTAATTTACTCCAAGAAAAATAGTAAACTATGTAACGAGGACCATAACCATAACTAGTTATTCGTACAAAGTAATATCCTCTTTAACCAGTTTTCTAATAGTAATTAAGGTAATTGAGTCTATCTAATCGATATTTAAAAAAAATGCTTAATCATCCGACCTTTATAACCGGGTACGCATAACCTAACCGCGTATGCATAACCAGAACGTAAACGGTTAAGAGTTTAAAATCCTTGGACTGGTGGTCGTAATTGGTCAGGATTTCCTTATCGATAATTGAATTTTTTTAATGGGTTACAACCCGAGTCCAAGCGGAAACTTGATCCATTACCAGGCCTTTTGTGTGCATCCACTTCTACTATTGGGGTATGCGTCTACACAAAAAAAACACATCACAGTTGTAACAATTAACAACTAATTGCTATTTTACCATGTGCACAAGATACCCAAAAATAGCTATATATTAATTCACAAATCATTTTACATCAAAACCCTTATTTAGTACATTCACTTTCCGGGGACAAAGTTTGTAGCATAAGACCAGGCGTTATTTGCAACAGGGTCAGCAAGGTGGTCAGCCAAGTTCTCCAACGGCCCCTTTCCTGTGACAATGGCTTGAACAAAGAACCCAAACATGGAGAACATAGCCAGTCTCCCATTCTTGATCTCCTTCACCTTCAACTCAGCAAAAGCCTCTGGATCATCTGCAAGGCCCAATGGGTCGAAGCTACCACCAGGGTAAAGTGGGTCAACAACCTCACCCAATGGTCCACCGGCAATTCTGTAGCCCTCAACAGCACCCATCAAGATGACTTGGGTGGCCCAGATAGCCAAGATGCTCTGAGCATGGACCAAACTAGGGTTTCCCAAGTAATCAAGCCCACCTTCACTGAAGATCTGGGATCCAGCCTTGAACCATACAGCCTCACCGAACTTCACACCATTACGGGCCAAGAGCTCAGGGAAGACGCAGCCAAGAGCTCCAAGCATTGCCCATCTGCAGTGGATGACCTCAAGCTCACGGTTCTTGGAAAATGTCTCTGGATCAGCAGAAAGTCCGGCGGTGTCCCAGCCGTAGTCACCTGGGAATTCACCGGTCAGGTATGATGGAGCCTCGCCGGAGAATGGGCCTAGGTACTTGACACGGTCAGGGCCGTACCATGGACTTCCTGATGGCGCAGCCTTCTTGGCAGCTGCAGTCTTCCTCATGGAAACCCGTCCATTTCCGAAAAGCTCAGAACTTGAGGGACTTGTTTTCACTGCTTGGCCTGCGAAAGGAGAGGAGAGAGCCATGGTGGAAGCAGCCATTGTAAGTTTTCTTAAATTAGAAACTAAAAATATTTAGAAAGTTGGGGGCTGACTGCTTAAGTCATATGGTTCTTCACAAGTGCTATAAATAGGATGGTGCATTTTGTCGGGTACTGTTTTATCTTCCGGATATTTAGTTTGTTTTTGATTCGAGGCTGATATATTTGATCCATATGAACTACATCAATTTAGAACACCAACTAAAAATCGACAGCTGTACATTTAATTTCATTCCAAGATTTCCTATCCCAAATGTTTAAAAAACACTTAAACTCATGTACGTCAAACAAACCTTACTCAGTGCCCGCTCTACGTATACATCATTTTTAGTAACAAGTATATTTATAATTGGGTTTAGGATAAAATTTGATATCCAATCAAATTTCATATTTACCTATAGATTTGACCTGGTGATCTGAAATTAGTTAGTGGATCCTTATTTATTTGCAAAAACTAAAAGTGGAATCCATCATATAACAATATTCATTTTGAATTCAGATGAGTTTATTAATCATGATCTATGGATACTAACATACATTCAACACATGAAACATAAATAAACTCTAGCATTATTCTTGTGTATCGAGTGTTAACAACTGGAAAATCTAGTGCTGATAACTTAACCATGTCTATTTGATTATATGGAATTTTAAGGGAGGAAAGATTATATAAGAATACTTGTGTGGTAGCTCGCCTTGAACATATATGACACATTCACGTAATCATATTTAATTTTTAGTGCGTTTTGTCATCATTCTTGCATTTCTCAACAAATTCCATCATATATTAACTTTCTACATCGTGGCATTATATTTTCTATTTTTTTTTTCAAGAATGACATGTACCTTATATATTTATTCGTTCATGACATCAACATACATTTATTTAAATATATCATCAAATTACTTTATCTAATGTCCATAATAACATTTTACTTAAAACTTTTACCCATAACAGAAAGTTACTTATATTTAGTTCATTATCCATGATAAAAACGTAGTTACATGAATTTCTATATATTAATAACAACGTATTTTATATTTTATCCATAATAACTATTGGTTTATATTTCATATCCATAATAGCAACATATGTGGATTTCAATACAAATATGGAAATGCACTTTATTGGTTTTATATATCATCATTATATGTAAAAAGTTTAGGTATGTTGTTATTATTGGTAATAAATTGTAAGTATCATGATATTGTTTTTAAAAACAATATAAATATGTTGCTATTGTAGGTTTTACATTGCACCAATAAAGATAAAAGATGAATTTTTATACAAGAATGGTTGTTAATGAAAATGGGAAGGCGTGCAACGAGACATTTGATCGTACCTTCAGTTACTACCATTGTGATAGGGAAGGTTTGAGAAAATCTAATGCAAAAATTGTGTTAAAAGGGACAAATACAATACAAAGAACTATTTATCTTCAATCTCTAGCCATAACTAAGATAGCTGATCATACATATGGCTAATTATACCATAAATGTTCTTTCAATGTATATACCTTTATAGGTAAACGAAACATCAACAAAATCACTAAGATCCCATTAGGATGGGATAGATGGGTTAGGAGGGTGACATATCATGTTGACAATTATGCCTCCTTAGGTGTAGATTGAATGATTCAACTAAATGATATTATAAATATTTATAGACGGACATGTATAGCTGTGTAGAGGGGAGGGGTGTAAATTGACACAAAAAAATAATCCCTTGTGCGAACACATGTAACGGTGACTAACCACAAGGAGTAGATCAATGCCAACACCAACACATTTGTAGTTTAAAGATTCTATCACTAGGTGTGAGACTCATGTATTACATGAGTTTATTTAAAAAAAACTAAATATAAAATTCTAAACATTTGAAAAGTATGATCTTTATAAGAAAAATGATAAAGTTTTAATTATAAAAAGTAAAGTGTTTTTTTTTCGTTTTTAAATTTAAACAAGTAATTTAGATAAATAAATAAATAAATTTAATGAATCTTTAATTTGGTAAATTTTGAAATTAGAAGAAAAGTTCATTAATAAAATTTATATGCATTTAGTATTGAATATAAATATTATCTACAATTTAATAAAATGAAAAAACCATAAAATGACATGTGGAATAAAAATTAATTTAAATAACAAAAAAATTACATGTGACAAAATAAATAAAAATATGACGTGTGACAAAAAGATCTTTATTTATTAGGGAGAATAATGATACATAAACAATATTAGACCACAAGTACATGGTGAATACGCCATAGAGAAATCTTAGGGCATGTTGTTGTAAGTTATTACATATAGAAACTTGAGAGAATTTTAGTGTCATCCTTTTGTTCATATTAGTAATCTTCTCCATTATGCAAAGTCTATACGTTTTAACGAAGAAAACTTTAGATAAATGGTAGAATAATATTGCGATTCGTAACATGTTAATAAACATTTTTTCAGTAAAATATAAAAGTACAATATATACAAGGTTTGTTTGTGCAATGTTGAGGCCATATGTCAAGAAAATATTCACAACAAAATTTATGATCATTATATATATATATACTAGCAAGGGTTAAGGGCCGTGCTAAGCCCGGCCCACGAAGTGTAATTTAGATATATTTCCAACAAACAATATTGAATTCAAGATGTGATGATGATATTTAACTTGATACATATATAACTTCATACATATTCGAGAAGTCGATGTTCCAGATGGTAGTACATTAGTAGAATGCTATGAGATGGACAACAGTGAATTCTATTTTTAACAAAAGTGATGTTTTGACAGAAAGTGTTCATCGATTTCTAAATTCCAAAAGAGTTGAAAATTTGAAGCACTTTCAAGTTATGCAGTGTTGTCCGATAACAGCTTTGTCGATGAAGTTCATTCCATTCCATATCTACATGGTCTTTTCAAAATGCAAAAGATTCGGGAATCTTCTTGTTGGTTCCATTCCATACCTACATGGTTTTTTCAAAACGCAAAAGATTGGTGGTTCTTCTTCACTCCATTCCATATCTACATGGTTTTTTCAAAACGCAAAAGATTGGTGATTCTTTTGTAGGTTTGATTCTTATTTGGTTCTTTTAGTTGGCCTTGGTGCACCAACTGTTGAACCATGAACTTCCTTAAGTGGATGGAATTCTGATTGGGATCGTTTTTGAGTTTGTTGATTAGATGCTCGTTTAAGTGCTTCTTGTTTGATCTCGTGTGGCTTGAGAATGATATCAGGAGTAACTGTGACTATTTCCTTCTCTTCTGGTTTATGTTGATCGGTTTCTTTAATTTGAGTTACTGCACCATCTGTTGAACCTGCAATTTCCTTCAACGGTTGCACTTGTAATTGGGTATCCTTCCGACTCTGTTCATAACATTCTGCCTTCATTGCTTCTTGTACAGTTGGGCGTGGCTTCAGATCAGTTTCTTGAGCACCACTTCCTTCGATAAGGTTGTTGTCTTTCGTTTTATGTGCCTTCACAATGACATATCTTGTTGTGGATTTCCTTTGGTGGGAGGTTGTGTACGATCGTACAAATGCAACAACCGATGATTTGTCAATGGATGATGAAATGATATTATAGATATTTGTTCCCTGTTTTTAGGTTGAGCAGTTAGTTTATATAGTAAAAGTTCAATCAAATATGTAATTAATAATTTGTAGGAAACTTATCCTTACTTTCTCTTCTGCATCCTTAACTTCTTGAGGAGTGAATGGGATAAACTTTTCAAGATCGGGACTTGCTATGCTTGTGCGGATGGATGCGGTTCCATCATTGATTTCAACTATAGCTCTTGACCTATCCATACAACTATGTTGTTGTAAAATTCTTATTTGTGTTTGGTTATAGTTTATGGTAAAATTTGACTTACCTTATCTCAACCTCTGATTCTTTCTTACAGAAATTACATGTTATGATCCAAGTGACATCTGCTCCAATTGATTTTAAGCAATTAGCACATACTGTATGTGTGAATGTGTTGTCTTCATGTTGTAATCTTAGGTTCCCTCGCATCCATGTTGGTTTACCCTGTTTGATGTAAAAAAAAATACATCAATAAGTTTATTTTTATTAGAGAAAAGAAGACAGTAAACAATATCATCAGATTGGTATATTCCCTAACATTTTTCAGTCTTTCTATTGCTGTAGCTATCGGAAGGATGTCCGGTTCTTGTGGGTATGGCAGCAGCAGATCAACATCCTTGTATGACTCTTTGTTAAGTAATTCTTGTATCTCACTTCTGTTCTCGTTGTACCTGTTGTGTATAAACATGTGTGAGTTGTAGTAGAAACAGTTGTAGTTTTCATTTTAAAAACAATTTTAGTTGGAAATACCATGCTTTGAGCTGCAGTTCTGCTGTGACTGGTGGGTTAATAAGGATTGCTGATGCCCCTTTTGTTGATAGTGAAAGTCCTGTAGGTATTTGAAGAATAAATATGAGTGCAGTTATTTGTATATGGCTATGTATGTAGATAATTGTTGAATAAGTGAACATAAACTGACCATAAAAAGTGGTGACTTTAACCCGCATTGCAAAAATCATGGGTACATCATCAATCTTCTGCTCCAATTCACGACCTTCTTTTTGATCAAGAGAGCCCCACAGTGTAAGTATCATAAGCTTCTTCCTATATGATAAATATTAATGAATATAAAATATCATATTATAGTTTCAATTCATAACTATAAAGTCTTGTCTTCGGAGAAAGTTTGTAATGCATTTACATACTCCTCATTTACAATAACAATATCTCTTCTTGAGAAACGATTTGATGGGTCTTCCCCTTGTTCGCTTGGGAGGCATCTGACAACAACAACTCGTATACCTGTGTTTTTAGGAATATATATAAGTTTATTAGTAAAAAAATATACTAATAGTTATTAAAAGCTGATGGTTGAAACTATAGTCGTACTCTGATAATTTTCTTCATCTGCAAACCTATAGAGTTGGTTGAATGGAGTAAACTCAAAGTGACATGGGAGCACAGGTGGGTCGATCTCTGGATGAGGCTCAACGAGTGTAAGTTTATTCAGTGACCAGGAGTGTGGGTATGAGCTTACGAGGAATCGGGTTTGTGCTTTGATCAAATTTGCGTTTGAAACGGAGTACCGTCTGTACGGTTCGAATGTATTTTTAAAATGGGTAAGATGGAACTCATAGATCAATGCTGTTACCCTTGTCCCCTGTTTTAAGATATATTAGTTAAAAACTTATTGAAAAGAATATTGGCAAAAACATATTTTTAGTACCTGACTATCAGTAAAAAGAAGCCTTCTATATTCGCTTTTGTTATTGGTTTCTTGTACGTGGCCAACTTCCAGAACTTGGACCAGCACAGTCCAATTTTTTTTTAGGCTAGGAGTGATGTCTAGTATGTTGTAGTGATCTCGAGTCATATTTGGTAAGCTTCTTCCAGTTTTGCCTGTAAAGATGATATTAGTTGTTAGTATAGGGACATTTTAGTGATAATTTGGTAGTCTAAGGATGTCACACATGTATGGCGTGAAATAAAGTAAGTTATAAACAATATCGTATATTTTGGTCCATTCATTATCACTGCTTTCCTGAGGGAGTAAACATGGGTAAGAAGTATTTGTGGAAAATACATACTTAAATTCGTAGAGTTATATAATAAATGGGGTAAAATACAACTAAGAATATGCTTTTTAAGTAGTTGTGTATTACTTGTTTTCATTTAATAGAAATGTTAAGTAGCAAGCTTTTAGATGATGAATAAAGCAGTTCCTTTTTACTACATTTAACTGTAAAGAAAAAAGCCCTAATGGATATTTTTTAAAATACATTGTGCATTTCACAGGGGAAATTACTTACTGTAACATGCAACATGCATTTCAGTATGAATGTGTACATAAGCTAAGAGAAGATGATTTTGGATCATGCATTCAATAATACAAAAAAATACATATACTTAGGAATTAGGATGATGGAGAATACCTGGGATTTTAAGTGTTGACAGGAAGGAGGACTACTTTGGATATGCGAATGGAAATTTTATAAAAGAGAAGGTAGTAGCCGGATTTCTCGAGTTATGTGTGTAATACAGAAAATGTAGGTGTCACGTTATAAGAAAACTTCGTAATATGAATCAGCACACGTGTGAGTTCTCTCTCGGTAATACTCAAGTGTTCGGATCTGTAAAGATTTGATGAAGATTTAGTTTGTTAGCTTCAAGGATTTGTTCAATAATGAAATAATTTGTACAAGTTGTAAAAAAATTAGATATTAAAATGAATTTAAAATTAGCTACGAACAATTTTTGTTATTATCATTATAATTTGCTTTTTGAAAACCCTATGGATTTAGAAAATTATCAATATATAATTAAGGTTTTAAAATTAGCTTACATATTGAAAATTTTATCTTGTAACGTATTGAACTATTAATTATTAAAAGGTCAAAACATAACAAATGTTACTTACGTAAAAAATGATTGTTTGTTTGAATAAAGATAATACTCATGATATATTGGTATATGAAAGGAACGAAATTAATTTTCCAATTTAACCCATGAAATTCAAATATCTATGTTGCGGTTTCTTATATATTTTAATTTTCTTTTAAGTAAATAATTGTATTTTTGTTGCTTGATTATGTTTTTTTAGAAGAGCAGTAAATGAATTGAATTAACGTGAAAAGTATTGAGAACCGGTTAAAATTACAAATATTTACAAGAACACTACAGGTGAAAAAAACCGTTTAACAACAGTTTTTTATTAGTAGTTTTCATCTTAAAGCAACCAAGTTTCATGTTTTTACTGAAGATACCAACAAAGAATTAGAGGATGACCAATTATTGATCCTTGGAAAAAAACTGCAAAAAAACCTGTGTTTTTTTGATTTTTTTCTCCATTTCAGTATCATATATTTATTATTTGAGGGTAAAAGTGTCAAACAAGAAGTCAACCATTATTCATGAGCATGGGCTTCTTCTTTAAAGTTAAAATGGTTGAAATTAAAGTAAGAATGACCTTTACAGTTTACATATATGGAGTAACAACCAAAAATATATAGGAGTACAAAAATTGTTCCAGGTTAAAATTTTAGGGCCTTCAAAGACATTATCATTCTATGAAGAAGCTGAAAATAGCAATTTACTTTGACAATGTCTTTAATCTACTGCAGCGTTAGTCTTGGCATATTGAATTTGAGAAACCAGGAAAATAGCATCAAACTTTTACATGATTGTTGATGAAGAAACAGTCCACCCCAGAAGGAGCAGGAGGTAGGAAGGTACTTTTAGAATAGTTGGTCTTTTAGAATGGAACTACAACTAAACTGCAGCAGCTTCCACTACAATTAGAACCTTTGAAATTTGAGGGTCCTGAAATGCATTATGAATCATGAAAGACAATAAGGTAAAGTAGTTTGTGTATGCAGTGGCAATAAGCATAAAATCGAAACGTACTTTGTAAAACAAATTTCATCCATCTTTATGATGTTTTTTTCAACTACATGCGTCCCGCTAATCTTTTGAAACTTCTAATCTCCATCAACCTAAAAAAGGAAGAAATTTAAACTTTTATTACTTGTAACGGTGTAAAAAAAAAAAAAAAAAAAAAAATTGTTACCTTCATAACTATAATAAAAAGGCATCTGACATAAATTTTCCTCTAGCTGTAATGCCAATAAGCAGAAAATAGCAACATAATTTGAAAATCTTTTTAGTCCATGTTTTTTCGTTTCTTTTTTCAACTACATGTGTCTGACTAACCCGTTGAGACTTTCCTTCTCCATTAGCCTACATAAGAAAGAAATTTAAACGTTTATTACTTGCAATTGAGCACAAATGAAAAAGACAAAGAAAAAGATGATACCTTTATCATTTCTATAAAGACAATTTAGGACAAGTTTTCTGCTGGTTGCTAGTGAGAAAAAGCAGAAATTGCAACGTACTTTGAAAAATTTTTTGATCCATTTTTTTGTTTTTTTTTTTCAACTACATTTGTCCGACAAACCCTTTGAAACTTCCCATATCCATCAACCTACATAAAGGAGAAATGTAAAGTTTTAACACTATACAATTTAGGGAAAAAAACAGAAAAGTGGTACTTATATGATTTTAGTAAAAAAGAATAAAAAAAAAATTCCCCTCTGGTTGCTAGTGGCAATAAGTAGAAAACAGCAATGTACTTAAAAAACATTTTAGGCCATTCTTTTTCAGCAAAATGTGTCCCACCAACCCTTTGAAACTTCATATCTCCATCAACCTACATGAAGGAGAAATCTAAACCTTTATTATTTGGAAATGAACACAAATTCAAAAAAAGAAGTTACCTTTCATCATTTTAGCCAAAAAAAAGTTGTGGTTGCTAGTCAGTTCTGCCAAAAAAAAAACAATTGAAATGGACATTAAAAGGTTACTAATTGTTTAAAAAGACAAAGAAAAAGAAAAAGTCAGTTTACAGACAAATATATATAGATATATTTGACGTTACTTTGATCATCAATGAAAAGGAATTGAGAGATGTTTTTTTTTCTGTGGTTGCTAGTCAGAGCTGTAAATAAACAAATTAAAATTGACATTAACAACTTATTTATTGTTGAAAAGAGAAGCCAACTGTCAATTTACAGACACATACACGTGGACATGTTTGGCATATTGTAATACTTCTTGATATACAATATTTTTTGTTTTGTTGGTGTCTGAAGAATACAAAGGATGGTTGATGAGAACTTTGACATTTTCAATTCTTTTGGCACGAGATAGGGCAACATATAGTTGTCCATGTGAAAATACTGGCTCCTTAAGGTATACACCTACAAAGTCTAGTGTTTGGCCTTGTGCTTTGTTGATGGTCATTGCGAAACACAGCCTAATTGGAAATTGAATTCTTTTGAAGGGAACCGTATATTCTTTGCCTGTAGGTGGTTGTAATGGAATCCTGTGTATAAAGACCTCTTTCCCAGCGAAATCTCCAAATGCTATTTCCGCACGAATTACATTCCTGTTGAAGTCTTTGCAAAACAGTCTTGTACCATTGCATAATCCTTCGGTAGGATTCATGTTTCGCAACAATATAATAGGTGCGTTTTTCTTTAAAACAAGTCGATGTGGTGGCATACCATTAGGAGTTAGAGAATGAAGTAGATCTTCATAATGTCCCTGGTCGTTTACATCAACAGTTTCATCAAAACTATTATACTCTATTTCTTCTCCTGGGAACTTCTGAATCAAGACATCATTTATTTCACTAACAAAAGCATTTTTCGTTGTCAAAATAGCTCGGTTGAAGGACGAAGGCACATTGGAAGATTTACCATAAATACTTGGGTAAACATATTCAATGAGAAGATTTAAGGCATCCTTCTGATTGTTACTCTCTATGATCATTGCTGCAGGAATAGTGACAACATCATCATGTTCAGAACTCTCTTCGCCGTCGCCTAACCTTAACAGAAATTCAGTAAATTTTGGATCTAGTAATGCTCTCATGTTTTGTTCCAGCTGTAGTACACATAGTGACGGCCACAAAAAAGAGTTAGTAAGACAAGCAGCAATTGTTTCAGATTTGCTCCCTTTTCGAACAACCGGTAATGTTTGCCTAAAATCTCCACCAAGAACAACCACTTTGCCACCAAAAATTTCACTTGAGTCCATAAGATCTTGTAGCAAACCATCTAAAGCTTCTATTGCAGACCGTTTTGCCATCGGAGCTTCGTCCCAGATAATCAACTTAGAGCTCTTAATCAAATTAGCCAAAGAACATTGCTTACTAATTCTACAATGCATTCCATCAGAAAGATCCAATGGAATTTTAAATCTAGAATGCGCGGTTCTGCCCCCTGGAAGTAAGGATGCAGCAATTCCTGATGTTGCTGTGGCTAAAGCAATTTGTCCTGCTGATCTGATCTTTGCTAGCAAAGCTCTATAGAGAAAAGTTTTGCCTGTACCTCCTGGTCCATCAACAAAGAATGCCCCACTTTTCTTGCAATCCACTGCTCCAATGATTTTATCAAATGCAACTTTCTGTTTTTCATTGAGATTGTGTATTGCTTGTAAATCAGCCTCACATACAACAATACTCTTTTCTGCTCTTATTTCTCTTCTTTCATCTTCCAAATCATCATATGAAAAGTCAGGAGGCAAGACATCAAACTCATTAAGTTGTCTTCCTATTGATTGTAAGAACGCGTTTACTTGCTGAAATGCACATCTAGTAGCTTCTTTACGCGTGTACTGATCACATTGTATAAGATCTTCCAACATCGAATCTTCAAAAGATACCCACAGTTGGCGGGGATTGTTTGGAGTCGTGTAAACAAGTAACGTTGCAAAAAGTCTCCGTAGTTCGTACGGCATGTTGAACACTGATGCCTCTTGGAGACATAACTGTTGACTATTATCATCAATTAAATATCCATGAACCAATGCAGATTCTCGAAATGTGGCAACCTGAACTCCATTAAAAACCTTAAGATCTTCATATGATTTAGGACAACGAATTTTCAATAAAAGCATCCTCAGATAATATCTTTCACCTTCACTTGGATGGGCAACCACTATACGCCCTATTGAATTATCTTGTTGCCTAGGTACCCAAACCTTTTTGTTCGACTTCCACACAAAATGATCAGGAAATTGGACGTATGTTAAATTTAAACTTTGTGCAAATCGGTCCGTTTTATTTTTAACAAAAAACTCGGTCAACATTGTCTTTCTTTTATCAGCATTTTCAACAATATTCTTCAAACGTTCTCTCTTTTTAAATGTGATTGGCTGAAAATTCTCCAAATGATGAGGCAAATGAATAACGGCTGGTTTAATTTCGCCCATCGAAAATCTGAAAATCCGCCATGCTCCTTCAGGTGGGGATATCCATCTACCTGCTTGAAACCGATCAATCTCATTTATGGATTCATCATCATCTTTTGAAGAAACAACAAAACTAATTTTATCACATCCTTTGCATATGTACTTATATATGTATTTTACAGCTTTTATTGTGGAACATATTTCTATATTTACATGACAATCAAACTTACAAAGTAAATATGGGTTATATGGAACAATCCATCTGTTATCGAGCTCAGCACCTCTCACCATAACTTTAACTCCGTTGTCACGTCTTCTGTAAGAAGGATATGCATCATTACCTTGAGTTGTTTGAGATGAAAAATCTTTTGGATAGAAATTCTTACAAGTTCCCATTTTTTTCATACAAACATTGTCTGGATTAAGGGAACCACATGGACCGTGAAACATATGTTTCACTACCATCCTAAACAGATGAGGATTTGCATTTTTATCCGGTATTTCAGCACAAACTATCTCATCATATTCTTCTGTGTGGTGCATCTTATAGTGTGGTGCAAGTATAAGCAAAAAATGAGCATGCGGCAGACCTCTTTTTTGGAACTCCACAACATAAGTGTATGCGACAACCTTTCCAAATATTTATTTTTTGAAGATTTCATCTTTAAATTGCTGAAGCTTGGCATGGAATACTCTAACAATCAAATCGGCCCTATTTTGTGTTTCCTCATGAGGCATCAAGTGCTGTTTTATTTCAGGCCAATTAGGGTTACATGTCAAAGTTAGGAAAATATCTGGCTTTCCAAATTTTTGTACGAGCGCCATAGCATCAATGTACCTACGTCTCATATTTCTCGGACCACCAATAAAATTTGCTGGTAGAATGACTCTCTTCCCAATAGATGAAGCATTTGTTTCCCCACTTGCCATTGCGTCCACCACCCCTTGAAGGAATTCTTGTCGTAACTCCTGTTGTTGTGTTCTGTAGAAAGCTAATCTTTGTGTCTCCAATTTAACGTAGTTGTCAACTATATATTGTTGTAACAAACGACCAAAAAGCAATAAGCAAGATTTATCATTTCTGCGTATCTAAAGCTTATAGGCATAATATTCCCTTATCGAAACACATTTTGAAGTCTCTAGATTGCGTCCCAAAACTGTGACAACAGAGAAATACAATAAGTACAAATAAAACAAAGAAACACAATATGAGAAAAAGGTATTTCATACCACTCTCTTCCATATCCAGTAGTTCATCAACATTTGTAGCAGCCCAGGGTGAGATGAGTGTTTCTGCCTCAGAAATAACTTTTCCTCCTTTCATCCTTTGGGAAGCAGTTTTTTTCGGAATATGCTGATGCCAACCAAGTTCTCGAAACGGAAACATTAAAGGATACTGTAACGGATCATAGCAGCCATAATAATATTGAACAGTTCTGGACTGATCACTATGTGTTTTCACTTCAATGTTCCTTTGACCTTGTTCCCCATTGTCTTCGCCTTCAACCCAAAGAGCAGCTACTTGTGAAACATCCGGTTTGTTATACACCCGTTGATCTTGTCCGGGGATAGTCTTAAGAATAATCTTGTATTCAGCAAAACATGGAACATCTCTTAAATTGCTGAAAAACCGTGCATAAGGATTTTGCTGCAGATAGGCCATGCATATTGCAATTAACTCTTTAGATAACCGTGGAGAAGACATAAATCGGTTTTCTATTTCATTTTCAGTGTCATGGAAATAGAGTTGAAGATTTTTGGCACTTTTCTCATCAGGTTGTAAATCATTGAGAAAATGATAGACCTGACCCTGTACTCTGAAAGTATATATACCCATATTTCTTTTTGACAGATCATTGTCGGCCCTAACACCAAATGAAGTAAATGCAAAATGATTATTATATGTTCTAATATACGTCCTAAAAGATTTTGCAAGGTCAGATGTAGAAGTCAACAAATTCTGCATCATAGACGGGAGTTCATTAGTTGATAAAACAATTCGCCCTTCTAAACAGCAAAAGTTCGATGTTTCTGAATAAAATTTCATGGCACCACAATAAGAGCAACATAAAACATCAGGAAGAATATCAGCACTCAAAATAACCTGCCGTAGGAGATGTTTTCCTTTTGTCATGTTCATAGGAGGAGGAAGTAAAGTTCTTGCTACTGTTTTGGTGGATGAAAATTGTCTATTGCCAATACTCTTAAGTCTTTTTCTTTTCCACTTTATAATGGCTTCTTTTCTGTACTGTTTCTTAAATCCTAAAGTACAAGCAACCATATCCAACTTTTCAACTATTTTTTCAAGACGACCACTATTTTTTATCCATTTTAGAATGGCTTTTCTCCTATACTCTTTTTTAGCCATAAAAAAAGTGCAGCCCCTCATGATATTACAAGTGATTACTACTACTGAAAATTGGAAGTTTTATCACACAGATCAACATAAAGTAGTAAAATAACCGGTAGATAGGCGAACATCTTCAGTATTTTTCACAAGTGTAAAAAACAATATTATAAAAACTTCAAAAGAAAGTAATCCATAGACAAAGCTTATAGAACTCGTCACTTCCTTTAAAAAACCTGAAGCAGTCTCTCATTAAATATAAGCACAAAAACATCTTCAAACATCAACACACATTAGGCTTCTGATATTCCGTTGTTTGATACATAACCCTGCAAAGTAAATACCATAGTAATAGAGTAAGATTGAAAAGAAAAATAAAATTAAAATAAAGTTGTCGACATTATTAGCAGTGTAATTTACTGTTTACATATTTAAAATTGATTTTGGTAGATAAGTTCATTTATTCCAGTTTTGTTGCATGACATTATTAAAAAAAATAACAGAAAGAAGTAACAACTGTAGACACCTTGGCAACTCCATTGATAAGAGCAGCTTCTGCTAATGGAACTTGGGCAGAAATTCTCTCCCCGACTGCTTTACCATGGACACTGCATGAAATAAATTGGAAGAGAAAAGTAAGGATAACTACTTAAATTATAATATTAGAAAAAAAAAAACAAACAAACAAACAAACAAAGGAATCAACTATTCAAGCCTTAAAACTCTGTTTTTTTGTCTAAGAGAGAGTCACTCCCCATCCCTGTATATGTCTCTATGTTCCCCTATTTCCTATAGTTCTTTTATATAGAAATTGAAGCAAAAAAACCCTTTTTTATATGTTAATTGAGGTAGAAAAAAATCACTTTCTATCAGCTCCAGAACAGACAAAAAAATTAAAAAAATCAAGATGAAAAGGATAAGGAAAGAAACCTGAAAACTTATCTTGAAAGACCAGCCATGAAAATTAAATGGAACCTGAAAGGAACATCAAAAATCTACTATAACTATAGAACATAATTAGCAACAAGACCCACAAAAAGTCAAACTAAAAGAGGGAGAAGAACCTATTGAACCTGAACAGTCAAGAACAACAGAAAAGAAGATTAAATGGTCAGCGTTGGAATGAGAAGGAAAAATAGATGAACATAGAGAGTTTGACATGGCAGAGACAATCAAACCTAATACAAATAAACAAATACTATTATTAACATAAAGAACTTCATAGAACAATAATACCTAATTTTCAGGTGATTTGCAATAAATTAGGGCTCGTTCAATTTTCAAGAAAACAAGATTGATGAAGGAAGTCAGGGAACAGGGCTTCAAACGTTGTGTGAGATCGACCGTGGAATTTATCGACCTACTATTCAGTTCCAAAAAATTAGACTCAGATAACCAAACTCGAAAATTGAACTTTAAACTACCGACAAGAATAGAAACAAGAGAGAAGCTACAACAAAAATTACCCAAATCGTCAAGACATTTCCATGGAGTTTTTGTTCTTTTGTTCCCATTTTTATAGAGAAAGAAGAAGATGATGGAGAGAAAGAAGAACTGATTAAGGGAAAGATTTTGAGGTGGGTCAAGTGCCGGTAGAAGAAAACAACTAAGCTATTAGCGACCGATAAGGCAGAGGAGGCGGTGAAAGCCGATGATTCAGTTTGGACAACATAATTCTATATATTCAGTGGAATGGTGAATATGCTTGGAGTCTGGAGAAGGATGAGCCAGAACGACACCATATGTTAAGGGCTTAACTTTAAGGCGGTTACCGTAGAGAGGAATGAGGAGCCATTGCCTCCACAGGTCATGGCTTCTTTTCAAGCATTTGATATTGACTATTGAGAAAACCTTCCAAGAGTTATTGGGACTTACTAAATTGTTCCATAAGCTGGTGAGTATGCAACATTTTCTTTAAAATGATGGAGTAATTTTTTTATGTAGATTTACTTTCTTGCCTTTTGTCCTAAGAAAATGCAACATTTTCAGCAGCAGTGTGTATGCTTGGAATGTAACAAAACTTTAAACTTGACTCCTAATGAAAACAACATGAGAATCCTTTATGATAACTTTTTACCCAAAGAACACTTCTATACAGAAATGTATCACATAATCAAGGACTGAAATATACACAAACATTCAAATTTTAATTACCAAAAGATAATTTGAAGATAAGAGAATAGATCACTTTACCTCAACCTTATTTGAGCAACTCCCAACTCTCTTCTGTAGAGAATTAGATGATCCTGAAATCAAAATCCCCAAAAAAAAACAAATTAATCGGTTAAAGGTTAAGAATTTAACATACGTAATTTTGAGAAACTTACTCAGTGGGTGTTATAACTTTGAGAAACTTACTCAGTGGGTGTTATGACAACCCTTGTACAGTCACAATAGAAGAACGAAACCTTCAATACCTTCTGTAGAGAATTAGATGATCCTGAAATCAAAATCCCCAAAAAAAACAAATTAATCGGTTAAAGGTTAAGAATTTAACATACGTAATTTTGAGAAACTTACTCAATGGGTGTTATAACTTTGAGAAACTTACTCAGTGGGTGTTATGACAACCCTTGTACAGTCACAATAGAAGAACGAAACCTTCAAGACGGAAGTAGATGGTGGTGAAGGTATGATTTCATGGGTGTGTGTGTGTGTATGTGTGAGCGAGAGAGAGAGAGAGAGAGAGAGAAGGCGCTGGTTGTGCTTACAGCCGCACCTCCAATTAAGGGCGGAAGATCTTGAACATTGTCTCTCTAGTTGGGGATTTGGTGAAACAGGAAAGGAAAAGAGAAGAGGGGATGGAGTGGTAGTGACAGTTGCGATAGAAACCAGACCTGTGTTTGTGTTGAAAAGGAGACGCTTTTCTCTTCGTCTTCAACCCTTCGATGGAGCGGTGAAAAGCAGAGAAAAACCCCAAAAATTGGACTTCCAAATGATAATAGCGGTGGTGTATTGGGAGTTGGGAAAATTGAAAGCGGTGGAGATAAAACGTGGAAATGAAAAAGAAAGAACCTCTTATTTTTCTTTCTCCTGAAATCTTCAATCCTACGCGCACAAGAAGGAAATTGAGTAATCTAGACGCGCCAAAAAAAAACCTATGCGTGTAAAGCACGAAGTAACCTCAACAAAAAAACCTTTTTGTATATAATAATGATATATATATATATATATATATATATATATATATATATATATATATATATATATATATATATATATATATATATATATATATATATATATATATATATATATCATAAATTTTGTTGTGAATATTTTCTTGACATCAACATTGCACAAACAAACCTTTTATATATATATATATATATATATATATATATATATATATATATATATATATATATATATATATATATATATATATATATATATATATAAAATTTATTTTTAAAACTATATTACAGATTTGTAAACTATATTTGAAGATTATTTTTGGAAATCATATGTAAGTGCAAAAATTGTATTATTAGTCCATAAAACAATACAAATTATGAAATTACAATAAATGTTGTCTTTATATTTATTCTTATAAATTTACAAATTGAAGACCTTAATAATTATAAAAGAACAAACGAAATAAAAATCGATATATAAAATATTTAAAAAGCACACAGTAAACCCGATGGATAAATCTCATATGCTCTCCAACTCGATCACTGATGGGTCACACATACCCGAAATTAGATAGATCTCTGTCTATTTTAGATTGTTCCTTTTATTCGTAATCAAAGATATTTTCTTGTCTCTCCTTTATGGTGGTTCGACTTGCTTGTCTGTTCGCATTTCCTAGACCCAAGACCTACTAATATTATAATATTGCATGGATAATGGATAGCACAATTCGGAGTAGAAGATAACCAACAATGAGTTCCATTTGGTTGTAAGTCATAAAAATCCCTGACTAGGCTACTTAAATTGTCCGCATTTACAACGCAAACAACCTGACGTTATCACCATTAGGAAAAACTATTAAGTCGTATACGAAAACCCCACATGCACCTTTCACCCCTCGAAAAATACCATAAGAGGTTCTTGGTCTATCTCCGAATGTGGGCCTAGAAGCATTAGCAAGCCAGGCGCCCAACGCCTAGCTCCACTAGGGAGGCCTTGCCTGATCTGAGAAGTGCTAATTTGGTTTGTCTTCATGTGACAGATATCGAAAAAGTAGTCCGTTGAACTATCGTCGATGCTTATTCGAAAATAATGAATGCGACACAGCTGTCTACTCCAAGAGTCGCCACAGCTTCGCCTACGCGGATGATCTGGGATAGCAAGCAAGTTTATTAAAAGAGGAACAATAGATTCTAGATCTGTTTCCCCACAGTTGAAAACTATGAAACAAATCAGCGGTAGTTCAAAACTGGAATTGGCACAAGGAAAGCGTTCATCACAGACAACTTCGTAATTACAACACGGTATCTTCTCCTTAGCGTAAAGCACCCCCTTGGGTTCATCCAAAATCGATCTCTAAAAGCGCGGCTCGCGAGGCATCCCTCTCACAGTAGAGTTTCAAACCTCACCTCGCTCTTGTGACATGCTATGTTTCCCCTCAACTCTTCCCAAGGTAGTTCCTAATGTTTGGCACTTTCCAATTTATTGATTTGGAAGATCGCGACACCTATTTTTTTTTTATTCGGATCCGATCTCTGTTGGACTCGTTGAGGAAGAAATCTAAGAGAAGACACTCTTCTCTTAGATAATTTTTTTTCAGTGCAAGAAAGTTGTAACATCCCAAAAATTATAAGTTAAACATTTCATTTTTAATTCAACCTTAAACACTAGTTATCCTTTTCAATCATACAAAAGCATATCAAAGTAAAAATAATTATCAAAGTACAATCCTAAAGTCACAAAGTGCGGAAACATGGGTAGATGCGCTACGATCAAGCCGCACCTTTCCCTTTCGAACCAAAAGTCTTAACCATAAACTATAAGCACAAAGCTTAGTGAGTTCCCCAATATACCACATAGCATACATATATACATCCATCGGGCCCCGCCCGGTACAGATCTATCAGTAACATGCGATGGGCCCCGCCCAATACACTCATCAGGCCTCGCCTGGCATCGGACCCCGCTCGACATACATACAACACATGCAAGAGTCACACAGACAACTAGCATACAAATAACAATAATCTATGGGCCGACATTGGTGCCTTCGACCCGGCAAACACCGGAAGAACTCACCTCAAGTCGAGATAACTGAAACAGATGTGCTGCTGCTACTGGGTTCCTTACACTGAACACAACCAAATTATACCTAGTAAATAATTAAGATAATTCCCCATAATCCAAGGTCCATTTCATTCTCTATCATTACCATGGGTAAAATAACATTTTACCCATCTTATATCTAACCCAACTTCCAAAAGACCCAAGGCCCAACAGGCCCAAAAGAGAACCTTGCGAGTATGCCCTACATACCAAACGCGTATGCCTCACATAATGCTCGTTGATGCTTAAGGTACAACTTGCGACAACATGAAATCGGGAAGACATGTATTACGTTGAGCGTACACATATGTACGCCCAACGTACCCCCTTGGTGACCATTTCTCATTTTAGGACTTAATGCTTGAGACCAAAATGTCCAAACTCAGATCTAATCTCAAATCATCGACTTAAGTCATAAAGTTTCCACCTTTATTACTTTCCATGATTAGAAAAGGTCCAAAAGCTAAAACCCTAACTTATTTATCGATTAAGACATCTTAACGCTTGTATGGAGGGGATAGGAGGTCCAAGATCATATTTTTTTTATGGTTACTAATAACTCCATTATGGATAAAGTTTCCAAATTTATCCATTAGAATGGTCCAAACAACCAAGAACTAGTCTTTAAGTCTCTAATGGAACACAAGTGCATCTTTTTCAACATAATCCATTAAGTCCAAGCCTCCAAGCTTCATATCTGAATCAATATGATGTTTAGATGGATAAAGTTTCCAAATTTATCCATAACAAGGTCACAAACTTTTGAGATCTAAAGTTTATGCACTAAAGTGATCAAAAGCTCATAACACCCAAAACTAGCTAGATCTAACAAATACATCATCAAAATTCAAGCTTTATACCTCTAGAAGAAAGATCTAGATGAACAAACTCTGGATCTATAAGCTCCAACAACCAACACTTCTCCGATGAGCTCCTTCTTATCCTAGATGTACCAAGAACACTCCAAAACACTTAAAAACACCTTCTTTTTGCTCACAAGTCTCAAACTAGGGTTAGGGTTTCAAGGGAGGGTGTTGGACAAGTGGAGACTGAAAATGGAATGGGTTTGTGGAAGTTAAGGAGCTTAAATAGGGCTCAAACCACGAAAATAGGGTTTGGGCGCTGATCGCGAAAGCCCAACATACTCAGGGATACCCTAGTACGCCCATCATACTTCCACATACGCCTAACGTATGCGGCTAACCCAAAACCGTAGTGACTTCAAACGGTCATAACTTCTTCGTTTCAGCTCTGATTTTTATAATCTTTATATCCGTGGAATTGAGTTGAGGAGCTCTACAACCCTATCTAATTACTTTTAACTTAAAGCACATCGAAATAAAACTCTTAATTCATAAAAGAAGTCTGAAACATTACTTTTCCCATTTTACCCTTAGGCTCCAAAGCGTAAACCAAACTCTTGGATCACATAATCTACATTACCCACATCAAAATGGGTCTAAACCTCTCGTTCCATAAGGCTCAAATCCTTATGATAATTGATCTTTAGGTCATAGACCTGAACTATGGAACCACTCGAAACAGGGTGTTATAAAATGCTCTCTTTTTGACATCCCTGCTGCTTTCCTTTCCAGATTTTTTTTATCGAACGCATGGCATAGCTAGGACCATTCAAATAATGTTTGAGCCTATGTTCAAACACTACAGATCGAGTGGCTCTTCTTGGCAGACAGGTGGGTGCCAATACTACAGTGAAATCAACGCTTTCGTGTATAGCATTTACTGTTTGAGATTTTTGGTACCTCCAGACGCGCCGCTGTTTCAAGTAAGCTCACCTCAACTGCTTCACCTTGAAAGGAAAGGTAGGAGCACTATAACGATGGAATTTACATATGCGTGAGGCCGCAATACATCTTTGTCATCATTTTCCTAGCCGGGTGGTTTACTAGTCCTCCGCTGGTACTTGTGGAAGAGTGGGCATCATTGACTGCGACAGAAAACCTAGTCGAAAAGCAAGACTGGAGGCTTTGTTTGGTTGAGGCTTAATAGTAAATGTTATTTCGTTTCGTAGATATCGCTTCACACCTCGTAGTGTGTGCCCTAATTAATGAGGATAGGTTTCGATGTAGGGTATTTGCTATATGTTATGGCAAAGTCAGTTGTATGAATGAAATGAAACAAGACTTGAGCGTCAAGTTCCACATATGAGATAAACTATGGCAGTTCCTTTGGCAGCTCCTCGGGCCCGCAAAGATAAGAGGGCGGTGAGGCAAGGAAAAGTAAATCAACAATAGGCCGTTTGCCGCCATCTTCGAGTGAACTATCGTTTTATTAGTCCAAATTTTACGACAAATCCAAACTGAGGGATGTTCTCTACTAAGGAGTTGCTTAAGTGAGAACTACCATTATGCGACTAGTAACCGCCCCTTCAAAATCTTGTCTTAATCATCATTTATCAGGACTAGTCGGCATAAGTTCCTTTGCTTAGACACGATTTGAAGCTTTCATTCCTATTTGGATGGTTTGCTTTCTCTTTATTTAGCTATTGAGCAAAAAGAGTTCGCTGAGATGCCTTGCTTTAGCTCCGTAATAATGGCTTCAACATCCTAGCCAAAGGAACGAACTTGGTCTGAAAAAAGTTGGAAGTGAGGACCATAAAGTCCCCAAAAATACAGCTTCTAAATAATTCTCGTTTTAAAAAACCGGGTCTGAGTCAAGTAGGTATTTAAGTGGTCCTTACTTCTATCTAAACATTAAAAACCAACTTGGTAAAACTAATTAATAGGTGTAACGGTCCATAGTTAGGCCTCAGTAACCGGTTATATATGGCTTAGGCCCTTTTAACCCATCTTAAATGATTTACAAAAGCAAATGAAAATTATAGAGTTATAATGTGCATTTCTTACTCGAAAAATAAAAAAACGGTTCGGGCCAAAGATGCATGGAAGTGAAGACCATTCCTTTTTGAAAACATGCAGCCGTTCATATCAACAAGTTTTATCTGATGACTTCAAGGCCTTAAATGCTACAATGAAGGAAGGTTTCTTCCATGTTAGTGTTTGAGTTATAGAGACAAGAGTCTAGTATGTTGCATTATGCTATAGAAGGTCATTAGAGTGTGGCCATTTAGTTTGTTGCGATCTCCAAGGTAAAGACCTTATCATTGGTTGAGTTTACGACTCAAATTGAGGAGGAGAAGGAGTCTCCAATAAATAGTTGATTTTGTAACTCGAAGGTTAAGAATGAAGGTCCAACAAAGGATGAAGAGTAGCTGGATGTTCGAGCACCACAACGAGCTAAGAAGTCGAAAAGTTTAATATTTGTTTAACAAGCCATAAAAATTTCGGCTGTTATAGAGAGAATGTGAAGACGTATAAAGATGTTTGTTGTACGTCTGTATCCAGATACTTTCGAAGTGGTCAAGATGATCAATTGAAGAGCGACAAGTCGATTATCCCAACTAAGAGTGAAGGATGATATTGGTTTCAACAATCGTCGTTGTTGCAAGTATTACCCTCTTGTACCATATTGTACATGTGTGTGTTGTTAGACGACTTCGTGCTTGTTAAGATCTTGATTAGACCTTGATTGTGAAATACAAGAACATCACTCATTGTGAACCCTTGAAGTGATACTATGCTGATAAAGTCAACATATGAGAGTTATAAACAAACTGGACGTTTTAGGCCGTGAAATTAGCGATGTCACGCTAATCCAACTTAAATGATGAGTAAATTACATGAATGGTCCCAATGGTTTGGGGTAATTTGCACATGTTGTCCCTAACTTATTTTTTTAACTCGGAAGGTCCCTACAATTTGTTTTTGTTGCGCAACAAAAACAAACGTGCAACAAAAACAAACAATAGGGACCTTTCGAGTTAAAAAAATAAGTTAGAGACTAAATGTGCAAATCACCCGAAACCATAGGGACCATTCGTGCAAATACAAAGTTATAAAAAGTAAAAAAAAAATATATGCATTTTTAAGAAGAAAAAAACGGTCCCAGCTAGGGGCGGTACCATAAATTTTCTCTAGGGGTAGCACAATTTTTTTTCTTCTTTATTCTTTATGTGAAAGTGTCTACAATGCAACTTGAATAAAAATGAGCAAGTTGTTTTAAATGGTATAAAAAAGGGTGACATGTAAAAGCTCCTAAAAACCATAAAGTAAATGTTTTGGCAACAAACAAAATGAGCTAATTAACCATGCTAAAAAGTAAATGTGTTGGCTTCAAATAAAGTGAGCTAACTAACCATCAGTACCCAAACTCATCAAAATGAGCTAATAGTAAATGTGTTGCCAATCTTGTTACAATACTAACACCTGGGCAAAGGAATGCTAACCTTTAAAAAGAAACTGCAAAGATTGTTGTTTTGGATCATTATGCTAGTAATATAAACAAGTCTTGTTCTTTACTGGATTGGACATACACTTTTTACTCTCACAGACATAAGACTATTTCATTTAGACATTTCAGCAAATACTTAATGTGCAAAGACTTGTTCAAGAAAGTCAACTTGTGCATATGAACTTAAAATCAGGAGTTTGAAATCAAATGACTAAGAAATTGTGAAGAGAATTACATACCTTTCACATATACAATTCACATTGTTTTTAAGAACTCCAAGTACAAGAATGATGAACTCGTCGAATTTCTTCTGCTGTTGAAATTGATTCAAAAAAATTTATTGCTTCTAATATGGGAATCGATTCAATGACACGCCTGAAAGCTAAAACACGATTGGTTTTATTGAAATTACTGAAATCATTGTCAATCTATTTTAAAAAGTTGATTATGTTGCGATTTTTCTGATCTGCGGATTTTGAACAATTCAAGGAGCCAATGGAAGGGGAAAACAGGAAACGAATGGAATGTAAACATGGGGTTAGCAGGAGTAAAAAAGACATATTTAGAGGGAACGATATTACATCAAAAATACAAGTTTCCTTTCTAGCCACCAACCAAACATCCAAATTTTCATTCCTTTTGAATACGGTAGTCCTTTCCTGATTTTAATCATTTTATTACCACATACCAAACAAGGGATTAGGATTTATGTGTGATCTTGAGTTGCATAATTCATTTGAGGAGGAGCACGTTGGCATACATACGACTAAAATACGATTCATCGTCCTTCTCTTACCTTCTTCTCCGGAATTTTTGAGGGGTAGCCTGCGAACTAACTCGTTCCGCCCCTGGTCCCGACCAAAGATGCGTTGAAGTGAATACCATTCCTACTTGTAAACGAGCAACCCGTTCAAATCAACAAGTTTTATCTAACGAATTCAAGTTTAATACATTAAATGCTACGATGGTATAGTAAAGAAGCCTCAATAGTCCAATACCGCGTACACATCTACATATAGGTGATTTTATATCCAACATTTACCTGTGCAGGTCCAAACAAACCAAACTCTTATATCTACATATAAGTGAGTTAGTAAAGAAAATCAGTAATCGATGTGATATGACCCATAAACAGGTCATTGTAAGAAGTTATATGGCCCAAGCCTATCTAGCCAACTTTCTAACATAAATTATTTTGATTAGGGATGATCAAGCCTATCTAACCGATTTAAAAAGAATGTTTAAAAACGAGGTACGAAAAAGAGACCTCAACAGGTTGGATTTTAAAATCCTTTGACGAGTGTTCATAGCTGGTTAGGATTTTCATAACCGAAAGCAGTATTTTCTTTTGTGCACATCTACTTCAACCGTTGGGGCATACATAATATACGTAGGGACAAAAGCACATGACAATTATAACTATTAACTACTACATGTTATTCTATGATTAGAAATCATTTTAAGATATGCAGTCCAAAAATAGCTATATATTAATTCACAAATCATTTTACATCAAAACCCTTATTTAGTACATTCACTTTCCGGGGACAAAGTTTGTAGCATAAGACCAGGCGTTATTTGCAACAGGGTCAGCAAGGTGGTCAGCCAAGTTCTCCAACGGCCCCTTTCCTGTGACAATGGCTTGAACAAAGAACCCAAACATGGAGAACATAGCCAGTCTCCCATTCTTGATCTCCTTCACCTTCAACTCAGCAAAAGCCTCTGGATCATCTGCAAGGCCCAATGGGTCGAAGCTACCACCAGGGTAAAGTGGGTCAACAACCTCACCCAATGGTCCACCGGCAATTCTGTAGCCCTCAACAGCACCCATCAAGATGACTTGGGTGGCCCAGATAGCCAAGATGCTCTGAGCATGGACCAAACTAGGGTTTCCCAAGTAATCAAGCCCACCTTCACTGAAGATCTGGGATCCAGCCTTGAACCATACAGCCTCACCGAACTTCACACCATTACGGGCCAAGAGCTCAGGGAAGACGCAGCCAAGAGCTCCAAGCATTGCCCATCTGCAGTGGATGACCTCAAGCTCACGGTTCTTGGAAAATGTCTCTGGATCAGCAGAAAGTCCGGCGGTGTCCCAGCCGTAGTCACCTGGGAATTCACCGGTCAGGTATGATGGAGCCTCGCCGGAGAATGGGCCTAGGTACTTGACACGGTCAGGGCCGTACCATGGACTTCCTGATGGCGCAGCCTTCTTGGCAGCTGCAGTCTTCCTCATGGAAACCCGTCCATTTCCGAAAAGCTCAGAACTTGAGGGACTTGTTTTCACTGCTTGGCCTGCGAAAGGAGAGGAGAGAGCCATGGTGGAAGCAGCCATTGTAAGTTTTCTTAAATTAGAAACTAAAAATATTTAGAAAGTTGGGGGCTGACTGCTTAAGTCATATGGTTCTTCACAAGTGCTATAAATAGGATGGTGCATTTTGTCGGGTACTGTTTTATCTTCCGGATATTTAGTTTGTTTTTGATTCGAGGCTGATATATTTGATCCATATGAACTACATCAATTTAGAACACCAACTAAAAATCGACAGCTGTACATTTAATTTCATTCCAAGATTTCCTATCCCAAATGTTTAAAAAACACTTAAACTCATGTACGTCAAACAAACCTTACTCAGTGCCCGCTCTACGTATACATCATTTTTAGTAACAAGTATATTTATAATTGGGTTTAGGATAAAATTTGATATCCAATCAAATTTCATATTTACCTATAGATTTGACCTGGTGATCTGAAATTAGTTAGTGGATCCTTATTTATTTGCAAAAACTAAAAGTGGAATCCATCATATAACAATATTCATTTTGAATTCAGATGAGTTTATTAATCATGATCTATGGATACTAACATACATTCAACACATGAAACATAAATAAACTCTAGCATTATTCTTGTGTATCGAGTGTTAACAACTGGAAAATCTAGTGCTGATAACTTAACCATGTCTATTTGATTATATGGAATTTTAAGGGAGGAAAGATTATATAAGAATACTTGTGTGGTAGCTCGCCTTGAACATATATGACACATTCACGTAATCATATTTAATTTTTAGTGCGTTTTGTCATCATTCTTGCATTTCTCAACAAATTCCATCATATATTAACTTTCTAGTTCGATTAATCATAATTCCTTGATTCTAAATCTGAATTATATACATCGTGGCATTATATTTTCTGTTTTTTTTTCAAGAATGACATGTACCTTATATATTTATTCGTTCATGACATCAACATACATTTATTTAAATATATCATCAAATTACTTTATCTAATGTCCATAATAACATTTTACTTAAAACTTTTACCCATAACAGAAAGTTACTTATATTTAGTTCATTATCCATGATAAAAACGTAGTTACATGAATTTCTATATATTAATAACAACGTATTTTATATTTTATCCATAATAACTATTGGTTTATATTTCATATCCATAATAGCAACATATGTGGATTTCAATACAAATATGGAAATGCACTTTATTGGTTTTATATATCATCATTATATGTAAAAAGTTTAGGTATGTTGTTATTATTGGTAATAAATTGTAAGTATCATGATATTGTTTTTAAAAACAATATAAATATGTTGCTATTGTAGGTTTTACATTGCACCAATAAAGATAAAAGATGAATTTTTATATAAGAATGGTTGTTAATGAAAATGGGAAAGCGTGCAACGAGACATTTGATCGTACCTTCAGTTACTACCATTGTGATAGGGAAGGTTTGGGCAAATCTAATGCAAAAATTGTGTTAAAAGGGACAAATACAATACAAAGAACTATTTATCTTCAATCTCTAGCCATAACTAAGATAGCTGATCATACATATAGCTAATTATACCATAAATGTTCTTTCAATGTATATACCTTTATAGGTAAACGAAACATCAACAAAATCACTGAGATCCCATTAGGATGGGATAGATGGGTTAGGAGGGTGACATATCATGTTGACAATTATGCCTCCTTAGGTGTAGATTGAATGATTCAACTAAATGATATTATAAATATTTATAGACGGACATGTACAGCTGTGTAGAGGGGAGGGGTGTAAATTGACACAAAAAATTAATCCCTTGTGCGAACACATGTAACGGTGACTAACCACAAGGAGTAGATCAATGCCAACACTAACACATTTGTAGTTTAAATATTCTATCACTAGGTGTGAGACTCATGTATTACATGAGTTTATTTAAAAAAAAAACTAAATATAAAATTCTAAACATTTGAAAAGTATGATCTTTTATAAGAAAAATGATAAAGTTTTAATTATAAAAAGTAAAGTATTTTTTTTTCGCTTTTAAATTTAAAAAAGTAATTTAGATAAATAAATAAATAACTTTAATGAATCTTTAATTTGGTAAATTTTGAAATTATAAGAAAAGTTCATTAATAAAATTTATATGCATTTAGTATTGAATATAAATATTATCTACAATTTAATAAAATGAAAAAACCATAAAATGACACGTGGATAAAAATTAATTTAAATAACAAAAAAATTACATGTGACAAAATAAATAAAACTGTGACGTGTGACAAAAAGATTTTTATTTATTAGGGAGAATAATGATACATAAACAATATTAGACCACAAGTACATGGTGAATACGCCATAGAGAAATCTTAGGGCATGTTGTTGTAAGTTATTACATATAGAAACTTGAGAGAATTTTAGTGTCATCCTTTTGTTCATAGTAGTAATCTTCTCCATTATGCAAAGTCTATACGTTTTAACGAAGAAAACTTTAGATAAATGGTAGAATGATATTGCGATTCGTAACATGTTAATAAACATTTTTTCAGTAAAATATAAAAGTACAATATATACAAGGTTTGTTTGTGCAATGTTGAGGCCATATGTCAAGAAAATATTGACAACAAAATTTATGATCATTATATATATATATATATATATATATATATATATATATATATATATATATATATATATAATTTATTTTTAAAACTATATTACAGATTTGTAAACTATATTTGAAGATTATTTTTGGAAATCATATGTAAGTGCAAAAATTGTATTATTAGTCCATAAAACTATACAAATTATGAAATTACAATAAATGTTGTCTTTATATTTATTCTTATAAATTTACAAATTGAAGACCTTAATAATTATAAAAGAACAAACGAAATAAAAATCGATATATAAAATATTTAAAAAGCACACAGTAAACCCGATGGATAAATCTCATATGCTCTCCAACTCGATCACTGATGGGTCACACATACCCTAAATTAGATAGATCTCTGTCTATTTTAGATTGTTCCTTTTATTCGTAATCAAAGATATTTTCTTGTCTCTCCTTTATGGTTGTTCGACTTCTTGTCTGTTCGCATTTCCTAGACCCAAGACCTACTAATATTATAATATTGCATGGATAATGGATAGCACAATTCGGAGTAGAAGATAACCAACAACGAGTTCCATTTGGTTGTAAGTCATAAAAATCCCTGACTAGGCTACTTAAATTGTCCGCATTTACAACGCAAACAACCTGGCGTTATCACCATTAGGAAAAACTATTAAGTCGTATACGAAAACCCCACATGCACCTTTCACCCCTCGAAAAATACCATTAGAGGTTCTTGGTCTATCTCCGAATGTGGGCCTAGAAGCATTAGCAAGCCAGGCGCCCAACGCCCAGCTCCACTAGGGAGGCCTTGCCGATCTGAGAAGTGCTAATTTGGTTTGTCTTCATGTGACAGATATCGAAAAAGTAGTCCGTTGAACTATCGTCGATGCTTATTCGAAAATAATGAATGCGACACAGTTATCTACTCCAAGAGTCGCCACAGCTTCGCCTACGCGGATGATCTGGGATAGCAAGCAAGTTTATTGAAAGAGGAGCAATAGATTCTAGATCTGTTTCCCCACAGTTGAAAACTATGAAACAAATCAGCGGTAGTTCAAAATTGGAATTGGCATAAGGAAAGCGTTCATCACAGACAACTCCGTAATTACAAGACGGTATCTTCTCCTTAGCGTAAAGCACCCCCTTGGGTTCATCCAAAATCGATCTCTAAAAGCGTGGCTCGTGAGGCATCCCTCTCACAGTAGAGTTCCAAACCTCACCTCGCTCTTGTGACATGCTATGTTTCCCCCCAACTCTTCCCAAGGTAGTTCCTAATGTTTGGCACTTTCCAATTTATTGATGTGGAAGATCGCGACACCTATTTTTTTTTATTCGGATCCGATCTCTGTTGGACTCGTTGAGGAAGAAATCTAAGAGAAGACACTCTTCTCTTAGATAATTTTTTTTCAGTGCAAGAAAGTTGTAACATCCCAAAAATTATAAGGTAAACATTTCATTTTTAATTCAACCTTAAACACCAGTTATCCTTTTCAATCATACAAAAGCATATCAAAGTAAAAATAATTATCAAAGTACAATCCTAAAGTCACAAAGTGCGGAAACATGGGTAGATGCGCTACGATCAAGCCGCACCTTTCCCTTTCGAACCAAAAGTCTTAACCATAAACTATAAGCACAAAGCTTAGTGAGTTCCCCAAAATACCACATAGCATACATATATACATCCATCGGGCCCCGCCCGGTACAGATCTATCAGTAACATGCGATGGGCCCCGCCCAATACACTCATCAGGCCTCGCCTGGCATCGGACCCCGCTCGACATACATACAACACATGCAAGAGTCACACAGACAACTAGCATACAAATAACAATAATCTATGGGCCGACATTGGTGCCTTCGACCCGGCAAACACCGGAAGAACTCACCTCAAGTCGAGATAACTGAAACAGATGTGCTGCTGCTACTGGGTTCCTTACACTGAACACAACCAAATTATACCTAGTAAATAATTAAGATAATTCCCCATAATCCAAGGTCCATTTCATTCTCTATCATTACCATGGGTAAAATAACATTTTACCCATCTTATATCTGACCCAACAACTCATGACCCAACTTCCAAAAGACCCAAGGCCCAACAGGCCCAAAAGAGAACCTTGCGAGTATGCCCTACATACCAAACGCGTATGCCCCACATAATGCTCGTTGATGCTTAAGGTACAACTCGCGACAACATGAAATCGGGAAGACATGTATTACGTTGAGCGTACACATATGTACGCCCAACGTACCCCTTTGGTGACCATTTCTCATTTTAGGACTTAATGCTTGAGACCAAAATGTCCAAACTCAGATCTAATCTCAAATCATCGACTTAAGTCATAAAGTTTCCACCTTTATTACTTTCCATGATTAGAAAAGGTCCAAAAGCTAAAACCCTAACTTATTTATCGATTAAGACATCTTAACTCTTGTATGGAGGGGATAGGAGGTCCAAGATCATATTTTTTTTTTATGGTTACTAATAACTCCATTATGGATAAAGTTTCCAAATTTATCCATTAGAATGGTCCAAACAACCAAGAACTAGTCTTTAAGTCTCTAATGGAACACAAGTGCATCTTTTTCAACATAATCCATTAAGTCCAAGCCTCCAAGCTTCATATCTGAATCAATATGATGTTTAGATGGATAAAGTTTCCAAATTTATCCATAACAAGGTCACAAACTTTTGAGATCTAAAGTTTATGCACTAAAGTGATCAAAAGCTCATAACACCCAAAACTAGCTAGATCTAACAAATACATCATCGAAATTCAAGCTTTATACCTCTAGAAGAAAGATCTAGGTGAACAAACTCTGGATCTATAAGCTCCAACAACCAACACTTCTCCAATGAGCTCCTTCTTGTCAAAGATGTACCAAGAACACTCCAAAACACTTAAAAACACCTTCTTTTTGCTCACAAGTCTCAAACTAGGGTTAGGGTTTCAAGGGAGGGTGTTGGACAAGTGGAGACTGAAAATGGAATGGGTTTGTGGAAGTTAAGGAGCTTAAATAGGGCTCAAACCACGAAAATAGGGTTTGGGCGCTGATCGCGCAAGCCCAACATACTCAGGGATACCCTAGTACGCCCATCATACTTCCACATACGCCTAACGTATGCGGCTAACCCGAAACCGTACTGACTTCAAACGGTCATAACTTCTTCGTTTCAACTCTGATTTTTATAATCTTTATATCCGTGGAATTGAGTTGAGGAGCTCTACAACCCTATCTAATTACTTTTAACTTAAAGCACATCGAAATAAAACTCTTAATTCATAAAAGAAGTCTGAAACATTACTTTTCCCATTTTACCCTTAGGCTCCAAAGCGTAAACCAAACTCTTGGATCACATAATCTACATTACCCACATCAAAATGGGTCTAAACCTCTCGTTCCATCAGGCTCAAATCCTTATGATAATTGATCTTCAGGTCATAGACCTGAACTATGGAACCACTCGAAACAGGGTGTTATAAAATGCTCTCTTTTTGACATCCCTGCTGCTTTCCTTTCCAGATTTTTTTTATCGAACGCATGGCATAGCTAGGACCATTCAAATAATGTTTGAGCCTATGTTCAAACACTACAGATCGAGTGGCTCTTCTTGGCAGACAGGTGGGTGCCAATACTACAGTGAAAGCAACGCTTTCGTGTATAGCATTTACTGTTTGAGATTTTTGGTACCTCCAGACGCGCCCCTGTTTCAAGTAAGCTCACCTCAACTGCTTCACCTTGAAAGGAAAGGTAGGAGCACTATAACGATGGAATTTACATATGCGTGAGGCCGCAATACATCTTTGTCATCATTTTCCTAGCCGGGTGGTTTACTAGTCCTCCACTGGTACTTGTGGAAGAGTGAGCATCATTGACTGCGACAGAAAACCTAGTCGAAAAGCAAGAGTGGAGGCTTTGTTTGGTTGAGGCTTAATAGTAAATGTTATTTCGTTTAGTAGATATCGCTTCACACCTCGTAGTGTGTGCCCTAATTAATGAGGATAAGTTTCGATGTAGGGTATTTGCTATATGTTATGGCAAAGTCAGTTGTATGAATGAAATGAAACAAGACTTGAGCGTCAAGTTCCACATATGAGATAAACTATGGCAGTTCCTTTGGCAGCTCCTCGGGCCCGCAAAGATAAGAGGGCGGTGAGGCAAGGAAAAGTAAATCAACAATAGGCCATTTGCCGCCATCTTCTAGTGAACTATCGTTTTATTAGTCCAAATTTTACGACAAATCCAAACTGAGGGATGTTCTCTACTAAGGAGTTGCTTAAGTGAGAACTACCACTATGCGACTAGTAACCGCCCCTTCAAAATCTTGTCTTAATCATCATTTATCAGGACTAGTCGGCGTAAGTTCCTTTGCTTGGACACGATTTGAAGCTTTCATTCCTATTTGGATGGTTTGCTTTCTCTTTATTTAGCTATTGAGCAAAAAGAGTTCGCTGAGATGCCTTGCTTTAGCTCCGTAATAATGGCTTCAACATCCTAGCCAAAGGAACGAACTTGGTCTGAAAAAAGTTGGAAGTGAGGACCATAAAGTCCCCAAAAATACAGCTTCTAAATAATTCTCGTTTTAAAAAACCGGGTCTGAGTCTAGTAGGTATTTAAGTGGTCCTTACTTCTATCTAAACATTAAAAACCAACTTGGTAAAACTAATTAATAGGTGTAACGGTCCATAGTTAGGCCTCAGTAACCGGTTATATATGGCTTAGGCCCTTTTAAGCCATCTTAAATGATTTACAAAAGCAAATGAAAATTATAGAGTTATAATGTGCATTTCTTACTCGAAAAATAAAAAAACGGTTCGGGCCAAAGATGCATGGAAGTGAAGACCAGTCCTTTTTGAAAACATGCAGCCGTTCATATCAACAAGTTTTATCTGATGACTTCAAGGCCTTAAATGCTACAATGAAGGAAGGTTTCTTCCATGTTAGTGTTTTAGTTATAGAGACAAAAGTCTAGTATGTTGCATTATGCTATAGAAGGTCATTAGAGTGTGGCCATTTAGTTTGTTGCGATCTCCAAGGTAAAGACCTTATCATTGGTTGAGTTTATGACTCAAATTGAGGAGGAGAAGGAGTCTCCAATAAATAGTTGATTTTGTAACTCGAAGGTTAAGACTGAAGGTCCAACAAAGGATGAAGAGTAGCTGGATGTTCGAGCACCACAACGAGCTAAGAAGTCCAAAAGTTTAATATTTGTTTAACAAGCCATAAAAATTTCGGCTATTATAGAGAGAATGTGAAGACGTATAAAGATGTTTGTTGTACGTCTGTATCCAGATACTTTCGAAGTGGTCAAGATGATCAATTGAAGAGCGACAAGTCGATTATCCCAACTAAGAGTGAAGGATGATATTGGTTTCAACAATCGTCGTTGTTGCAAGTATTACCCTCTTGTACCATATTGTACATGTGTGTGTTGTTAGACGACTTCGTGCTTGTTAAGATCTTGATCAGACCTTGATTGTGAAATACAAGAACATCACTCATTGTGAACCCTTGAAGTGATACTACGCTGATAAAGTCAACATATGAGAGTTATAAACAAACTGGACTTTTTAGGCCGTGAAATTAGCGATGTCACGCTAATCCAACTTAAATGATGAGTAAATTACATGAATGGTCCCAATGGTTTGGGGTAATTTGCACATGTTGTCCCTAACTTATTTTTTTAACTCGGAAGGTCCCTACAATTTGTTTTTGTTGCGCAACAAAAACAAACGCGCAGCAAAAACAAACAATAGGGACCTTTCGAGTTAAAAAAATAAGTTAGAGACTAAACGTGCAAATCACCCGAAACCATAGGGACCATTCGTGCAAATACAAAGTTATAAAAAGTAAAAAAAAAATATATGCATTTTTACGAAGAAAAAAACGGTCCCAGCTAGGGGCGGTACCATAAATTTCTCTAGGGGTAGCACAATTTTTTTTTCTTATTTATTCTTTATGTGAAAGTGTCTACAATGCAACTTGAATAAAAATGAGCAAGTTCTTTTAAATGGTATAAAAAAGTTTGACATGTAAAAGCTCCTAAAAACCATAAAGTAAATGTTTTGGCAACAAACAAAATGAGCTAATTAACCATGCTAAAATGTAAATGTGTTGGCTTCAAATAAAGTGAGCTAATTAACCATCAGTACCCAAACTCATCAAATGAGCTAATAGTAAATGTGTTGCCAATCTTGTTACAGTACTAACACCCGGGCAAAGGAATGCTAACCTTTAAAAAGAAACTGCAAAGATTGTTGTTTTGGATCATTATGCTAGTAATATAAACAAGTCTTGTTCTTTACTGGATTGGACATACACTTTTTACTCTCACAGACATAAGACTATTTCATTTAGACATTTCAGCAAACACTTAATGTGCAAAGACTTGTTCAAGAAAGTCAACTTGTGCATATGAACTTAAAATCAGGAGTTTGAAATCAAATGACTAAGAAATTGTGAAGAGAATTACATACATTTCACATATACAATTCACATTGTTTTTAAAAACTCCAAGTACAAGAATGATGAACTCGTCGAATTACTTCTGCTGTTGAAATTGATTTAAAAAAATTTATTGCTTCTAATATGGGAATCGATTCAATGACACGCCTGAAAGCTAAAACACGATTGGTTTTATTGAAATTACTGAAATCATTGTCAATCTATTTTAAAAAGTTGATTATGTTGCGATTTTTCTGATCTGCGGATTTTGAACAATTCAAGGAGCCAATGAAAAGGGAAAACAGGAAACGAATGGAATGTAAACATGGGGTTAGCAGGAGTAAAAAAGACATATTTAGAGGGAACGATATTACATCAAAAATACAAGTTTCCTTTCTAGCCACCAACCAAACATCCAAATTTTCATTCCTTTTGAATACGGTAGTCCTTTCCTGATTTTAATCATTTTAGGGTAAATTACACCAATCGTCCCTCGTGCCCATGCCAAAAAGCGTGTTTAGTCCCTATTTTCAAAAATTAACTCGGACCGTCCCTCGTTTGTTTAAAACTTGCACATTTCATCCCTCTGGACATAAAAAGACTATTTTGCCCTTAAAAAATTCATTTTTAATTTTCTTTTAATGCTTTATCATTTTTATTTAAAAAAAAGAAGAAAAAAGTATATCATGTACCCACCCTCCCTCTTCCCTTTCCCACCGTCCTTTCCTCTTAATAGAAACCTCCCTATCTCCGATCAAAATCATCAGATGAATCAATCACCGACGTATTTTCCACAGCCACTTCATTTTGGTTCCAAAATCGTCTCACCACCTATTCTCCTCCTCTTTACTCGACTCAAAATCGGTCTCACACACCATGTAGAACCTCCTTCCCACCATCTAACAACCTCCTGAATCCACCAGTCAAACTCTAACCGTGGTTACGACACAATCTAGAAGAAGAGATTATTTGTAGTGGTGATGCTCAATCTGAAACCCCCAAAATGAAATCCGTCATGAAATGCCCAAAGTTCTCAATCTGAAACCACACATTTCCCCGTATATAAATCTGAAACCCTAGACACACAGGTGAAGAAGGAGATCGTCGATCGGAAAAAGAGGATGGGAGAGATGTAGTACAGGTGATGGCGCTCGGGTGAAGAAGGAGATCTTCAATCTCGAAACCCTAGGTGGCGATTCCAAACCCTGACTTATGCTCTTGGTTGTTGAAGGTCGTCGATGAGACAAGAGTTGTGCTTGGCGAAAGGTGGGTCACGATGAAGAGGATGGTTGAATGGTGGAGAAGATTACAAGATTGTGAGCGGAGAATAAGGGATATCTGATGGCAAAACAAGGAGGAGATAGATGTCATGGTTCTGTAAACAATAATAATGGTGGTGAGTGGTGCTCCGACGACGGTGGCGGACGGTTTTCCGGCGATGGTGGTGGTCGGTGGTCTAACGATGTCCGCCCGGAAAGAAAATGGTGGTGTTTGTGATTTTTTGTGAGGGTGAGGTTTTAGAAATAAATAAGGGGATATACCTTTTTTCTAAATATTAATATATAATTAATATCAATAAAAAAATCAAAAATAATTGGAAATTAAATAAAAAGGGGCATTATGGTCATTTTAGATTTGACATGGACTAAATTCTCAATAAAATTGCATATCAGGGACGAAGCGTGCAAGTGTTAAACAAACAAGGGACGGTCCGAGTTAATTTTTGAAAATAGGGACTAAACACGCTTTCTGACAAGTACACGAGGGACGATTGGTGTAATTTACCCATCATTTTATTACCACATACCAAACAAGGGATTAGGATTTATGTGTGATCTTGAGTTGCATAATTCATTTGAGGAGGAGCACGTTGGCATACATACGACTAAAATACGATTCATCGTCCTTCTCTTACCTTCTTCTCCGGAATTTTTGAGGGGTAGCCTGCGAACTAACTCGTTCCGCCCCTGGTCCCGACCAAAGATGCGTTGAAGTGAATACCATTCCTACTTGAAAACGAGCAACCCGTTCAAATCAACAAGTTTTATCTAACGAATTCAAGTTTAATACATTAAATGCTACGATGGTATAGTAAAGAAGCCTCAATAGTCCAATACCGCGTACACATCTACATATAGGTGATTTTATATCCAACATTTACCTGTGCAGGTCCAAACAAACCAAACTCTTATATCTACATATAAGTGAGTTAGTAAAGAAAATCAGTAATCGATGTGATATGACCCATAAACAGGTCATTGTAAGAAGTTATATGGCCCAAGCCTATCTAGCCAACTTTCTAACATAAATTATTTTGATTAGGGATGATCAAGCCTATCTAACCGATTTAAAAAGAATGTTTAAAAACGAGGTACGAAAAAGAGACCTCAACAGGTTGGATTTTAAAATCCTTTGACGAGTGTTCATAGCTGGTTAGGATTTTCATAACCGAAAGCAGTATTTTCTTTTGTGCACATCTACTTCAACCGTTGGGGCATACATAATATACGTAGGGACAAAAGCACATGACAATTATAACTATTAACTACTACATGTTATTCTATGATTAGAAATCATTTTAAGATATGCAGTCCAAAAATAGCTATATATTAATTCACAAATCATTTTACATCAAAACCCTTATTTAGTACATTCACTTTCCGGGGACAAAGTTTGTAGCATAAGACCAGGCGTTATTTGCAACAGGGTCAGCAAGGTGGTCAGCCAAGTTCTCCAACGGCCCCTTTCCTGTGACAATGGCTTGAACAAAGAACCCAAACATGGAGAACATAGCCAGTCTCCCATTCTTGATCTCCTTCACCTTCAACTCAGCAAAAGCCTCTGGATCATCTGCAAGGCCCAATGGGTCGAAGCTACCACCAGGGTAAAGTGGGTCAACAACCTCACCCAATGGTCCACCGGCAATTCTGTAGCCCTCAACAGCACCCATCAAGATGACTTGGGTGGCCCAGATAGCCAAGATGCTCTGAGCATGGACCAAACTAGGGTTTCCCAAGTAATCAAGCCCACCTTCACTGAAGATCTGGGATCCAGCCTTGAACCATACAGCCTCACCGAACTTCACACCATTACGGGCCAAGAGCTCAGGGAAGACGCAGCCAAGAGCTCCAAGCATTGCCCATCTGCAGTGGATGACCTCAAGCTCACGGTTCTTGGAAAATGTCTCTGGATCAGCAGAAAGTCCGGCGGTGTCCCAGCCGTAGTCACCTGGGAATTCACCGGTCAGGTATGATGGAGCCTCGCCGGAGAATGGGCCTAGGTACTTGACACGGTCAGGGCCGTACCATGGACTTCCTGATGGCGCAGCCTTCTTGGCAGCTGCAGTCTTCCTCATGGAAACCCGTCCATTTCCGAAAAGCTCAGAACTTGAGGGACTTGTTTTCACTGCTTGGCCTGCGAAAGGAGAGGAGAGAGCCATGGTGGAAGCAGCCATTGTAAGTTTTCTTAAATTAGAAACTAAAAATATTTAGAAAGTTGGGGGCTGACTGCTTAAGTCATATGGTTCTTCACAAGTGCTATAAATAGGATGGTGCATTTTGTCGGGTACTGTTTTATCTTCCGGATATTTAGTTTGTTTTTGATTCGAGGCTGATATATTTGATCCATATGAACTACATCAATTTAGAACACCAACTAAAAATCGACAGCTGTACATTTAATTTCATTCCAAGATTTCCTATCCCAAATGTTTAAAAAACACTTAAACTCATGTACGTCAAACAAACCTTACTCAGTGCCCGCTCTACGTATACATCATTTTTAGTAACAAGTATATTTATAATTGGGTTTAGGATAAAATTTGATATCCAATCAAATTTCATATTTACCTATAGATTTGACCTGGTGATCTGAAATTAGTTAGTGGATCCTTATTTATTTGCAAAAACTAAAAGTGGAATCCATCATATAACAATATTCATTTTGAATTCAGATGAGTTTATTAATCATGATCTATGGATACTAACATACATTCAACACATGAAACATAAATAAACTCTAGCATTATTCTTGTGTATCGAGTGTTAACAACTGGAAAATCTAGTGCTGATAACTTAACCATGTCTATTTGATTATATGGAATTTTAAGGGAGGAAAGATTATATAAGAATACTTGTGTGGTAGCTCGCCTTGAACATATATGACACATTCACGTAATCATATTTAATTTTTAGTGCGTTTTGTCATCATTCTTGCATTTCTCAACAAATTCCATCATATATTAACTTTCTAGTTCGATTAATCATAATTCCTTGATTCTAAATCTGAATTATATACATCGTGGCATTATATTTTCTGTTTTTTTTTCAAGAATGACATGTACCTTATATATTTATTCGTTCATGACATCAACATACATTTATTTAAATATATCATCAAATTACTTTATCTAATGTCCATAATAACATTTTACTTAAAACTTTTACCCATAACAGAAAGTTACTTATATTTAGTTCATTATCCATGATAAAAACGTAGTTACATGAATTTCTATATATTAATAACAACGTATTTTATATTTTATCCATAATAACTATTGGTTTATATTTCATATCCATAATAGCAACATATGTGGATTTCAATACAAATATGGAAATGCACTTTATTGGTTTTATATATCATCATTATATGTAAAAAGTTTAGGTATGTTGTTATTATTGGTAATAAATTGTAAGTATCATGATATTGTTTTTAAAAACAATATAAATATGTTGCTATTGTAGGTTTTACATTGCACCAATAAAGATAAAAGATGAATTTTTATATAAGAATGGTTGTTAATGAAAATGGGAAAGCGTGCAACGAGACATTTGATCGTACCTTCAGTTACTACCATTGTGATAGGGAAGGTTTGGGCAAATCTAATGCAAAAATTGTGTTAAAAGGGACAAATACAATACAAAGAACTATTTATCTTCAATCTCTAGCCATAACTAAGATAGCTGATCATACATATAGCTAATTATACCATAAATGTTCTTTCAATGTATATACCTTTATAGGTAAACGAAACATCAACAAAATCACTGAGATCCCATTAGGATGGGATAGATGGGTTAGGAGGGTGACATATCATGTTGACAATTATGCCTCCTTAGGTGTAGATTGAATGATTCAACTAAATGATATTATAAATATTTATAGACGGACATGTACAGCTGTGTAGAGGGGAGGGGTGTAAATTGACACAAAAAATTAATCCCTTGTGCGAACACATGTAACGGTGACTAACCACAAGGAGTAGATCAATGCCAACACTAACACATTTGTAGTTTAAATATTCTATCACTAGGTGTGAGACTCATGTATTACATGAGTTTATTTAAAAAAAAAACTAAATATAAAATTCTAAACATTTGAAAAGTATGATCTTTTATAAGAAAAATGATAAAGTTTTAATTATAAAAAGTAAAGTATTTTTTTTTCGCTTTTAAATTTAAAAAAGTAATTTAGATAAATAAATAAATAACTTTAATGAATCTTTAATTTGGTAAATTTTGAAATTATAAGAAAAGTTCATTAATAAAATTTATATGCATTTAGTATTGAATATAAATATTATCTACAATTTAATAAAATGAAAAAACCATAAAATGACACGTGGATAAAAATTAATTTAAATAACAAAAAAATTACATGTGACAAAATAAATAAAACTGTGACGTGTGACAAAAAGATTTTTATTTATTAGGGAGAATAATGATACATAAACAATATTAGACCACAAGTACATGGTGAATACGCCATAGAGAAATCTTAGGGCATGTTGTTGTAAGTTATTACATATAGAAACTTGAGAGAATTTTAGTGTCATCCTTTTGTTCATAGTAGTAATCTTCTCCATTATGCAAAGTCTATACGTTTTAACGAAGAAAACTTTAGATAAATGGTAGAATGATATTGCGATTCGTAACATGTTAATAAACATTTTTTCAGTAAAATATAAAAGTACAATATATACAAGGTTTGTTTGTGCAATGTTGAGGCCATATGTCAAGAAAATATTGACAACAAAATTTATGATCATTATATATATATATATATATATATATATATATATATATATATATATATATATATATATATATATATATATATATATATATATAATTTATTTTTAAAACTATATTACAGATTTGTAAACTATATTTGAAGATTATTTTTGGAAATCATATGTAAGTGCAAAAATTGTATTATTAGTCCATAAAACTATACAAATTATGAAATTACAATAAATGTTGTCTTTATATTTATTCTTATAAATTTACAAATTGAAGACCTTAATAATTATAAAAGAACAAACGAAATAAAAATCGATATATAAAATATTTAAAAAGCACACAGTAAACCCGATGGATAAATCTCATATGCTCTCCAACTCGATCACTGATGGGTCACACATACCCTAAATTAGATAGATCTCTGTCTATTTTAGATTGTTCCTTTTATTCGTAATCAAAGATATTTTCTTGTCTCTCCTTTATGGTTGTTCGACTTCTTGTCTGTTCGCATTTCCTAGACCCAAGACCTACTAATATTATAATATTGCATGGATAATGGATAGCACAATTCGGAGTAGAAGATAACCAACAACGAGTTCCATTTGGTTGTAAGTCATAAAAATCCCTGACTAGGCTACTTAAATTGTCCGCATTTACAACGCAAACAACCTGGCGTTATCACCATTAGGAAAAACTATTAAGTCGTATACGAAAACCCCACATGCACCTTTCACCCCTCGAAAAATACCATTAGAGGTTCTTGGTCTATCTCCGAATGCGGGCCTAGAAGCATTAGCAAGCCAGGCGCCCAACGCCCAGCTCCACTAGGGAGGCCTTGCCGATCTGAGAAGTGCTAATTTGGTTTGTCTTCATGTGACAGATATCGAAAAAGTAGTCCGTTGAACTATCGTCGATGCTTATTCGAAAATAATGAATGCGA
Source organism: Lactuca sativa (assembly GCF_002870075.4). NCBI lineage: Eukaryota > Viridiplantae > Streptophyta > Magnoliopsida > Asterales > Asteraceae > Lactuca > Lactuca sativa. The sequence continues at coordinate 49,430,477 of NC_056629.2, read as the reverse complement.
CACAGTTATCTACTCCAAGAGTCGCCACAGCTTCGCCTACGCGGATGATCTGGGATAGCAAGCAAGTTTATTGAAAGAGGAGCAATAGATTCTAGATCTGTTTCCCCACAGTTGAAAACTATGAAACAAATCAGCGGTAGTTCAAAATTGGAATTGGCATAAGGAAAGCGTTCATCACAGACAACTCCGTAATTACAAGACGGTATCTTCTCCTTAGCGTAAAGCACCCCCTTGGGTTCATCCAAAATCGATCTCTAAAAGCGTGGCTCGTGAGGCATCCCTCTCACAGTAGAGTTCCAAACCTCACCTCGCTCTTGTGACATGCTATGTTTCCCCCCAACTCTTCCCAAGGTAGTTCCTAATGTTTGGCACTTTCCAATTTATTGATGTGGAAGATCGCGACACCTATTTTTTTTTATTCGGATCCGATCTCTGTTGGACTCGTTGAGGAAGAAATCTAAGAGAAGACACTCTTCTCTTAGATAATTTTTTTTCAGTGCAAGAAAGTTGTAACATCCCAAAAATTATAAGGTAAACATTTCATTTTTAATTCAACCTTAAACACCAGTTATCCTTTTCAATCATACAAAAGCATATCAAAGTAAAAATAATTATCAAAGTACAATCCTAAAGTCACAAAGTGCGGAAACATGGGTAGATGCGCTACGATCAAGCCGCACCTTTCCCTTTCGAACCAAAAGTCTTAACCATAAACTATAAGCACAAAGCTTAGTGAGTTCCCCAAAATACCACATAGCATACATATATACATCCATCGGGCCCCGCCCGGTACAGATCTATCAGTAACATGCGATGGGCCCCGCCCAATACACTCATCAGGCCTCGCCTGGCATCGGACCCCGCTCGACATACATACAACACATGCAAGAGTCACACAGACAACTAGCATACAAATAACAATAATCTATGGGCCGACATTGGTGCCTTCGACCCGGCAAACACCGGAAGAACTCACCTCAAGTCGAGATAACTGAAACAGATGTGCTGCTGCTACTGGGTTCCTTACACTGAACACAACCAAATTATACCTAGTAAATAATTAAGATAATTCCCCATAATCCAAGGTCCATTTCATTCTCTATCATTACCATGGGTAAAATAACATTTTACCCATCTTATATCTGACCCAACAACTCATGACCCAACTTCCAAAAGACCCAAGGCCCAACAGGCCCAAAAGAGAACCTTGCGAGTATGCCCTACATACCAAACGCGTATGCCCCACATAATGCTCGTTGATGCTTAAGGTACAACTCGCGACAACATGAAATCGGGAAGACATGTATTACGTTGAGCGTACACATATGTACGCCCAACGTACCCCTTTGGTGACCATTTCTCATTTTAGGACTTAATGCTTGAGACCAAAATGTCCAAACTCAGATCTAATCTCAAATCATCGACTTAAGTCATAAAGTTTCCACCTTTATTACTTTCCATGATTAGAAAAGGTCCAAAAGCTAAAACCCTAACTTATTTATCGATTAAGACATCTTAACTCTTGTATGGAGGGGATAGGAGGTCCAAGATCATATTTTTTTTTTATGGTTACTAATAACTCCATTATGGATAAAGTTTCCAAATTTATCCATTAGAATGGTCCAAACAACCAAGAACTAGTCTTTAAGTCTCTAATGGAACACAAGTGCATCTTTTTCAACATAATCCATTAAGTCCAAGCCTCCAAGCTTCATATCTGAATCAATATGATGTTTAGATGGATAAAGTTTCCAAATTTATCCATAACAAGGTCACAAACTTTTGAGATCTAAAGTTTATGCACTAAAGTGATCAAAAGCTCATAACACCCAAAACTAGCTAGATCTAACAAATACATCATCGAAATTCAAGCTTTATACCTCTAGAAGAAAGATCTAGGTGAACAAACTCTGGATCTATAAGCTCCAACAACCAACACTTCTCCAATGAGCTCCTTCTTGTCAAAGATGTACCAAGAACACTCCAAAACACTTAAAAACACCTTCTTTTTGCTCACAAGTCTCAAACTAGGGTTAGGGTTTCAAGGGAGGGTGTTGGACAAGTGGAGACTGAAAATGGAATGGGTTTGTGGAAGTTAAGGAGCTTAAATAGGGCTCAAACCACGAAAATAGGGTTTGGGCGCTGATCGCGCAAGCCCAACATACTCAGGGATACCCTAGTACGCCCATCATACTTCCACATACGCCTAACGTATGCGGCTAACCCGAAACCGTACTGACTTCAAACGGTCATAACTTCTTCGTTTCAACTCTGATTTTTATAATCTTTATATCCGTGGAATTGAGTTGAGGAGCTCTACAACCCTATCTAATTACTTTTAACTTAAAGCACATCGAAATAAAACTCTTAATTCATAAAAGAAGTCTGAAACATTACTTTTCCCATTTTACCCTTAGGCTCCAAAGCGTAAACCAAACTCTTGGATCACATAATCTACATTACCCACATCAAAATGGGTCTAAACCTCTCGTTCCATCAGGCTCAAATCCTTATGATAATTGATCTTCAGGTCATAGACCTGAACTATGGAACCACTCGAAACAGGGTGTTATAAAATGCTCTCTTTTTGACATCCCTGCTGCTTTCCTTTCCAGATTTTTTTTATCGAACGCATGGCATAGCTAGGACCATTCAAATAATGTTTGAGCCTATGTTCAAACACTACAGATCGAGTGGCTCTTCTTGGCAGACAGGTGGGTGCCAATACTACAGTGAAAGCAACGCTTTCGTGTATAGCATTTACTGTTTGAGATTTTTGGTACCTCCAGACGCGCCCCTGTTTCAAGTAAGCTCACCTCAACTGCTTCACCTTGAAAGGAAAGGTAGGAGCACTATAACGATGGAATTTACATATGCGTGAGGCCGCAATACATCTTTGTCATCATTTTCCTAGCCGGGTGGTTTACTAGTCCTCCACTGGTACTTGTGGAAGAGTGAGCATCATTGACTGCGACAGAAAACCTAGTCGAAAAGCAAGAGTGGAGGCTTTGTTTGGTTGAGGCTTAATAGTAAATGTTATTTCGTTTAGTAGATATCGCTTCACACCTCGTAGTGTGTGCCCTAATTAATGAGGATAAGTTTCGATGTAGGGTATTTGCTATATGTTATGGCAAAGTCAGTTGTATGAATGAAATGAAACAAGACTTGAGCGTCAAGTTCCACATATGAGATAAACTATGGCAGTTCCTTTGGCAGCTCCTCGGGCCCGCAAAGATAAGAGGGCGGTGAGGCAAGGAAAAGTAAATCAACAATAGGCCATTTGCCGCCATCTTCTAGTGAACTATCGTTTTATTAGTCCAAATTTTACGACAAATCCAAACTGAGGGATGTTCTCTACTAAGGAGTTGCTTAAGTGAGAACTACCACTATGCGACTAGTAACCGCCCCTTCAAAATCTTGTCTTAATCATCATTTATCAGGACTAGTCGGCGTAAGTTCCTTTGCTTGGACACGATTTGAAGCTTTCATTCCTATTTGGATGGTTTGCTTTCTCTTTATTTAGCTATTGAGCAAAAAGAGTTCGCTGAGATGCCTTGCTTTAGCTCCGTAATAATGGCTTCAACATCCTAGCCAAAGGAACGAACTTGGTCTGAAAAAAGTTGGAAGTGAGGACCATAAAGTCCCCAAAAATACAGCTTCTAAATAATTCTCGTTTTAAAAAACCGGGTCTGAGTCTAGTAGGTATTTAAGTGGTCCTTACTTCTATCTAAACATTAAAAACCAACTTGGTAAAACTAATTAATAGGTGTAACGGTCCATAGTTAGGCCTCAGTAACCGGTTATATATGGCTTAGGCCCTTTTAAGCCATCTTAAATGATTTACAAAAGCAAATGAAAATTATAGAGTTATAATGTGCATTTCTTACTCGAAAAATAAAAAAACGGTTCGGGCCAAAGATGCATGGAAGTGAAGACCAGTCCTTTTTGAAAACATGCAGCCGTTCATATCAACAAGTTTTATCTGATGACTTCAAGGCCTTAAATGCTACAATGAAGGAAGGTTTCTTCCATGTTAGTGTTTTAGTTATAGAGACAAAAGTCTAGTATGTTGCATTATGCTATAGAAGGTCATTAGAGTGTGGCCATTTAGTTTGTTGCGATCTCCAAGGTAAAGACCTTATCATTGGTTGAGTTTATGACTCAAATTGAGGAGGAGAAGGAGTCTCCAATAAATAGTTGATTTTGTAACTCGAAGGTTAAGACTGAAGGTCCAACAAAGGATGAAGAGTAGCTGGATGTTCGAGCACCACAACGAGCTAAGAAGTCCAAAAGTTTAATATTTGTTTAACAAGCCATAAAAATTTCGGCTATTATAGAGAGAATGTGAAGACGTATAAAGATGTTTGTTGTACGTCTGTATCCAGATACTTTCGAAGTGGTCAAGATGATCAATTGAAGAGCGACAAGTCGATTATCCCAACTAAGAGTGAAGGATGATATTGGTTTCAACAATCGTCGTTGTTGCAAGTATTACCCTCTTGTACCATATTGTACATGTGTGTGTTGTTAGACGACTTCGTGCTTGTTAAGATCTTGATCAGACCTTGATTGTGAAATACAAGAACATCACTCATTGTGAACCCTTGAAGTGATACTACGCTGATAAAGTCAACATATGAGAGTTATAAACAAACTGGACTTTTTAGGCCGTGAAATTAGCGATGTCACGCTAATCCAACTTAAATGATGAGTAAATTACATGAATGGTCCCAATGGTTTGGGGTAATTTGCACATGTTGTCCCTAACTTATTTTTTTAACTCGGAAGGTCCCTACAATTTGTTTTTGTTGCGCAACAAAAACAAACGCGCAGCAAAAACAAACAATAGGGACCTTTCGAGTTAAAAAAATAAGTTAGAGACTAAACGTGCAAATCACCCGAAACCATAGGGACCATTCGTGCAAATACAAAGTTATAAAAAGTAAAAAAAAAATATATGCATTTTTACGAAGAAAAAAACGGTCCCAGCTAGGGGCGGTACCATAAATTTCTCTAGGGGTAGCACAATTTTTTTTTCTTATTTATTCTTTATGTGAAAGTGTCTACAATGCAACTTGAATAAAAATGAGCAAGTTCTTTTAAATGGTATAAAAAAGTTTGACATGTAAAAGCTCCTAAAAACCATAAAGTAAATGTTTTGGCAACAAACAAAATGAGCTAATTAACCATGCTAAAATGTAAATGTGTTGGCTTCAAATAAAGTGAGCTAATTAACCATCAGTACCCAAACTCATCAAATGAGCTAATAGTAAATGTGTTGCCAATCTTGTTACAGTACTAACACCCGGGCAAAGGAATGCTAACCTTTAAAAAGAAACTGCAAAGATTGTTGTTTTGGATCATTATGCTAGTAATATAAACAAGTCTTGTTCTTTACTGGATTGGACATACACTTTTTACTCTCACAGACATAAGACTATTTCATTTAGACATTTCAGCAAACACTTAATGTGCAAAGACTTGTTCAAGAAAGTCAACTTGTGCATATGAACTTAAAATCAGGAGTTTGAAATCAAATGACTAAGAAATTGTGAAGAGAATTACATACATTTCACATATACAATTCACATTGTTTTTAAAAACTCCAAGTACAAGAATGATGAACTCGTCGAATTACTTCTGCTGTTGAAATTGATTTAAAAAAATTTATTGCTTCTAATATGGGAATCGATTCAATGACACGCCTGAAAGCTAAAACACGATTGGTTTTATTGAAATTACTGAAATCATTGTCAATCTATTTTAAAAAGTTGATTATGTTGCGATTTTTCTGATCTGCGGATTTTGAACAATTCAAGGAGCCAATGAAAAGGGAAAACAGGAAACGAATGGAATGTAAACATGGGGTTAGCAGGAGTAAAAAAGACATATTTAGAGGGAACGATATTACATCAAAAATACAAGTTTCCTTTCTAGCCACCAACCAAACATCCAAATTTTCATTCCTTTTGAATACGGTAGTCCTTTCCTGATTTTAATCATTTTAGGGTAAATTACACCAATCGTCCCTCGTGCCCATGCCAAAAAGCGTGTTTAGTCCCTATTTTCAAAAATTAACTCGGACCGTCCCTCGTTTGTTTAAAACTTGCACATTTCATCCCTCTGGACATAAAAAGACTATTTTGCCCTTAAAAAATTCATTTTTAATTTTCTTTTAATGCTTTATCATTTTTATTTAAAAAAAAGAAGAAAAAAGTATATCATGTACCCACCCTCCCTCTTCCCTTTCCCACCGTCCTTTCCTCTTAATAGAAACCTCCCTATCTCCGATCAAAATCATCAGATGAATCAATCACCGACGTATTTTCCACAGCCACTTCATTTTGGTTCCAAAATCGTCTCACCACCTATTCTCCTCCTCTTTACTCGACTCAAAATCGGTCTCACACACCATGTAGAACCTCCTTCCCACCATCTAACAACCTCCTGAATCCACCAGTCAAACTCTAACCGTGGTTACGACACAATCTAGAAGAAGAGATTATTTGTAGTGGTGATGCTCAATCTGAAACCCCCAAAATGAAATCCGTCATGAAATGCCCAAAGTTCTCAATCTGAAACCACACATTTCCCCGTATATAAATCTGAAACCCTAGACACACAGGTGAAGAAGGAGATCGTCGATCGGAAAAAGAGGATGGGAGAGATGTAGTACAGGTGATGGCGCTCGGGTGAAGAAGGAGATCTTCAATCTCGAAACCCTAGGTGGCGATTCCAAACCCTGACTTATGCTCTTGGTTGTTGAAGGTCGTCGATGAGACAAGAGTTGTGCTTGGCGAAAGGTGGGTCACGATGAAGAGGATGGTTGAATGGTGGAGAAGATTACAAGATTGTGAGCGGAGAATAAGGGATATCTGATGGCAAAACAAGGAGGAGATAGATGTCATGGTTCTGTAAACAATAATAATGGTGGTGAGTGGTGCTCCGACGACGGTGGCGGACGGTTTTCCGGCGATGGTGGTGGTCGGTGGTCTAACGATGTCCGCCCGGAAAGAAAATGGTGGTGTTTGTGATTTTTTGTGAGGGTGAGGTTTTAGAAATAAATAAGGGGATATACCTTTTTTCTAAATATTAATATATAATTAATATCAATAAAAAAATCAAAAATAATTGGAAATTAAATAAAAAGGGGCATTATGGTCATTTTAGATTTGACATGGACTAAATTCTCAATAAAATTGCATATCAGGGACGAAGCGTGCAAGTGTTAAACAAACAAGGGACGGTCCGAGTTAATTTTTGAAAATAGGGACTAAACACGCTTTCTGACAAGTACACGAGGGACGATTGGTGTAATTTACCCATCATTTTATTACCACATACCAAACAAGGGATTAGGATTTATGTGTGATCTTGAGTTGCATAATTCATTTGAGGAGGAGCACGTTGGCATACATACGACTAAAATACGATTCATCGTCCTTCTCTTACCTTCTTCTCCGGAATTTTTGAGGGGTAGCCTGCGAACTAACTCGTTCCGCCCCTGGTCCCGACCAAAGATGCGTTGAAGTGAATACCATTCCTACTTGAAAACGAGCAACCCGTTCAAATCAACAAGTTTTATCTAACGAATTCAAGTTTAATACATTAAATGCTACGATGGTATAGTAAAGAAGCCTCAATAGTCCAATACCGCGTACACATCTACATATAGGTGATTTTATATCCAACATTTACCTGTGCAGGTCCAAACAAACCAAACTCTTATATCTACATATAAGTGAGTTAGTAAAGAAAATCAGTAATCGATGTGATATGACCCATAAACAGGTCATTGTAAGAAGTTATATGGCCCAAGCCTATCTAGCCAACTTTCTAACATAAATTATTTTGATTAGGGATGATCAAGCCTATCTAACCGATTTAAAAAGAATGTTTAAAAACGAGGTACGAAAAAGAGACCTCAACAGGTTGGATTTTAAAATCCTTTGACGAGTGTTCATAGCTGGTTAGGATTTTCATAACCGAAAGCAGTATTTTCTTTTGTGCACATCTACTTCAACCGTTGGGGCATACATAATATACGTAGGGACAAAAGCACATGACAATTATAACTATTAACTACTACATGTTATTCTATGATTAGAAATCATTTTAAGATATGCAGTCCAAAAATAGCTATATATTAATTCACAAATCATTTTACATCAAAACCCTTATTTAGTACATTCACTTTCCGGGGACAAAGTTTGTAGCATAAGACCAGGCGTTATTTGCAACAGGGTCAGCAAGGTGGTCAGCCAAGTTCTCCAACGGCCCCTTTCCTGTGACAATGGCTTGAACAAAGAACCCAAACATGGAGAACATAGCCAGTCTCCCATTCTTGATCTCCTTCACCTTCAACTCAGCAAAAGCCTCTGGATCATCTGCAAGGCCCAATGGGTCGAAGCTACCACCAGGGTAAAGTGGGTCAACAACCTCACCCAATGGTCCACCGGCAATTCTGTAGCCCTCAACAGCACCCATCAAGATGACTTGGGTGGCCCAGATAGCCAAGATGCTCTGAGCATGGACCAAACTAGGGTTTCCCAAGTAATCAAGCCCACCTTCACTGAAGATCTGGGATCCAGCCTTGAACCATACAGCCTCACCGAACTTCACACCATTACGGGCCAAGAGCTCAGGGAAGACGCAGCCAAGAGCTCCAAGCATTGCCCATCTGCAGTGGATGACCTCAAGCTCACGGTTCTTGGAAAATGTCTCTGGATCAGCAGAAAGTCCGGCGGTGTCCCAGCCGTAGTCACCTGGGAATTCACCGGTCAGGTATGATGGAGCCTCGCCGGAGAATGGGCCTAGGTACTTGACACGGTCAGGGCCGTACCATGGACTTCCTGATGGCGCAGCCTTCTTGGCAGCTGCAGTCTTCCTCATGGAAACCCGTCCATTTCCGAAAAGCTCAGAACTTGAGGGACTTGTTTTCACTGCTTGGCCTGCGAAAGGAGAGGAGAGAGCCATGGTGGAAGCAGCCATTGTAAGTTTTCTTAAATTAGAAACTAAAAATATTTAGAAAGTTGGGGGCTGACTGCTTAAGTCATATGGTTCTTCACAAGTGCTATAAATAGGATGGTGCATTTTGTCGGGTACTGTTTTATCTTCCGGATATTTAGTTTGTTTTTGATTCGAGGCTGATATATTTGATCCATATGAACTACATCAATTTAGAACACCAACTAAAAATCGACAGCTGTACATTTAATTTCATTCCAAGATTTCCTATCCCAAATGTTTAAAAAACACTTAAACTCATGTACGTCAAACAAACCTTACTCAGTGCCCGCTCTACGTATACATCATTTTTAGTAACAAGTATATTTATAATTGGGTTTAGGATAAAATTTGATATCCAATCAAATTTCATATTTACCTATAGATTTGACCTGGTGATCTGAAATTAGTTAGTGGATCCTTATTTATTTGCAAAAACTAAAAGTGGAATCCATCATATAACAATATTCATTTTGAATTCAGATGAGTTTATTAATCATGATCTATGGATACTAACATACATTGCACACATGAAACATAAATAAACTCTAGCATTATTCTTGTGTATCGAGTGTTAACAACTGGAAAATCTAGTGCTGATAACTTAACCATGTCTATTTGATTATATGGAATTTTAAGGGAGGAAAGATTATATAAGAATACTTGTGTGGTAGCTCGCCTTGAACATATATGACACATTCACGTAATCATATTTAATTTTTAGTGCGTTTTGTCATCATTCTTGCATTTCTCAACAAATTCCATCATATATTAACTTTCTACATCGTGGCATTATATTTTCTATTTTTTTTTTCAAGAATGACATGTACCTTATATATTTATTCGTTCATGACATCAACATACATTTATTTAAATATATCATCAAATTACTTTATCTAATGTCCATAATAACATTTTACTTAAAACTGTTACCCATAACAGAAAGTTACTTATATTTAGTTCATTATCCATGATAAAAACATAGTTACATGAATTTCTATATATTAATAACAACGTATTTTATATTTTATCCATAATAACTATTGGTTTATATTTCATATCCATAATAGCAACATATGTGGATTTCAATACAAATATGGAAATGCACTTTATTGGTTTTATATATCATCATTATATGTAAAAAGTTTAGGTATGTTGTTATTATTGGTAATAAATTGTAAGTATCATGATATTGTTTTTAAAAACAATATAAATATGTTGCTATTGTAGGTTTTACATTGCACCAATAAAGATAAAATATGAATTTTTATACAAGAATGGTTGTTAATGAAAATGGGAAGGCGTGCAACGAGACATTTGATCGTACCTTCAGTTACTACCATTGTGATAAGGAAGGTTTGGGAAAATCTAATGCAAAAATTGTGTTAAAAGGGACAAATACAATACAAAGAACTATTTATCTTCAATCTCTAGCCATAACTAAGATAGCTGATCATACATATGGCTAATTATACCATAAATGTTCTTTCAATGTATATACCTTTATAGGTAAACGAAACATCAACAAAATCACTAAGATCCCATTAGGATGGGATAGATGGGTTAGGAGGGTGACATATCATGTTGACAATTATGCCTCCTTAGGTGTAGATTGAATGATTCAACTAAATGATATTATAAATATTTATAGACGGACATGTACAGCTGTGTAGAGGGGAGGGGTGTAAATTGACACAAAAAAATAATCCCTTGTGCGAACACATGTAACGGTGACTAACCACAAGGAGTAGATCAATGCCAACACCAACACATTTGTAGTTTAAAGATTCTATCACTAGGTGTGAGACTCATGTATTACATGAGTTTATTTAAAAAAAACTAAATATAAAATTCTAAACATTTGAAAAGTATGATCTTTATAAGAAAAATGATAAAGTTTTAATTATAAAAAGTAAAGTGTTTTTTTTTTCGTTTTTAAATTTAAACAAGTAATTTAGATAAATAAATAAATAAATTTAATGAATCTTTAATTTGGTAAATTTTGAAATTAGAAGAAAAGTTCATTAATAAAATTTATATGCATTTAGTATTGAATATAAATATTATCTACAATTTAATAAAATGAAAAAACCATAAAATGACATGTGGAATAAAAATTAATTTAAATAACAAAAAAATTACATGTGACAAAATAAATAAAAATATGACGTGTGACAAAAAGATCTTTATTTATTAGGGAGAATAATGATACATAAACAATATTAGACCACAAGTACATGGTGAATACGCCATAGAGAAATCTTAGGGCATGTTGTTGTAAGTTATTACATATAGAAACTTGAGAGAATTTTAGTGTCATCCTTTTGTTCATATTAGTAATCTTCTCCATTATGCAAAGTCTATACGTTTTAACGAAGAAAACTTTAGATAAATGGTAGAATGATATTGCGATTCGTAACATGTTAATAAACATTTTTTCAGTAAAATATAAAAGTACAATATATACAAGGTTTGTTTGTGCAATGTTGAGGCCATATGTCAAGAAAATATTGACAACAAAATTTATGATCATTATATATATATATATATATATATATATATATATATATATATATATATATATATATATATATATATATAATTTATTTTTAAAACTATATTACAGATTTGTAAACTATATTTGAAGATTATTTTTGGAAATCATATGTAAGTGCAAAAATTGTATTATTAGTCTATAAAACTATACAAATTATGAAATTACAATAAATGTTGTCTTTATATTTATTCTTATAAATTTACAAATTGAAGACCTTAATAATTATAAAAGAACAAACGAAATAAAAATCGATATATAAAATATTTAAAAAGCACACAGTAAACCCGATGGATAAATCTCATATGCTCTCCAACTCGATCACTGATGGGTCACACATACCCTAAATTAGATAGATCTCTGTCTATTTTAGATTGTTCCTTTTATTCGTAATCAAAGATATTTTCTTGTCTCTCCTTTATGGTGGTTCGGTTTGCTTGTCTGTTCGCATTTCCTAGACCCAAGACCTACTAATATTATAATATTGCATGGATAATGGATAGCACAATTCGGAGTAGAAGATAACCAACAACGAGTTCCATTTGGTTGTAAGTCATAAAAATCCCTGACTAGGCTACTTAAATTGTCCGCATTTACAACGCAAACAACCTGGCGTTATCACCATTAGGAAAAACTATTAAGTCGTATACGAAAACCCCACATGCACCTTTCACCCCTCGAAAAATACCATTAGAGGTTCTTGGTCTATCTCCGAATGTGGGCCTAGAAGCATTAGCAAGCCAGGCGCCCAACGCCCAGCTCCACTAGGGAGGCCTTGCCGATCTGAGAAGTGCTAATTTGGTTTGTCTTCATGTGACAGATATCGAAAAAGTAGTCCGTTGAACTATCGTCGATGCTTGTTCGAAAATAATGAATGCGACACAGCTGTCTACTCCAAGAGTCGCCACAGCTTTGCCTACGCGGATGATCTGGGATAGCAAGCAAGTTTATTGAAAGAGGAGCAATAGATTCTAGATCTGTTTCCCCACAGTTGAAAACCATGATACAAATCAGCGGTAGTTCAAAATTGGAATTGGCACAAGGAAAGCGTTCATCACAGACAACTCCGTAATTACAAGACGGTATCTTCTCCTTAGCGTAAAGCACCCCCTTGGGTTCATCCAAAATCGATCTCTAAAAGCGTGGCTCGCGAGGCATCCCTCTCACAGTAGAGTTCCAAACCTCACCTCGCTCTTGTGACATGCTATGTTTCCCCCTAACTCTTCCCAAGGTAGTTCCTAATGTTTGGCACTTTCCAATTTATTGATTTGGAAGATCGCGACACCTATTTTTTTTTTATTCGGATCCGATCTCTGTTGGACTCGTTGAGGAAGAAATCTAAGAGAAGACACTCTTCTCTTAGATAATTTTTTTTCAGTGCAAGAAAGTTGTAACATCCCAAAAATTATAAGGTAAACATTTCATTTTTAATTCAACCTTAAACACCAGTTATCCTTTTCAATCATACAAAAGCATATCAAAGTAAAAATAATTATCAAAGTACAATCCTAAAGTCACAAAGTGCGGAAACATGGGTAGATGCGCTACGATCAAGCCGCACCTTTCCCTTTCGAACCAAAAGTCTTAACCATAAACTATAAGCACAAAGCTTAGTGAGTTCCCCAAAATACCACATAGCATACATATATACATCCATCGGGCCCCACCCGGTACAGATCTATCAGTAACATGCGATGGGCCCCGCCCAATACACTCATCAGGCCTCGCCTGGCATCGGACCCCGCTCGACATACATACAACACATGCAAGAGTCACACAGACAACTAGCATACAAATAACAATAATCTATGGGCCGACATTGGTGCCTTCGACCCGGCAAACACCGGAAGAACTCACCTCAAGTCGAGATAACTGAAACAGATGTGCTGCTGCTACTGGGTTCCTTACACTGAACACAACCAAATTATACCTAGTAAATAATTAAGATAATTCCCCATAATCCAAGGTCCATTTCATTCTCTATCATTACCATGGGTAAAATAACATTTTACCCATCTTATATCTGACCCAACAACTCATGACCCAACTTCCAAAAGACCCAAGGCCCAACAGGCCCAAAAGAGAACCTTGCGAGTATGCCCTACATACCAAACGCGTATGCCCCACATAATGCTCGTTGATGCTTAAGGTACAACTCGCGACAACATGAAATCGGGAAGACATGTATTACGCTGAGCGTACACATATGTACGCCCAACGTACCCCTTTGGTGACCATTTCTCATTTTAGGACTTAATGCTTGAGACCAAAATGTCCAAACTCAGATCTAATCTCAAATCATCGACTTAAGTCATAAAGTTTCCACCTTTATTACTTTCCATGATTAGAAAAGGTCCAAAAGCTAAAACCCTAACTTATTTATCGATTAAGACATCTTAACTCTTGTATGGAGGGGATAGGAGGTCCAAGATCATACTTTTTTTATGGTTACTAATAACTCCATTATGGATAAAGTTTCCAAATTTATCCATTAGAATGGTCCAAACAACCAAGAACTAGTCTTTAAGTCTCTAATGGAACACAAGTGCATCTTTTTCAACATAATCCATTAAGTCCAAGCCTCCAAGCTTCATATCTGAATCAATATGATGTTTAGATGGATAAAGTTTCCAAATTTATCCATAACAAGGTCACAAACTTTTGAGATCTAAAGTTTATGCACTAAAGTGATCAAAAGCTCATAACACCCAAAACTAGCTAGATCTAACAAATACATCATCAAAATTCAAGCTTTATACCTCTAGAAGAAAGATCTAGGTGAACAAACTCTGGATCTATAAGCTCCAACAACCAACACTTCTCCGATGAGCTCCTTCTTGTCCAAGATGTACCAAGAACACTCCAAAACACTTAAAAACACCTTCTTTTTGCTCACAAGTCTCAAACTAGGGTTAGGGTTTCAAGGGAGGGTGTTGGACAAGTGGAGACTGAAAATGGAATGGGTTTGTGGAAGTTAAGGAGCTTAAATAGGGCTCAAACCACGAAAATAGGGTTTGGGCGCTGATCGCGCAAGCCCAACATACTCAGGGATACCCTAGTACGCCCATCATACTTCCACATACGCCTAACGTATGCGGCTAACCCAAAACCGTACTGACTTCAAACGGTCATAACTTCTTCGTTTCAACTCTGATTTTTATAATCTTTATATCCATGGAATTGAGTTGAGGAGCTCTACAACCCTATCTAATTACTTTTAACTTAAAGCACATCGAAATAAAACTCTTAATTCATAAAAGAAGTCTGAAACATTACTTTTCCCATTTTACCCTTAGGCTCCAAAGCGTAAACCAAACTCTTGGATCACATAATCTACATTACCCACATCAAAATGGGTCTAAACCTCTCGTTCCATCAGGCTCAAATCCTTATGATAATTGATCTTCAGGTCATAGACCTGAACTATGGAACCACTCGAAACAGGGTGTTATAAAATGCTCTCTTTTTGACATCCCTGCTGCTTTCCTTTCTAGATTTTTTTTATCGAACGCATGGCATAGCTAGGACCATTCAAATAATGTTTGAGCCTATGTTCAAACACTACAGATCGAGTGGCTCTTCTTGGCAGACAGGTGGGTGCCAATACTACAGTGAAAGCAACGCTTTCGTGTATAGCATTTACTGTTTGAGATTTTTGGTACCTCCAGACGCGCCCCTGTTTCAAGTAAGCTCACCTCAACTGCTTCACCTTGAAAGGAAAGGTAGGAGCACTATAACGATGGAATTTACATATGCGTGAGGCCGCAATACATCTTTGTCATCATTTTCCTAGCCGGGTGGTTTACTAGTCCTCCGCCGGTACTTGTGGAAGAGTGAGCATCATTGACTGCGACAGAAAACCTAGTCGAAAAGCAAGAGTGGAGGCTTTGTTTGGTTGAGGCTTAATAGTAAATGTTATTTCGTTTAGTAGATATCGCTTCACACCTCGTAGTGTGTGCCCTAATTAATGAGGATAAGTTTCGATGTAGGGTATTTGCTATATGTTATGGCAAAGTCAGTTGTATGAATGAAATGAAACAAGACTTGAGCGTCAAGTTCCACATATGAGATAAACTATGGCAGCTCCTCGGGCCCGCAAAGATAAGAGGGCGGTGAGGCAAGGAAAAGTAAATCAACAATAGGCCATTTGCCGCCATCTTCTAGTGAACTATCGTTTTATTAGTCCAAATTTTACGACAAATCCAAACTGAGGGATGTTCTCTACTAAGGAGTTGCTTAAGTGAGAACTACCACTATGCGACTAGTAACCGCCCCTTCAAAATCTTGTCTTAATCATCATTTATCAGGACTAGTCGGCGTAAGTTCCTTTGCTTGGACACGATTTGAAGCTTTCATTCCTCTTTGGATGGTTTGCTTTCTCTTTATTTAGCTATTGAGCAAAAAGAGTTCGCTGAGATGCCTTGCTTTAGCTCCGTAATAATGGCTTCAACATCCTAGCCAAAGGAACGAACTTGGTCTGAAAAAAGTTGGAAGTGAGGACCATAAAGTCCCCAAAAATACAACTTCTAAATAATTCTCGTTTTAAAAAACCGGGTCTGAGTCTAGTAGGTATTTAAGTGGTCCTTACTTCTATCTAAACAATAAAAACCAACTTGGTAAAACTAATTAATAGGTGTAACGGTCCATAGTTAGGCCTCAGTAACCGGTTATATATGGCTTAGGCCCTTTTAAGCCATCTTAAATGATTTACAAAAGCAAATGAAAATTATAGAGTTATAATGTGCATTTCTTACTCGAAAAATAAAAAAACGGTTCGGGCCAAAGATGCATGGAAGTGAAGACCATTCCTTTTTGAAAACATGCAGCCGTTCATATCAACAAGTTTTATCTGATGACTTCAAGGCCTTAAATGCTACAATGAAGGAAGGTTTCTTCCATGTTAGTGTTTTAGTTATAGAGACAAAAGTCTAGTATGTTGCATTATGCTATAGAAGGTCATTAGAGTGTGGCCATTTAGTTTGTTGCGATCTCCAAGGTAAAGACCTTATCATTGGTTGAGTTTATGACTCAAATTGAGGAGGAGAAGGAGTCTCCAATAAATAGTTGATTTTGTAACTCGAAGGTTAAGACTGAAGGTCCAACAAAGGATGAAGAGTAGCTGGATGTTCGAGCACCACAACGAGCTAAGAAGTCCAAAAGTTTAATATTTGTTTAACAAGCCATAAAAATTTCGGCTATTATAGAGAGAATGTGAAGACGTATAAAGATGTTTGTTGTACGTCTGTATCCAGATACTTTCGAAGTGGTCAAGATGATCAATTGAAGAGCGACAAGTCGATTATCCCAACTAAGAGTGAAGGATGATATTGGTTTCAACAATCGTCGTTGTTGCAAGTATTACCCTCTTGTACCATATTGTACATGTGTGTGTTGTTAGACGACTTCGTGCTTGTTAAGATCTTGATCAGACCTTGATTGTGAAATACAAGAACATCACTCATTGTGAACCCTTGAAGTGATACTACGCTGATAAAGTCAACATATGAGAGTTATAAACAAACTGGACTTTTTAGGCCGTGAAATTAGCGATGTCACGCTAATCCAACTTAAATGATGAGTAAATTACATGAATGGTCCCAATGGTTTGGGGTAATTTGCACATGTTGTCCCTAACTTATTTTTTTAACTCGGAAGGTCCCTACAATTTGTTTTTGTTGCGCAACAAAAACAAACGCGCAGCAAAAACAAACAATAGGGACCTTTCGAGTTAAAAAAATAAGTTAGAGACTAAACGTGCAAATCACCCGAAACCATAGGGACCATTCGTGCAAATACAAAGTTATAAAAAGTAAAAAAAAAATATATGCATTTTTACGAAGAAAAAAACGGTCCCAGCTAGGGGCGGTACCATAAATTTCTCTAGGGGTAGCACAATTTTTTTTTCTTATTTATTCTTTATGTGAAAGTGTCTACAATGCAACTTGAATAAAAATGAGCAAGTTCTTTTAAATGGTATAAAAAAGTTTGACATGTAAAAGCTCCTAAAAACCATAAAGTAAATGTTTTGGCAACAAACAAAATGAGCTAATTAACCATGCTAAAATGTAAATGTGTTGGCTTCAAATAAAGTGAGCTAATTAACCATCAGTACCCAAACTCATCAAATGAGCTAATAGTAAATGTGTTGCCAATCTTGTTACAGTACTAACACCCGGGCAAAGGAATGCTAACCTTTAAAAAGAAACTGCAAAGATTGTTGTTTTGGATCATTATGCTAGTAATATAAACAAGTCTTGTTCTTTACTGGATTGGACATACACTTTTTACTCTCACAGACATAAGACTATTTCATTTAGACATTTCAGCAAACACTTAATGTGCAAAGACTTGTTCAAGAAAGTCAACTTGTGCATATGAACTTAAAATCAGGAGTTTGAAATCAAATGACTAAGAAATTGTGAAGAGAATTACATACATTTCACATATACAATTCACATTGTTTTTAAAAACTCCAAGTACAAGAATGATGAACTCGTCGAATTACTTCTGCTGTTGAAATTGATTTAAAAAAATTTATTGCTTCTAATATGGGAATCGATTCAATGACACGCCTGAAAGCTAAAACACGATTGGTTTTATTGAAATTACTGAAATCATTGTCAATCTATTTTAAAAAGTTGATTATGTTGCGATTTTTCTGATCTGCGGATTTTGAACAATTCAAGGAGCCAATGAAAAGGGAAAACAGGAAACGAATGGAATGTAAACATGGGGTTAGCAGGAGTAAAAAAGACATATTTAGAGGGAACGATATTACATCAAAAATACAAGTTTCCTTTCTAGCCACCAACCAAACATCCAAATTTTCATTCCTTTTGAATACGGTAGTCCTTTCCTGATTTTAATCATTTTAGGGTAAATTACACCAATCGTCCCTCGTGCCCATGCCAAAAAGCGTGTTTAGTCCCTATTTTCAAAAATTAACTCGGACCGTCCCTCGTTTGTTTAAAACTTGCACATTTCATCCCTCTGGACATAAAAAGACTATTTTGCCCTTAAAAAATTCATTTTTAATTTTCTTTTAATGCTTTATCATTTTTATTTAAAAAAAAGAAGAAAAAAGTATATCATGTACCCACCCTCCCTCTTCCCTTTCCCACCGTCCTTTCCTCTTAATAGAAACCTCCCTATCTCCGATCAAAATCATCAGATGAATCAATCACCGACGTATTTTCCACAGCCACTTCATTTTGGTTCCAAAATCGTCTCACCACCTATTCTCCTCCTCTTTACTCGACTCAAAATCGGTCTCACACACCATGTAGAACCTCCTTCCCACCATCTAACAACCTCCTGAATCCACCAGTCAAACTCTAACCGTGGTTACGACACAATCTAGAAGAAGAGATTATTTGTAGTGGTGATGCTCAATCTGAAACCCCCAAAATGAAATCCGTCATGAAATGCCCAAAGTTCTCAATCTGAAACCACACATTTCCCCGTATATAAATCTGAAACCCTAGACACACAGGTGAAGAAGGAGATCGTCGATCGGAAAAAGAGGATGGGAGAGATGTAGTACAGGTGATGGCGCTCGGGTGAAGAAGGAGATCTTCAATCTCGAAACCCTAGGTGGCGATTCCAAACCCTGACTTATGCTCTTGGTTGTTGAAGGTCGTCGATGAGACAAGAGTTGTGCTTGGCGAAAGGTGGGTCACGATGAAGAGGATGGTTGAATGGTGGAGAAGATTACAAGATTGTGAGCGGAGAATAAGGGATATCTGATGGCAAAACAAGGAGGAGATAGATGTCATGGTTCTGTAAACAATAATAATGGTGGTGAGTGGTGCTCCGACGACGGTGGCGGACGGTTTTCCGGCGATGGTGGTGGTCGGTGGTCTAACGATGTCCGCCCGGAAAGAAAATGGTGGTGTTTGTGATTTTTTGTGAGGGTGAGGTTTTAGAAATAAATAAGGGGATATACCTTTTTTCTAAATATTAATATATAATTAATATCAATAAAAAAATCAAAAATAATTGGAAATTAAATAAAAAGGGGCATTATGGTCATTTTAGATTTGACATGGACTAAATTCTCAATAAAATTGCATATCAGGGACGAAGCGTGCAAGTGTTAAACAAACAAGGGACGGTCCGAGTTAATTTTTGAAAATAGGGACTAAACACGCTTTCTGACAAGTACACGAGGGACGATTGGTGTAATTTACCCATCATTTTATTACCACATACCAAACAAGGGATTAGGATTTATGTGTGATCTTGAGTTGCATAATTCATTTGAGGAGGAGCACGTTGGCATACATACGACTAAAATACGATTCATCGTCCTTCTCTTACCTTCTTCTCCGGAATTTTTGAGGGGTAGCCTGCGAACTAACTCGTTCCGCCCCTGGTCCCGACCAAAGATGCGTTGAAGTGAATACCATTCCTACTTGAAAACGAGCAACCCGTTCAAATCAACAAGTTTTATCTAACGAATTCAAGTTTAATACATTAAATGCTACGATGGTATAGTAAAGAAGCCTCAATAGTCCAATACCGCGTACACATCTACATATAGGTGATTTTATATCCAACATTTACCCGTGCAGGTCCAAACAAACCAAACTCTTATATCTACATATAAGTGAGTTAGTAAAGAAAATCAGTAATCGATGTGATATGACCCATAAACAGGTCATTGTAAGAAGTTATATGGCCCAAGCCTATCTAGCCAACTTTCTA
The DNA here is from genome assembly GCF_002870075.4 of Lactuca sativa. Taxonomy (NCBI): domain Eukaryota; kingdom Viridiplantae; phylum Streptophyta; class Magnoliopsida; order Asterales; family Asteraceae; genus Lactuca; species Lactuca sativa. Next base: position 49,410,211 of record NC_056629.2, on the reverse strand, counting down.
ACATAAATTATTTTGATTAGGGATGATCAAGCCTATCTAACCGATTTAAAAAGAATGTTTAAAAACGAGGTACGAAAAAGAGACCTCAACAGGTTGGATTTTAAAATCCTTTGACGAGTGTTCATAGCTGGTTAGGATTTTCATAACCGAAAGCAGTATTTTCTTTTGTGCACATCTACTTCAACCGTTGGGGCATACATAATATACGTAGGGACAAAAGCACATGACAATTATAACTATTAACTACTACATGTTATTCTATGATTAGAAATCATTTTAAGATATGCAGTCCAAAAATAGCTATATATTAATTCACAAATCATTTTACATCAAAACCCTTATTTAGTACATTCACTTTCCGGGGACAAAGTTTGTAGCATAAGACCAGGCGTTATTTGCAACAGGGTCAGCAAGGTGGTCAGCCAAGTTCTCCAACGGCCCCTTTCCTGTGACAATGGCTTGAACAAAGAACCCAAACATGGAGAACATAGCCAGTCTCCCATTCTTGATCTCCTTCACCTTCAACTCAGCAAAAGCCTCTGGATCATCTGCAAGGCCCAATGGGTCGAAGCTACCACCAGGGTAAAGTGGGTCAACAACCTCACCCAATGGTCCACCGGCAATTCTGTAGCCCTCAACAGCACCCATCAAGATGACTTGGGTGGCCCAGATAGCCAAGATGCTCTGAGCATGGACCAAACTAGGGTTTCCCAAGTAATCAAGCCCACCTTCACTGAAGATCTGGGATCCAGCCTTGAACCATACAGCCTCACCGAACTTCACACCATTACGGGCCAAGAGCTCAGGGAAGACGCAGCCAAGAGCTCCAAGCATTGCCCATCTGCAGTGGATGACCTCAAGCTCACGGTTCTTGGAAAATGTCTCTGGATCAGCAGAAAGTCCGGCGGTGTCCCAGCCGTAGTCACCTGGGAATTCACCGGTCAGGTATGATGGAGCCTCGCCGGAGAATGGGCCTAGGTACTTGACACGGTCAGGGCCGTACCATGGACTTCCTGATGGCGCAGCCTTCTTGGCAGCTGCAGTCTTCCTCATGGAAACCCGTCCATTTCCGAAAAGCTCAGAACTTGAGGGACTTGTTTTCACTGCTTGGCCTGCGAAAGGAGAGGAGAGAGCCATGGTGGAAGCAGCCATTGTAAGTTTTCTTAAATTAGAAACTAAAAATATTTAGAAAGTTGGGGGCTGACTGCTTAAGTCATATGGTTCTTCACAAGTGCTATAAATAGGATGGTGCATTTTGTCGGGTACTGTTTTATCTTCCGGATATTTAGTTTGTTTTTGATTCGAGGCTGATATATTTGATCCATATGAACTACATCAATTTAGAACACCAACTAAAAATCGACAGCTGTACATTTAATTTCATTCCAAGATTTCCTATCCCAAATGTTTAAAAAACACTTAAACTCATGTACGTCAAACAAACCTTACTCAGTGCCCGCTCTACGTATACATCATTTTTAGTAACAAGTATATTTATAATTGGGTTTAGGATAAAATTTGATATCCAATCAAATTTCATATTTACCTATAGATTTGACCTGGTGATCTGAAATTAGTTAGTGGATCCTTATTTATTTGCAAAAACTAAAAGTGGAATCCATCATATAACAATATTCATTTTGAATTCAGATGAGTTTATTAATCATGATCTATGGATACTAACATACATTGCACACATGAAACATAAATAAACTCTAGCATTATTCTTGTGTATCGAGTGTTAACAACTGGAAAATCTAGTGCTGATAACTTAACCATGTCTATTTGATTATATGGAATTTTAAGGGAGGAAAGATTATATAAGAATACTTGTGTGGTAGCTCGCCTTGAACATATATGACACATTCACGTAATCATATTTAATTTTTAGTGCGTTTTGTCATCATTCTTGCATTTCTCAACAAATTCCATCATATATTAACTTTCTAGTTCGATTAATCATAATTCCTTGATTCTAAATCTGAATTATATACATCGTGGCATTATATTTTCTGTTTTTTTTTCAAGAATGACATGTACCTTATATATTTATTCGTTCATGACATCAACATACATTTATTTAAATATATCATCAAATTACTTTATCTAATGTCCATAATAACATTTTACTTAAAACTTTTACCCATAACAGAAAGTTACTTATATTTAGTTCATTATCCATGATAAAAACGTAGTTACATGAATTTCTATATATTAATAACAACGTATTTTATATTTTATCCATAATAACTATTGGTTTATATTTCATATCCATAATAGCAACATATGTGGATTTCAATACAAATATGGAAATGCACTTTATTGGTTTTATATATCATCATTATATGTAAAAAGTTTAGGTATGTTGTTATTATTGGTAATAAATTGTAAGTATCATGATATTGTTTTTAAAAACAATATAAATATGTTGCTATTGTAGGTTTTACATTGCACCAATAAAGATAAAAGATGAATTTTTATATAAGAATGGTTGTTAATGAAAATGGGAAGGCGTGCAACGAGACATTTGATCGTACCTTCAGTTACTACCATTGTGATAGGGAAGGTTTGGGCAAATCTAATGCAAAAATTGTGTTAAAAGGGACAAATACAATACAAAGAACTATTTATCTTCAATCTCTAGCCATAACTAAGATAGCTGATCATACATATAGCTAATTATACCATAAATGTTCTTTCAATGTATATACCTTTATAGGTAAACGAAACATCAACAAAATCACTGAGATCCCATTAGGATGGGATAGATGGGTTAGGAGGGTGACATATCATGTTGACAATTATGCCTCCTTAGGTGTAGATTGAATGATTCAACTAAATGATATTATAAATATTTATAGACGGACATGTACAGCTGTGTAGAGGGGAGGGGTGTAAATTGACACAAAAAATTAATCCCTTGTGCGAACACATGTAACGGTGACTAACCACAAGGAGTAGATCAATGCCAACACTAACACATTTGTAGTTTAAATATTCTATCACTAGGTGTGAGACTCATGTATTACATGAGTTTATTTAAAAAAAAAACTAAATATAAAATTCTAAACATTTGAAAAGTATGATCTTTTATAAGAAAAATGATAAAGTTTTAATTATAAAAAGTAAAGTGTTTTTTTTTTCGCTTTTAAATTTAAACAAGTAATTTAGATAAATAAATAAATAACTTTAATGAATCTTTAATTTGGTAAATTTTGAAATTAGAAGAAAAGTTCATTAATAAAATTTATATGCATTTAGTATTGAATATAAATATTATCTACAATTTAATAAAATGAAAAAACCATAAAATGACACGTGGAATAAAAATTAATTTAAATAACAAAAAAATTACATGTGACAAAATAAATAAAAATGTGACGTGTGACAAAAAGATCTTTATTTATTAGGGAGAATAATGATACATAAACAATATTAGACCACAAGTACATGGTGAATACGCCATAGAGAAATCTTAGGGCATGTTGTTGTAAGTTATTACATATAGAAACTTGAGAGAATTTTAGTGTCATCCTTTTGTTCATATTAGTAATCTTCTCCATTATGCAAAGTCTATACGTTTTAACGAAGAAAACTTTAGATAAATGGTAGAATGATATTGCGATTCGTAACATGTTAATAAACGTTTTTTAAGTAAAATATAAAAGTACAATATATACAAGGTTTGTTTGTGCAATGTTGAGGCCATATGTCAAGAAAATATTGACAACAAAATTTATGATCATTATATATATATATATATATATATATATATATATATATATATATATATATATATATATATATATAATTTATTTTTAAAACTATATTACAGATTTGTAAACTATATTTGAAGATTATTTTTGGAAATCATATGTAAGTGCAAAAATTGTATTATTAGTCCATAAAACTATACAAATTATGAAATTACAATAAATGTTGTCTTTATATTTATTCTTATAAATTTACAAATTGAAGACCTTAATAATTATAAAAGAACAAACGAAATAAAAATCGATATATAAAATATTTAAAAAGCACACAGTAAACCCGATGGATAAATCTCATATGCTCTCCAACTCGATCACTGATGGGTCACACATACCCTAAATTAGATAGATCTCTGTCTATTTTAGATTGTTCCTTTTATTCGTAATCAAAGATATTTTCTTGTCTCTCCTTTATGGTGGTTCGGCTTGCTTGTCTGTTCGCATTTCCTAGACCCAAGACCTACTAATATTATAATATTGCATGGATAATGGATAGCACAATTCGGAGTAGAAGATAACCAACAAGGAGTTCCATTTGGTTGTAAGTCATAAAAATCCCTGACTAGGCTACTTAAATTGTCCGCATTTACAACGCAAACAACCTGGCGTTATCACCATTAGGAAAAACTATTAAGTCGTATACGAAAACCCCACATGCACCTTTCACCCCTCGAAAAATACCATTAGAGGTTCTTGGTCTATCTCCGAATGTGGGCCTAGAAGCATTAGCAAGCCAGGCGCCCAACGCCCAGCTCCACTAGGGAGGCCTTGCCGATCTGAGAAGTGCTAATTTGGTTTGTCTTCATGTGACAGATATCGAAAAAGTAGTCCGTTGAACTATCGTCGATGCTTATTCGAAAATAATGAATGCGACACAGCTGTCTACTCGAAGAGTCGCCACAGCTTCGCCTACGCGGATGATCTGGGATAGCAAGCAAGTTTATTGAAGGAGGAGCAATAGATTCTAGATCTGTTTCCCCACAGTTGAAAACTATGAAACAAATCAGCGGTAGTTCAAAACTGGAATTGGCACAAGGAAAGCGTTCATCACAGACAACTCCGTAATTACAAGACGGTATCTTCTCCTTAGCGTAAAGCACCCCCTTGGGTTCATCCAAAATCGATCTCTAAAAGCGTGGCTCGCGAGGCATCCCTCTCACAGTAGAGTTCCAAACCTCACCTCGCTCTTGTGACATGCTATGTTTCCCCCCAACTCTTCCCAAGGTAGTTCCTAATGTTTGGCACTTTCCAATTTATTGATTTGGAAGATCGCGACACCTATTTTTTTTTATTCGGATCTGATCTCTGTTGGACTCGTTGAGGAAGAAATCTAAGAGAAGACACTCTTCTCTTAGATAATTTTTTTTCAGTGCAAGAAAGTTGTAACATCCCAAAAATTATAAGGTAAACATTTCATTTTTAATTCAACCTTAAACACCAGTTATCCTTTTCAATCATACAAAAGCATATCAAAGTAAAAATAATTATCAAAGTACAATCCTAAAGTCACAAAGTGCGGAAACATGGGTAGATGCGCTACGATCAAGCCGCACCTTTCCCTTTCGAACCAAAAGTCTTAACCATAAACTATAAGCACAAAGCTTAGTGAGTTCCCCAAAATACCACATAGCATACATATATACATTCATCGGGCCCCGCCCGGTACAGATCTATCAGTAACATGCGATGGGCCCCGCCCAATACACTCATCAGGCCTCGCCTGGCATCGGACCCCGCTCGACATACATACAACACATGCAAGAGTCACACAGACAACTAGCATACAAATAACAATAATCTATGGGCCGACATTGGTGCCTTCGACCCGGCAAACACCGGAAGAACTCACCTCAAGTCGAGATAACTGAAACAGATGTGCTATTGCTACTGGGTTCCTTACACTGAACACAACCAAATTATACCTAGTAAATAATTAAGATAATTCCCCATAATCCAAGGTCCATTTCATTCTCTATCATTACCATTGGTAAAATAACATTTTACTCATCTTATATCTGACCCAACAGCTCATGACCCATTTTCCAAAAGACCCAAGGCCCAACAGGCCCAAAAGAGAACCTTGCGAGTATGCCCTACATACCAAACGCGTATGCCCCACATAATGCTCGTTGATGCTTAAGGTACAACTCGCGACAACATGAAATCGGGAAGACATGTATTACGCTGAGCGTACACATATGTACGCCCAACGTACCCCTTTGGTGACCATTTCTCATTTTAGGACTTAATGCTTGAGACCAAAATGTCCAAACTCATATCTAATCTCAAATCATCGACTTAAGTCATAAAGTTTCCACCTTTATTACTTTCCATGATTAGAAAAGGTCCAAAAGCTAAAACCCTAACTTATTTATCGATTAAGACATCTTAACTCTTGTATGGAGGGGATAGGAGGTCCAAGATCATATTTTTTTTTATGGTTACTAATAACTCCATTATGGATAAAGTTTCCAAATTTATCCATTAGAATGGTCCAAACAACCAAGAACTAGTCTTTAAGTCTCTAATGGAACACAAGTGCATCTTTTTCAACATAATCCATTAAGTCCAAGCCTCCAAGCTTCATATCTGAATCAATATGATGTTTAGATGGATAAAGTTTCCAAATTTATCCATAACAAGGTCACAAACTTTTGAGATCTAAAGTTTATGCACTAAAGTGATCAAAAGCTCATAACACCCAAAACTAGCTAGATCTAACAAATACATCATCGAAATTCAAGCTTTATACCTCTAGAAGAAAGATCTAGGTGAACAAACTCTGGATCTATAAGCTCCAACAACCAACACTTCTCCAATGAGCTCCTTCTTGTCCAAGATGTACCAAGAACACTCCAAAACACTTAAAAACACCTTCTTTTTGCTCACAAGTCTCAAACTAGGGTTAGGGTTTCAAGGGAGGGTGTTGGACAAGTGGAAACTGAAAATGGAATGGGTTTGTGGAAGTTAAGGAGCTTAAATAGGGCTCAAACCACGAAAATAGGGTTTGGGCGCTGATCGCGCAAGCCCAACATACTCAGGGATACCCTAGTACGCCCATCATACTTCCACATACGCCTAACGTATGCGGCTAACCCAAAACCGTACTGACTTCAAACGGTCATAACTTCTTCGTTTCAACTCTGATTTTTATAATCTTTATATCCGTGGAATTGAGTTGAGGAGCTCTACAACCCTATCTAATTACTTTTAACTTAAAGCACATCGAAATAAAACTCTTAATTCATAAAAGAAGTCTGAAACATTACTTTTCCCATTTTACCCTTAGGCTCCAAAGCGTAAACCAAACTCTTGGATCACATAATCTACATTACCCACATCAAAATGGGTCTAAACCTCTCGTTCCATCAGGCTCAAATCCTTATGATAATTGATCTTCAGGTCATAGACCTGAACTATGGAACCACTCGAAACAGGGTGTTATAAAATGCTCTCTTTTTGACATCCCTGCTGCTTTCCTTTCCAGATTTTTTTTATCGAACGCATGGCATAGCTAGGACCATTCAAATAATGTTTGAGCCTATGTTCAAACACTATAGATCGAGTGGCTCTTCTTGGCAGACAGGTGGGTGCCAATACTACAGTGAAAGCAACGCTTTCGTGTATAGCATTTACTGTTTGAGATTTTTGGTACCTCCAGACGCGCCCCTGTTTCAAGTAAGCTCACCTCAACTGCTTCACCTTGAAAGGAAAGGTAGGAGCACTATAACGATGGAATTTACATATGCGTGAGGCCGCAATACATCTTTGTCATCATTTTCCTAGCCGGGTGGTTTACTAGTCCTCCGCCGGTACTTGTGGAAGAGTGAGCATCATTGACTGCGACAGAAAACCTAGTCGAAAAGCAAGAGTGGAGGCTTTGTTTGGTTGAGGCTTAATAGTAAATGTTATTTCGTTTAGTAGATATCGCTTCACACCTCGTAGTGTGTGCCCTAATTAATGAGGATAAGTTTCGATGTAGGGTATTTGCTATATGTTATGGCAAAGTCAGTTGTATGAATGAAATGAAACAAGACTTGGGCGTCAAGTTCCACATATGAGATAAACTATGGCAGCTCCTCGGGCCCGCAAAGATAAGAGGGCGGTGAGGCAAGGAAAAGTAAATCAACAATAGGCCATTTGCCGCCATCTTCTAGTGAACTATCGTTTTATTAGTCCAAATTTTACGACAAATCCAAACTGAGGGATGTTCTCTACTAAGGAGTTGCTTAAGTGAGAACTACCACTATGCGACTAGTAACCGCCCCTTCAAAATCTTGTCTTAATCATCATTTATCAGGACTAGTCGGCGTAAGTTCCTTTGCTTGGACACGATTTGAAGCTTTCATTCCTCTTTGGATGGTTTGCTTTCTCTTTATTTAGCTATTGAGCAAAAAGAGTTCGTTGAGATGCCTTGCTTTAGCTCCGTAATAATGGCTTCAACATCCTAGCCAAAGGAACGAACTTGGTCTGAAAAAAGTTGGAAGTGAGGACCATAAAGTCCCCAAAAATACAGCTTCTAAATAATTCTCGTTTTAAAAAACCGGGTCTGAGTCTAGTAGGTATTTAAGTGGTCCTTACTTCTATCTAAACATTAAAAACCAACTTGGTAAAACTAATTAATAGGTGTAACGGTCCATAGTTAGGCCTCAGTAACCGGTTATATATGGCTTAGGCCCTTTTAAGCCATCTTAAATGATTTACAAAAGCAAATGAAAATTATAGAGTTATAATGTGCATTTCTTACTCGAAAAATAAAAAAACGGTTCGGGCCAAAGATGCATGGAAGTGAAGACCATTCCTTTTTGAAAACATGCAGCCGTTCATATCAACAAGTTTTATCTGATGACTTCAAGGCCTTAAATGCTACAATGAAGGAAGGTTTCTTCCATGTTAGTGTTTTAGTTATAGAGACAAGAGTCTAGTATGTTGCATTATGCTATAGAAGGTCATTAGAGTGTGGCCATTTAGTTTGTTGCGATCTCCAAGGTAAAGACCTTATCATTGGTTGAGTTTATGACTCAAATTGAGGAGGAGAAGGAGTCTCCAATAAATAGTTGATTTTGTAACTCGAAGGTTAAGACTGAAGGTCCAACAAAGGATGAAGAGTAGCTGGATGTTCGAGCACCACAACGAGCTAAGAAGTCCAAAAGTTTAATATTTGTTTAACAAGCCATAAAAATTTCGGCTATTATAGAGAGAATGTGAAGACGTATAAAGATGTTTGTTGTACGTCTGTATCCAGATACTTTCGAAGTGGTCAAGATGATCAATTGAAGAGCGACAAGTCGATTATCCCAACTAAGAGTGAAGGATGATATTGGTTTCAACAATCGTCGTTGTTGCAAGTATTACCCTCTTGAACCATATTGTACATGTGTGTGTTGTTAGACGACTTCGTGCTTGTTAAGATCTTGATCAGACCTTGATTGTGAAATACAAGAACATTACTCATTGTGAACCCTTGAAGTGATACTACGCTGATAAAGTCAACATATGAGAGTTATAAACAAACTGGACTTTTTAGGCCGTGAAATTAGCGATGTCACGCTAATCCAACTTAAATGATGAGTAAATTACATGAATGGTCCCAATGGTTTGGGGTAATTTGCACATGTTGTCCCTAACTTATTTTTTTAACTCGGAAGGTCCCTACAATTTGTTTTTGTTGCGCAACAAAAACAAACGCGCAGCAAAAACAAACAATAGGGACCTTTCGAGTTAAAAAAATAAGTTAGAGACTAAACGTGCAAATCACCCGAAACCATAGGGACCATTCGTGCAAATACAAAGTTATAAAAAGTAAAAAAAAAATATATGCATTTTTACGAAGAAAAAAACGGTCCCAGCTAGGGGTGGTACCATAAATTTCTCTAGGGGTAGCACAATTTTTTTTTCTTATTTATTCTTTATGTGAAAGTGTCTACAATGCAACTTGAATAAAAGTGAGCAAGTTGTTTTAAATGGTATAAAAAAGTTTGACATGTAAAAGCTCCTAAAAACCATAAAGTAAATGTTTTGGCAACAAACAAAATGAGCTAATTAACCATGCTAAAAAGTAAATGTGTTGGCTTCAAATAAAGTGAGCTAACTAACCATCAGTACCCAAACTCATCAAAATGAGCTAATAGTAAATGTGTTGCCAATCTTGTTACAGTACTAACACCCGGGCAAATGAATGCTAACCTTTAAAAAGAAACTGCAAAGATTGTTGTTTTGGATCATTATGCTAGTAATATAAACAAGTCTTGTTCTTTACTGGATTGGACATACACTTTTTACTCTCACAGACATAAGACTATTTCATTTAGACATTTCAGCAAACACTTAATGTGCAAAGACTTGTTCAAGAAACTCAACTTGTGCATATGAACTTAAAATCAGGAGTTTGAAATCAAATGACTAAGAAATTGTGAAGAGAATTACATACATTTCACATATACAATTCACATTGTTTTTAAAAACTCCAAGTACAAGAATGATGAACTCGTCGAATTACTTCTGCTGTTGAAATTGATTTAAAAAAATTTATTGCTTCTAATATGGGAATCGATTCAATGACACGCCTGAAAGCTAAAACACGATTGGTTTTATTGAAATTACTGAAATCATTGTCAATCTATTTTAAAAAGTTGATTATGTTGCGATTTTTCTGATCTGCAGATTTTGAACAATTCAAGGAGCCAATGAAAAGGGAAAACAGGAAACGAATGGAATGTAAACATGGGGTTAGCAGGAGTAAAAAAGACATATTTAGAGGGAACGATATTACATCAAAAATACAAGTTTCCTTTCTAGCCACCAACCAAACATCCAAATTTTCATTCCTTTTGAATACGGTAGTCCTTTCCTGATTTTAATCATTTTATTACCACATACCAAACAAGGGATTAGGATTTATGTGTGATCTTGAGTTGCATAATTCATTTGAGGAGGAGCACGTTGGCATACATACGACTAAAATACGATTCATCGGCCTTCTCTTACCTTCTTCTCCGGAATTTTTGAGGGGTAGCCTGCGAACTAACTCGTTCCGCCCCTGGTCCCGACCAAAGATGCGTTAAAGTGAATACCATTCCTACTTGAAAACGAGCAACCCGTTCAAATCAACAAGTTTTATCTAACGAATTCAAGTTTAATACATTAAATGCTACGATGGTATAGTAAAGAAGCCTCAATAGTCCAATACCGCGTACACATCTACATATAGGTGATTTTATATCCAACATTTACCCGTCCAGGTCCAAACAAACCAAACTCTTATATCTACATATAAGTGAGTTAGTAAAGAAAATCAGTAATCGATGTGATATGACCCATAAACAGGTCATTGTAAGAAGTTATATGGCCCAAGCCTATCTAGCCAACTTTCTAACATAAATTATTTTGATTAGGGATGATCAAGCCTATCTAACCGATTTAAAAAGAATGTTTAAAAACGAGGTACGAAAAAGAGACCTCAACAGGTTGGATTTTAAAATCCTTTGACGAGTGTTCATAGCTGGTTAGGATTTTCATAACCGAAAGCAGTATTTTCTTTTGTGCACATCTACTTCAACCGTTGGGGCATACATAATATACGTAGGGACAAAAGCACATGACAATTATAACTATTAACTACTACATGTTATTCTATGATTAGAAATCATTTTAAGATATGCAGTCCAAAAATAGCTATATATTAATTCACAAATCATTTTACATCAAAACCCTTATTTAGTACATTCACTTTCCGGGGACAAAGTTTGTAGCATAAGACCAGGCGTTATTTGCAACAGGGTCAGCAAGGTGGTCAGCCAAGTTCTCCAACGGCCCCTTTCCTGTGACAATGGCTTGAACAAAGAACCCAAACATGGAGAACATAGCCAGTCTCCCATTCTTGATCTCCTTCACCTTCAACTCAGCAAAAGCCTCTGGATCATCTGCAAGGCCCAATGGGTCGAAGCTACCACCAGGGTAAAGTGGGTCAACAACCTCACCCAATGGTCCACCGGCAATTCTGTAGCCCTCAACAGCACCCATCAAGATGACTTGGGTGGCCCAGATAGCCAAGATGCTCTGAGCATGGACCAAACTAGGGTTTCCCAAGTAATCAAGCCCACCTTCACTGAAGATCTGGGATCCAGCCTTGAACCATACAGCCTCACCGAACTTCACACCATTACGGGCCAAGAGCTCAGGGAAGACGCAGCCAAGAGCTCCAAGCATTGCCCATCTGCAGTGGATGACCTCAAGCTCACGGTTCTTGGAAAATGTCTCTGGATCAGCAGAAAGTCCGGCGGTGTCCCAGCCGTAGTCACCTGGGAATTCACCGGTCAGGTATGATGGAGCCTCGCCGGAGAATGGGCCTAGGTACTTGACACGGTCAGGGCCGTACCATGGACTTCCTGATGGCGCAGCCTTCTTGGCAGCTGCAGTCTTCCTCATGGAAACCCGTCCATTTCCGAAAAGCTCAGAACTTGAGGGACTTGTTTTCACTGCTTGGCCTGCGAAAGGAGAGGAGAGAGCCATGGTGGAAGCAGCCATTGTAAGTTTTCTTAAATTAGAAACTAAAAATATTTAGAAAGTTGGGGGCTGACTGCTTAAGTCATATGGTTCTTCACAAGTGCTATAAATAGGATGGTGCATTTTGTCGGGTACTGTTTTATCTTCCGGATATTTAGTTTGTTTTTGATTCGAGGCTGATATATTTGATCCATATGAACTACATCAATTTAGAACACCAACTAAAAATCGACAGCTGTACATTTAATTTCATTCCAAGATTTCCTATCCCAAATGTTTAAAAAACACTTAAACTCATGTACGTCAAACAAACCTTACTCAGTGCCCGCTCTACGTATACATCATTTTTAGTAACAAGTATATTTATAATTGGGTTTAGGATAAAATTTGATATCCAATCAAATTTCATATTTACCTATAGATTTGACCTGGTGATCTGAAATTAGTTAGTGGATCCTTATTTATTTGCAAAAACTAAAAGTGGAATCCATCATATAACAATATTCATTTTGAATTCAGATGAGTTTATTAATCATGATCTATGGATACTAACATACATTGCACACATGAAACATAAATAAACTCTAGCATTATTCTTGTGTATCGAGTGTTAACAACTGGAAAATCTAGTGCTGATAACTTAACCATGTCTATTTGATTATATGGAATTTTAAGGGAGGAAAGATTATATAAGAATACTTGTGTGGTAGCTCGCCTTGAACATATATGACACATTCACGTAATCATATTTAATTTTTAGTGCGTTTTGTCATCATTCTTGCATTTCTCAACAAATTCCATCATATATTAACTTTCTAGTTCGATTAATCATAATTCCTTGATTCTAAATCTGAATTATATACATCGTGGCATTATATTTTCTGTTTTTTTTTCAAGAATGACATGTACCTTATATATTTATTCGTTCATGACATCAACATACATTTATTTAAATATATCATCAAATTACTTTATCTAATGTCCATAATAACATTTTACTTAAAACTTTTACCCATAACAGAAAGTTACTTATATTTAGTTCATTATCCATGATAAAAACGTAGTTACATGAATTTCTATATATTAATAACAACGTATTTTATATTTTATCCATAATAACTATTGGTTTATATTTCATATCCATAATAGCAACATATGTGGATTTCAATACAAATATGGAAATGCACTTTATTGGTTTTATATATCATCATTATATGTAAAAAGTTTAGGTATGTTGTTATTATTGGTAATAAATTGTAAGTATCATGATATTGTTTTTAAAAACAATATAAATATGTTGCTATTGTAGGTTTTACATTGCACCAATAAAGATAAAAGATGAATTTTTATATAAGAATGGTTGTTAATGAAAATGGGAAGGCGTGCAACGAGACATTTGATCGTACCTTCAGTTACTACCATTGTGATAGGGAAGGTTTGGGCAAATCTAATGCAAAAATTGTGTTAAAAGGGACAAATACAATACAAAGAACTATTTATCTTCAATCTCTAGCCATAACTAAGATAGCTGATCATACATATAGCTAATTATACCATAAATGTTCTTTCAATGTATATACCTTTATAGGTAAACGAAACATCAACAAAATCACTGAGATCCCATTAGGATGGGATAGATGGGTTAGGAGGGTGACATATCATGTTGACAATTATGCCTCCTTAGGTGTAGATTGAATGATTCAACTAAATGATATTATAAATATTTATAGACGGACATGTACAGCTGTGTAGAGGGGAGGGGTGTAAATTGACACAAAAAATTAATCCCTTGTGCAAACACATGTAACGGTGACTAACCACAAGGAGTAGATCAATGCCAACACTAACACATTTGTAGTTTAAATATTCTATCACTAGGTGTGAGACTCATGTATTACATGAGTTTATTTAAAAAAAAAACTAAATATAAAATTCTAAACATTTGAAAAGTATGATCTTTTATAAGAAAAATGATAAAGTTTTAATTATAAAAAGTAAAGTGTTTTTTTTTTCGCTTTTAAATTTAAACAAGTAATTTAGATAAATAAATAAATAACTTTAATGAATCTTTAATTTGGTAAATTTTGAAATTAGAAGAAAAGTTCATTAATAAAATTTATATGCATTTAGTATTGAATATAAATATTATCTACAATTTAATAAAATGAAAAAACCATAAAATGACACGTGGAATAAAAATTAATTTAAATAACAAAAAAATTACATGTGACAAAATAAATAAAAATGTGACGTGTGACAAAAAGATCTTTATTTATTAGGGAGAATAATGATACATAAACAATATTAGACCACAAGTACATGGTGAATACGCCATAGAGAAATCTTAGGGCATGTTGTTGTAAGTTATTACATATAGAAACTTGAGAGAATTTTAGTGTCATCCTTTTGTTCATATTAGTAATCTTCTCCATTATGCAAAGTCTATACGTTTTAACGAAGAAAACTTTAGATAAATGGTAGAATGATATTGCGATTCGTAACATGTTAATAAACATTTTTTCAGTAAAATATAAAAGTACAATATATACAAGGTTTGTTTGTGCAATGTTGAGGCCATATGTCAAGAAAATATTGACAACAAAATTTATGATCATTATATATATATATATATATATATATATATATATATATATATATATATATATATATATATATATAATTTATTTTTAAAACTATATTACAGATTTGTAAACTATATTTGAAGATTATTTTTGGAAATCATATGTAAGTGCAAAAATTGTATTATTAGTCCATAAAACTATACAAATTATGAAATTACAATAAATGTTGTCTTTATATTTATTCTTATAAATTTACAAATTGAAGACCTTAATAATTATAAAAGAACAAACGAAATAAAAATCGATATATAAAATATTTAAAAAGCACACAGTAAACCCGATGGATAAATCTCATATGCTCTCCAACTCGATCACTGATGGGTCACACATACCCTAAATTAGATAGATCTCTGTCTATTTTAGAGTGTTCCTTTTATTCGTAATCAAAGATATTTTCTTGTCTCTCCTTTATGGTGGTTCGGCTTGCTTGTCTGTTCGCATTTCCTAGACCCAAGACCTACTAATATTATAATATTGCATGGATAATGGATAGCACAATTCGGAGTAGAAGATAACCAACAATGAGTTCCATTTGGTTGTAAGTCATAAAAATCCCTGACTAGGCTACTTAAATTGTCCGCATTTACAACGCAAACAACCTGGCGTTATCACCATTAGGAAAAACTATTAAGTCGTATACGAAAACCCCACATGCACCTTTCACCCCTCGAAAAATACCATTAGAGGTTCTTGGTCTATCTCCGAATGTGGGCCTAGAAGCATTAGCAAGCAAGGCGCCCAACGCCCAGCTCCACTAGGGAGGCCTTGCCGATCTGAGAAGTGCTAATTTGGTTTGTCTTCATGTGACAGATATCGAAAAAGTAGTCCGTTGAACTATCGTCGATGCTTATTCGAAAATAATGAATGCGACACAGCTGTCTACTCCAAGAGTCGCCACAGCTTCGCCTACGCGGATGATCTGGGATAGCAAGCAAGTTTATTGAAGGAGGAGCAATAGATTCTAGATCTGTTTCCCCACAGTTGAAAACTATGAAACAAATCAGCGGTAGTTCAAAACTGGAATTGGCACAAGGAAAGCGTTCATCACAGACAACTCCGTAATTACAAGACGGTATCTTCTCCTTAGGGTAAAGCACCCCCTTGGGTTCATCCAAAATCGATCTCTAAAAGCGTGGCTCGCGAGGCATCCCTCTCACAGTAGAGTTCCAAACCTCACCTCGCTCTTGTGACATGCTATGTTTCCCCCCAACTCTTCCCAAGGTAGTTCCTAATGTTTGGCACTTTCCAATTTATTGATTTGGAAGATCGCGACACCTATTTTTTTTTATTCGGATCCGATCTCTGTTGGACTCGTTGAGGAAGAAATCTAAGAGAAGACACTCTTCTCTTAGATAATTTTTTTTCAGTTCAAGAAAGTTGTAACATCCCAAAAATTATAAGGTAAACATTTCATTTTTAATTCAACCTTAAACACCAGTTATCCTTTTCAATCATACAAAAGCATATCAAAGTAAAAATAATTATCAAAGTACAATCCTAAAGTCACAAAGTGCGGAAACATGGGTAGATGCGCTACGATCAAGCCGCACCTTTCCCTTTCGAACCAAAAGTCTTAACCATAAACTATAAGCACAAAGCTTAGTGAGTTCCCCAAAATACCACATAGCATACATATATACATTCATCGGGCCCCGCCCGGTACAGATCTATCAGTAACATGCGATGGGCCCCGCCCAATACACTCATCAGGCCTCGCCTGGCATCGGACCCCGCTCGACATACATACAACACATGCAAGAGTCACACAGACAACTAGCATACAAATAACAATAATCTATGGGCCGACATTGGTGCCTTCGACCCGGCAAACACCGGAAGAACTCACCTCAAGTCGAGATAACTGAAACAGATGTGCTGCTGCTACTGGGTTCCTTACATTGAACACAACCAAATTATACCTAGTAAATAATTAAGATAATTCCCCATAATCCAAGGTCCATTTCATTCTCTATCATTACCATTGGTAAAATAACATTTTACCCATCTTATATCTGACCCAACAACTCATGACCCAACTTCCAAAAGACCCAAGGCCCAACAGGCCCAAAAGAGAACCTTGCGAGTATGCCCTACATACCAAACGCGTATGCCCCACATAATGCTCGTTGATGCTTAAGGTACAACTCGCGACAACATGAAATCGGGAAGACATGTATTACGCTGAGCGTACACATATGTACGCCCAACGTACCCCTTTGGTGACCATTTCTCATTTTAGGACTTAATGCTTGAGACCAAAATGTCCAAACTCATATCTAATCTCAAATCATCGACTTAAGTCATAAAGTTTCCACCTTTATTACTTTCCATGATTAGAAAAGGTCCAAAAGCTAAAACCCTAACTTATTTATCGATTAAGACATCTTAACTCTTGTATGGAGGGGATAGGAGGTCCAAGATCATATTTTTTTTATGGTTACTAATAACTCCATTATGGATAAAGTTTCCAAATTTATCCATTAGAATGGTCCAAACAACCAAGAACTAGTCTTTAAGTCTCTAATGGAACACAAGTGCATCTTTTTCAACATAATCCATTAAGTCCAAGCCTCCAAGCTTCATATCTGAATCAATATGATGTTTAGATGGATAAAGTTTCCAAATTTATCCATAACAAGGTCACAAACTTTTGAGATCTAAAGTTTATGCACTAAAGTGATCAAAAGCTCATAACACCCAAAACTAGCTAGATCTAACAAATACATCATCGAAATTCAAGCTTTATACCTCTAGAAGAAAGATCTAGGTGAACAAACTCTGGATCTATAAGCTCCAACAACCAACACTTCTCCAATGAGCTCCTTCTTGTCCAAGATGTACCAAGAACACTCCAAAACACTTAAAAACACCTTCTTTTTGCTCACAAGTCTCAAACTAGGGTTAGGGTTTCAAGGGAGGGTGTTGGACAAGTGGAGACTGAAAATGGAATGGGTTTGTGGAAGTTAAGGAGCTTAAATAGGGCTCAAACCACGAAAATAGGGTTTGGGCGCTGATCGCGCAAGCCCAACATACTCAGGGATACCCTAGTACGCCCATCATACTTCCACATACGCCTAACGTATGCGGCTAACCCAAAACCGTACTGACTTCAAACGGTCATAACTTCTTCGTTTCAACTCTGATTTTTATAATCTTTATATCCGTGGAATTGAGTTGAGGAGCTCTACAACCCTATCTAATTACTTTTAACTTAAAGCACATCGAAATAAAACTCTTAATTCATAAAAGAAGTCTGAAACATTACTTTTCCCATTTTACCCTTAGGCTCCAAAGCGTAAACCAAACTCTTGGATCACATAATCTACATTACCCACATCAAAATGGGTCTAAACCTCTCGTTCCATCAGGCTCAAATCCTTATGATAATTGATCTTCAGGTCATAGACCTGAACTATGGAACCACTCGAAACAGGGTGTTATAAAATGCTCTCTTTTTGACATCCCTGCTGCTTTCCTTTCCAGATTTTTTTTATCGAACGCATGGCATAGCTAGGACCATTCAAATAATGTTTGAGCCTATGTTCAAACACTACAGATCGAGTGGCTCTTCTTGGCAGACAGGTGGGTGCCAATACTACAGTGAAAGCAACGCTTTCGTGTATAGCATTTACTGTTTGAGATTTTTGGTACCTCCAGACGCGCCCCTGTTTCAAGTAAGCTCACCTCAACTGCTTCACCTTGAAAGGAAAGGTAGGAGCACTATAACGATGGAATTTACATATGCGTGAGGCCGCAATACATCTTTGTCATCATTTTCCTAGCCGGGTGGTTTACTAGTCCTCCGTCGGTACTTGTGGAAGAGTGAGCATCATTGACTGCGACAGAAAACCTAGTCGAAAAGCAAGAGTGGAGGCTTTGTTTGGTTGAGGCTTAATAGTAAATGTTATTTCGTTTAGTAGATATCGCTTCACACCTCGTAGTGTGTGCCCTAATTAATGAGGATAAGTTTCGATGTAGGGTATTTGCTATATGTTATGGCAAAGTCAGTTGTATAAATGAAATGAAACAAGACTTGAGCGTCAAGTTCCACATATGAGATAAACTATGGCAGTTCCTTTGGCAGCTCCTCGGGCCCGCAAAGATAAGAGGGCGGTGAGGCAAGGAAAAGTAAATCAACAATAGGCCATTTGCCGCCATCTTCTAGTGAACTATCGTTTTATTAGTCAAAATTTTACGACAAATCCAAACTGAGGGATGTTCTCTACTAAGGAGTTGCTTAAGTGAGAACTACCACTATGCGACTAGTAATCGCCCCTTCAAAATCTTGTCTTAATCATCATTTATCAGGACTAGTCGGCGTAAGTTCCTTTGCTTGGACACGATTTGAAGCTTTAATTCCTCTTTGGATGGTTTGCTTTCTCTTTATTTAGCTATTGAGCAAAAAGAGTTCGCTGAGATGCCTTGCTTTAGCTCCGTAATAATGGCTTCAACATCCTAGCCAAAGGAACGAACTTGGTCTGAAAAAAGTTGGAAGTGAGGACCATAAAGTCCCCAAAAATACAGCTTCTAAATAATTCTCATTTTAAAAAACCGGGTCTGAGTCTAGTAGGTATTTAAGTGGTCCTTACTTCTATCTAAACATTAAAAACCAACTTGGTAAAACTAATTAATAGGTGTAACGGTCCATAGTTAGGCCTCAGTAACTGGTTATATATGGCTTAGGCCCTTTTAAGCCATCTTAAATGATTTACAAAAGCAAATGAAAATTATAGAGTTATAATGTGCATTTCTTACTCGAAAAATAAAAAAACGGTTCGGGCCAAAGATGCATGGAAGTGAAGACCATTCCTTTTTGAAAACATGCAGCCGTTCATATCAACAAGTTTTATCTGATGACTTCAAGGCCTTAAATGCTACAATGAAGGAAGGTTTCTTCCATGTTAGTGTTTTAGTTATAGAGACAAGAGTCTAGTATGTTGCATTATGCTATAGAAGGTCATTAGAGTGTGGCCATTTAGTTTGTTGCGATCTCCAAGGTAAAGACCTTATCATTGGTTGAGTTTATGACTCAAATTGAGGAGGAGAAGGAGTCTCCAATAAATAGTTGATTTTGTAACTCGAAGGTTAAGACTGAAGGTCCAACAAAGGATGAAGAGTAGTTGGATGTTCGAGCACCACAACGAGCTAAGAAGTCCAAAAGTTTAATATTTGTTTAACAAGCCATAAAAATTTCGGCTATTATAGAGAGAATGTGAAGACGTATAAAGATGTTTGTTGTACGTCTGTATCCAGATACTTTCGAAGTGGTCAAGATGATCAATTGAAGAGCGACAAGTCGATTATCCCAACTAAGAGTGAAGGATGATATTGGTTTCAACAATCGTCGTTGTTGCAAGTATTACCCTCTTGTACCATATTGTACATGTGTGTGTTGTTAGAAGACTTCGTGCTTGTTAAGATCTTGATCAGACCTTGATTGTGAAATACAAGAACATCACTCATTATGAACCCTTGAAGTGATACTACGCTGATAAAGTCAACATATGAGAGTTATAAACAAACTGGACTTTTTAGGCCGTGAAATTAGCGATGTCACGCTAATCCAACTTAAATGATGAGTAAATTACATGAATGGTCCCAATGGTTTGGGGTAATTTGCACATGTTGTCCCTAACTTATTTTTTTAACTCGGAAGGTCCCTACAATTTGTTTTTGTTGCGCAACAAAAACAAACGCGCAGCAAAAACAAACAATAGGGACCTTTCGAGTTAAAAAAATAAGTTAGAGACTAAACGTGCAAATCACCCGAAACCATAGGGACCATTCGTGCAAATACAAACTTATAAAAAGTAAAAAAAAAATATATGCATTTTTACGAAGAAAAAAACGGTCCCAGCTAGGGGCGGTACCATAAATTTTCTCTAGGGGTAGCACAATTTTTTTTTCTTATTTATTCTTTATGTGAAAGTGTCTACAATGCAACTTGAATAAAAATGAGCAAGTTGTTTTAAATGGTATAAAAAAGTTTGACATGTAAAAGCTCCTAAAAACCATAAAGTAAATGTTTTGGCAACAAACAAAATGAGCTAATTAACCATGCTAAAAAGTAAATGTGTTGGCTTCAAATAAAGTGAGCTAACTAACCATCAGTACCCAAACTCATCAAAATGAGCTAATAGTAAATGTGTTGCCAATCTTGTTACAGTACTAACACCCGGGCATAGGAATGCTAACCTTTAAAAAGAAACTACAAAGATTGTTGTTTTGGATCATTATGCTAGTAATATAAACAAGTCTTGTTCTTTACTGGATTGGACATACACTTTTTACTCTCACAGACATAAGACTATTTCATTTAGACATTTCAGCAAACACTTAATGTGCAAAGACTTGTTCAAGAAACTCAACTTGTGCATATGAACTTAAAATCAGGAGTTTGAAATCAAATGACTAAGAAATTGTGAAGAGAATTACATACATTTCACATATACAATTCACATTGTTTTTAAAAACTCCAAGTACAAGAATGATGAACTCGTCGAATTACTTCTGCTGTTGAAATTGATTTAAAAAAATTTATTGCTTCTAATATGGGAATCGATTCAATGACACGCCTGAAAGCTAAAACACGATTGGTTTTATTGAAATTACTGAAATCATTGTCAATCTATTTTAAAAAGTTGATTATGTTGCGATTTTTCTGATCTGCGGATTTTAAACAATTCAAGGAGCCAATGAAAAGGGAAAACAGGAAACGAATGGAATGTAAACATGGGGTTAGCAGGAGTAAAAAAGACATATTTAGAGAGAACGATATTACATCAAAAATACAATTGTCCTTTCTAGCCACCAACCAAACATCCAAATTTTCATTCCTTTTGAATACGGTAGTCCTTTCCTGATTTTAATCATTTTATTACCACATACCAAACAAGGGATTAGGATTTATGTGTGATCTTGAGTTGCATAATTCATTTGAGGAGGAGCACGTTGGCATACATACGACTAAAATACGATTCATCGGCCTTCTCTTACCTTCTTCTCCGGAATTTTTGAGGGGTAGCCTGCGAACTAACTCGTTCCGCCCCTGGTCCCGACCAAAGATGCGTTGAAGTGAATACCATTCCTACTTGAAAACGAGCAACCCGTTCAAATCAACAAGTTTTATCTAACGAATTCAAGTTTAATACATTAAATGCTACGATGGTATAGTAAAGAAGCCTCAATAGTCCAATACCGCGTACACATCTACATATAGGTGATTTTATATCCAACATTTACCCGTCCAGGTCCAAACAAACCAAACTCTTATATCTACATATAAGTGAGTTAGTAAAGAAAATCAGTAATCGATGTGATATGACCCATAAACAGGTCATTGTAAGAAGTTATATGGCCCAAGCCTATCTAGCCAACTTTCTAACATAAATTATTTTGATTAGGGATGATCAAGCCTATCTAACCGATTTAAAAAGAATGTTTAAAAACGAGGTACGAAAAAGAGACCTCAACAGGTTGGATTTTAAAATCCTTTGACGAGTGTTCATAGCTGGTTAGGATTTTCATAACCGAAAGCAGTATTTTCTTTTGTGCACATCTACTTCAACCGTTGGGGCATACATAATATACGTAGGGACAAAAGCACATGACAATTATAACTATTAACTACTACATGTTATTCTATGATTAGAAATCATTTTAAGATATGCAGTCCAAAAATAGCTATATATTAATTCACAAATCATTTTACATCAAAACCCTTATTTAGTACATTCACTTTCCGGGGACAAAGTTTGTAGCATAAGACCAGGCGTTATTTGCAACAGGGTCAGCAAGGTGGTCAGCCAAGTTCTCCAACGGCCCCTTTCCTGTGACAATGGCTTGAACAAAGAACCCAAACATGGAGAACATAGCCAGTCTCCCATTCTTGATCTCCTTCACCTTCAACTCAGCAAAAGCCTCTGGATCATCTGCAAGGCCCAATGGGTCGAAGCTACCACCAGGGTAAAGTGGGTCAACAACCTCACCCAATGGTCCACCGGCAATTCTGTAGCCCTCAACAGCACCCATCAAGATGACTTGGGTGGCCCAGATAGCCAAGATGCTCTGAGCATGGACCAAACTAGGGTTTCCCAAGTAATCAAGCCCACCTTCACTGAAGATCTGGGATCCAGCCTTGAACCATACAGCCTCACCGAACTTCACACCATTACGGGCCAAGAGCTCAGGGAAGACGCAGCCAAGAGCTCCAAGCATTGCCCATCTGCAGTGGATGACCTCAAGCTCACGGTTCTTGGAAAATGTCTCTGGATCAGCAGAAAGTCCGGCGGTGTCCCAGCCGTAGTCACCTGGGAAGTCACCGGTCAGGTATGATGGAGCCTCGCCGGAGAATGGGCCTAGGTACTTGACACGGTCAGGGCCGTACCATGGACTTCCTGATGGCGCAGCCTTCTTGGCAGCTGCAGTCTTCCTCATGGAAACCCGTCCATTTCCGAAAAGCTCAGAACTTGAGGGACTTGTTTTCACTGCTTGGCCTGCGAAAGGAGAGGAGAGAGCCATGGTGGAAGCAGCCATTGTAAGTTTTCTTAAATTAGAAACTAAAAATATTTAGAAAGTTGGGGGCTGACTGCTTAAGTCATATGGTTCTTCACAAGTGCTATAAATAGGATGGTGCATTTTGTCGGGTACTGTTTTATCTTCCGGATATTTAGTTTGTTTTTGATTCGAGGCTGATATATTTGATCCATATGAACTACATCAATTTAGAACACCAACTAAAAATCGACAGCTGTACATTTAATTTCATTCCAAGATTTCCTATCCCAAATGTTTAAAAAACACTTAAACTCATGTACGTCAAACAAACCTTACTCAGTGCCCGCTCTACGTATACATCATTTTTAGTAACAAGTATATTTATAATTGGGTTTAGGATAAAATTTGATATCCAATCAAATTTCATATTTACCTATAGATTTGACCTGGTGATCTGAAATTAGTTAGTGGATCCTTATTTATTTGCAAAAACTAAAAGTGGAATCCATCATATAACAATATTCATTTTGAATTCAGATGAGTTTATTAATCATGATCTATGGATACTAACATACATTGCACACATGAAACATAAATAAACTCTAGCATTATTCTTGTGTATCGAGTGTTAACAACTGGAAAATCTAGTGCTGATAACTTAACCATGTCTATTTGATTATATGGAATTTTAAG
Organism: Lactuca sativa; assembly: GCF_002870075.4. Classification (NCBI taxonomy): domain Eukaryota; kingdom Viridiplantae; phylum Streptophyta; class Magnoliopsida; order Asterales; family Asteraceae; genus Lactuca; species Lactuca sativa. Next base: position 49,386,105 of record NC_056629.2, on the reverse strand, counting down.
GGAGGAAAGATTATATAAGAATACTTGTGTGGTAGCTCGCCTTGAACATATATGACACATTCACGTAATCATATTTAATTTTTAGTGCGTTTTGTCATCATTCTTGCATTTCTCAACAAATTCCATCATATATTAACTTTCTAGTTCGATTAATCATAATTCCTTGATTCTAAATCTGAATTATATACATCGTGGCATTATATTTTCTGTTTTTTTTTCAAGAATGACATGTACCTTATATATTTATTCGTTCATGACATCAACATACATTTATTTAAATATATCATCAAATTACTTTATCTAATGTCCATAATAACATTTTACTTAAAACTTTTACCCATAACAGAAAGTTACTTATATTTAGTTCATTATCCATGATAAAAACGTAGTTACATGAATTTCTATATATTAATAACAACGTATTTTATATTTTATCCATAATAACTATTGGTTTATATTTCATATCCATAATAGCAACATATGTGGATTTCAATACAAATATGGAAATGCACTTTATTGGTTTTATATATCATCATTATATGTAAAAAGTTTAGGTATGTTGTTATTATTGGTAATAAATTGTAAGTATCATGATATTGTTTTTAAAAACAATATAAATATGTTGCTATTGTAGGTTTTACATTGCACCAATAAAGATAAAAGATGAATTTTTATATAAGAATGGTTGTTAATGAAAATGGGAAGGCGTGCAACGAGACATTTGATCGTACCTTCAGTTACTACCATTGTGATAGGGAAGGTTTGGGCAAATCTAATGCAAAAATTGTGTTAAAAGGGACAAATACAATACAAAGAACTATTTATCTTCAATCTCTAGCCATAACTAAGATAGCTGATCATACATATAGCTAATTATACCATAAATGTTCTTTCAATGTATATACCTTTATAGGTAAACGAAACATCAACAAAATCACTGAGATCCCATTAGGATGGGATAGATGGGTTAGGAGGGTGACATATCATGTTGACAATTATGCCTCCTTAGGTGTAGATTGAATGATTCAACTAAATGATATTATAAATATTTATAGACGGACATGTACAGCTGTGTAGAGGGGAGGGGTGTAAATTGACACAAAAAATTAATCCCTTGTGCAAACACATGTAACGGTGACTAACCACAAGGAGTAGATCAATGCCAACACTAACACATTTGTAGTTTAAATATTCTATCACTAGGTGTGAGATTCATGTATTACATGAGTTTATTTAAAAAAAAACTAAATATAAAATTCTAAACATTTGAAAAGTATGATCTTTTATAAGAAAAATGATAAAGTTTTAATTATAAAAAGTAAAGTGTTTTTTTTTTCGCTTTTAAATTTAAACAAGTAATTTAGATAAATAAATAAATAACTTTAATGAATCTTTAATTTGGTAAATTTTGAAATTAGAAGAAAAGTTCATTAATAAAATTTATATGCATTTAGTATTGAATATAAATATTATCTACAATTTAATAAAATGAAAAAACCATAAAATGACACGTGGAATAAAAATTAATTTAAATAACAAAAAAATTACATGTGACAAAATAAATAAAAATGTGACGTGTGACAAAAAGATCTTTATTTATTAGGGAGAATAATGATACATAAACAATATTAGACCACAAGTACATGGTGAATACGCCATAGAGAAATCTTAGGGCATGTTGTTGTAAGTTATTACATATAGAAACTTGAGAGAATTTTAGTGTCATCCTTTTGTTCATATTAGTAATCTTCTCCATTATGCAAAGTCTATACGTTTTAACGAAGAAAACTTTAGATAAATGGTAGAATGATATTGCGATTCGTAACATGTTAATAAACATTTTTTCAGTAAAATATAAAAGTACAATATATACAAGGTTTGTTTGTGCAATGTTGAGGCTATATATATATATATATATATATATATATATATATATATATATATATATATATATATATATATATATATATATATATATATATAATTTATTTTTAAAACTATATTACAGATTTGTAAACTATATTTGAAGATTATTTTTGGAAATCATATGTAAGTGCAAAAATTGTATTATTAGTCCATAAAACTATACAAATTATGAAATTACAATAAATGTTGTCTTTATATTTATTCTTATAAATTTACAAATTGAAGACCTTAATAATTATAAAAGAACAAACGAAATAAAAATCGATATATAAAATATTTAAAAAGCACACAGTAAACCCGATGGATAAATCTCATATGCTCTCCAACTCGATCACTGATGGGTCACACATACCCTAAATTAGATAGATCTCTGTCTATTTTAGAGTGTTCCTTTTATTCGTAATCAAAGATATTTTCTTGTCTCTCCTTTATGGTGGTTCGGCTTGCTTGTCTGTTCGCATTTCCTAGACCCAAGACCTACTAATATTATAATATTGCATGGATAATGGATAGCACAATTCGGAGTAGAAGATAACCAACAATGAGTTCCATTTGGTTGTAAGTCATAAAAATCCCTGACTAGGCTACTTAAATTGTCCGCATTTACAACGCAAACAACCTGGCGTTATCACCATTAGGAAAAACTATTAAGTCGTATACGAAAACCCCACATGCACCTTTCACCCCTCGAAAAATACCATTAGAGGTTCTTGGTCTATCTCCGAATGTGGGCCTAGAAGCATTAGCAAGCAAGGCGCCCAACGCCCAGCTCCACTAGGGAGGCCTTGCCGATCTGAGAAGTGCTAATTTGGTTTGTCTTCATGTGACAGATATCGAAAAAGTAGTCCGTTGAACTATCGTCGATGCTTATTCGAAAATAATGAATGCGACACAGCTGTCTACTCCAAGAGTCGCCACAGCTTCGCCTACGCGGATGATCTGGGATAGCAAGCAAGTTTATTGAAGGAGGAGCAATAGATTCTAGATCTGTTTCCCCACAGTTGAAAACTATGAAACAAATCAGCGGTAGTTCAAAACTGGAATTGGCACAAGGAAAGCGTTCATCACAGACAACTCCGTAATTACAAGACGGTATCTTCTCCTTAGGGTAAAGCACCCCCTTGGGTTCATCCAAAATCGATCTCTAAAAGCGTGGCTCGCGAGGCATCCCTCTCACAGTAGAGTTCCAAACCTCACCTCGCTCTTGTGACATGCTATGTTTCCCCCCAACTCTTCCCAAGGTAGTTCCTAATGTTTGGCACTTTCCAATTTATTGATTTGGAAGATCGCGACACCTATTTTTTTTTATTCGGATCCGATCTCTGTTGGACTCGTTGAGGAAGAAATCTAAGAGAAGACACTCTTCTCTTAGATAATTTTTTTTCAGTGCAAGAAAGTTGTAACATCCCAAAAATTATAAGGTAAACATTTCATTTTTAATTCAACCTTAAACACCAGTTATCCTTTTCAATCATACAAAAGCATATCAAAGTAAAAATAATTATCAAAGTACAATCCTAAAGTCACAAAGTGCGGAAACATGGGTAGATGCGCTACGATCAAGCCGCACCTTTCCCTTTCGAACCAAAAGTCTTAACCATAAACTATAAGCACAAAGCTTAGTGAGTTCCCCAAAATACCACATAGCATACATATATACATCCATCGGGCCCCGCCCGGTACAGATCTATCAGTAACATGCGATGGGCCCCGCCCAATACACTCATCAGGCCTCGCCTGGCATCGGACCCCGCTCGACATACATACAACACATGCAAGAGTCACACAGACAACTAGCATACAAATAACAATAATCTATGGGCCGACATTGGTGCCTTCGACCCGACAAACACCGGAAGAACTCACCTCAAGTCGAGATAACTGAAACAGATGTGTTGCTGCTACTGGGTTCCTTACACTGAACACAACCAAATTATACCTAGTAAATAATTAAGATAATTCCCCATAATCCAAGGTCCATTTCATTCTCTATCATTACCATGGGTAAAATAACATTTTACCCATCTTATATCTGACCCAACAACTCATGACCCAACTTCCAAAAGACCCAAGGCCCAACAGGCCCAAAAGAGAACCTTGCGAGTATGCCCTACATACCAAACTCGTATGCCCCACATAATGCTCGTTGATGCTTAAGGTACAACTCGCGACAACATGAAATCGGGAAGACATGTATTACGCTGAGCGTACACATATGTACGCCCAACGTACCCCTTTGGTGACCATTTCTCATTTTAGGACTTAATGCTTGAGACCAAAATGTCCAAACTCAGATCTAATCTCAAATCATCGACTTAAGTCATAAATTTTCCACCTTTATTACTTTCCATGATTAGAAAAGGTCCAAAAGCTAAAACCCTAACTTATTTATCGATTAAGACATCTTAACTCTTGTATGGAGGGGATAGGAGGTCCAAGATCATATTTTTTTTATGGTTACTAATAACTCCATTATGGATAAAGTTTCCAAATTTATCCATTAGAATGGTCCAAACAACCAAGAACTAGTCTTTAAGTCTCTAATGGAACACAAGTGCATCGTTTTCAACATAATCCATTAAGTCCAAGCCTCCAAGCTTCATATCTGAATCAATATGATGTTTAGATGGATAAAGTTTCCAAATTTATCCATAACAAGGTCACAAACTTTTGAGATCTAAAGTTTATGCACTAAAGTGATCAAAAGCTCATAACACCCAAAACTAGCTAGATCTAACAAATACATCATCGAAATTCAAGCTTTATACCTCTAGAAGAAAGATCTAGGTGAACAAACTCTGGATCTATAAGCTCCAACAACCAACACTTCTCCAATGAGCTCCTTCTTGTCCAAGATGTACCAAGAACACTCCAAAACACTTAAAAACACCTTCTTTTTGCTCACAAGTCTCAAACTAGGGTTAGGGTTTCAAGGGAGGGTGTTGGACAAGTGGAGACTGAAAATGGAATGGGTTTGTGGAAGTTAAGGAGCTTAAATAGGGCTCAAACCACGAAAATAGGGTTTGGGCGCTGATCGCGCAAGCCCAACATACTCAGGGATACCCTAGTACGCCCATCATACTTCCACATACGCCTAACGTATGCGGCTAACCCAAAACCGTACTGACTTCAAACGGTCATAACTTCTTCGTTTCAACTCTGATTTTTATAATCTTTATATCCGTGGAATTGAGTTGAGGAGCTCTACAACCCTATCTAATTACTTTTAACTTAAAGCACATCGAAATAAAACTCTTAATTCATAAAAGAAGTCTGAAACATTACTTTTCCCATTTTACCCTTAGGCTCCAAAGCGTAAACCAAACTCTTGGATCACATAATCTACATTACCCACATCAAAATGGGTCTAAACCTCTCGTTCCATCAGGCTCAAATCCTTATGATAATTGATCTTCAGGTCATAGACCTGAACTATGGAACCACTCGAAACAGGGTGTTATAAAATGCTCTCTTTTTGACATCCCTGCTGCTTTCCTTTCCAGATTTTTTTTATCGAACACATGGCATAGCTAGGACCATTCAAATAATGTTTGAGCCTATGTTCAAACACTACAGATCGAGTGGCTCTTCTTGGCAGACAGGTGGGTGCCAATACTACAGTGAAAGCAACGCTTTCGTGTATAGCATTTACTGTTTGAGATTTTTGGTACCTCCAGACGCGCCCCTGTTTCAAGTAAGCTCACCTCAACTGCTTCACCTTGAAAGGAAAGGTAGGAGCACTATAACGATGGAATTTACATATGCGTGAGGCCGCAATACATCTTTGTCATCATTTTCCTAGCCGGGTGGTTTACTAGTCCTCCGCCGGTACTTGTGGAAGAGTGAGCATCATTGACTGCGACAGAAAACCTAGTCGAAAAGCAAGAGTGGATGCTTTGTTTGGTTGAGGCTTAATAGTAAATGTTATTTCGTTTAGTAGATATCGCTTCACACCTCGTAGTGTATGCCCTAATTAATGAGGATAAGTTTCGATGTAGGGTATTTGCTATATGTTATGGCAAAGTCAGTTGTATGAATGAAATGAAACAAGACTTGAGCGTCAAGTTCCACATATGAGATAAACTATGGCAGTTCCTTTGGCAGCTCCTCGGGCCCGCAAAGATAAGAGGGCGGTGAGGCAAGGAAAAGTAAATCAACAATAGGCCATTTGCCGCCATCTTCTAGTGAACTATCGTTTTATTAGTCCAAATTTTACGACAAATCCAAACTGAGGGATGTTCTCTACTAAGGAGTTGCTTAAGTGAGAACTACCACTATGCGACTAGTAACCGCCCCTTCAAAATCTTGTCTTAATCATCATTTATCAGGACTAGTCGGCGTAAGTTCCTTTGCTTGGACACGATTTGAAGCTTTCATTCCTCTTTGGATGGTTTGCTTTCTCTTTATTTAGCTATTGAGCAAAAAGAGTTCGCTGAGATGCCTTGCTTTAGCTCCGTAATAATGGCTTCAACATCCTAGCCAAAGGAACGAACTTGGTCTGAAAAAAGTTGGAAGTGAGGACCATAAAGTCCCCAAAAATACAGCTTCTAAATAATTCTCGTTTTAAAAAACCGGGTCTGAGTCTAGTAGGTATTTAAGTGGTCCTTACTTCTATCTAAACATTAAAAACCAACTTGGTAAAACTAATTAATAGGTGTAACGGTCCATAGTTAGGCCTCAGTAACCGGTTATATATGGCTTAGGCCCTTTTAAGCCATCTTAAATGATTTACAAAAGCAAATGAAAATTATAGAGTTATAATGTGCATTTCTTACTCGAAAAATAAAAAAACGGTTCGGGCCAAAGATGCATGGAAGTGAAGACCATTCCTTTTTGAAAACATGCATCCGTTCATATCAACAAGTTTTATCTGATGACTTCAAGGCCTTAAATGCTACAATGAAGGAAGGTTTCTTCCATGTTAGTGTTTTAGTTATAGAGACAAGAGTCTAGTATGTTGCATTATGCTATAGAAGGTCATTAGAGTGTGGCCATTTAGTTTGTTGCGATCTCCAAGGTAAAGACCTTATCATTGGTTGAGTTTATGACTCAAATTGAGGAGGAGAAGGAGTCTCCAATAAATAGTTGATTTTGTAACTCGAAGGTTAAGACTGAAGGTCCAACAAAGGATGAAGAGTAGCTGGATGTTCGAGCACCACAACGAGCTAAGAAGTCCAAAAGTTTAATATTTGTTTAACAAGCCATAAAAATTTCGGCTATTATAGAGAGAATGTGAAGACGTATAAAGATGTTTGTTGTACGTCTGTATCCAGATACTTTCAAAGTGGTCAAGATGATCAATTGAAGAGCGACAAGTCGATTATCCCAACTAAGAGTGAAGGATGATATTGGTTTCAACAATCGTCGTTGTTGCAAGTATTACCCTCTTGTACCATATTGTACATGTGTGTGTTGTTAGACGACTTCGTGCTTGTTAAGATCTTGATCAGACCTTGATTGTGAAATACAAGAACATCACTCATTGTGAACCCTTGAAGTGATACTACGCTGATAAAGTCAACATATGAGAGTTATAAACAAACTGGACTTTTTAGGCCGTGAAATTAGCGATGTCACGCTAATCCAACTTAAATGATGAGTAAATTACATGAATGGTCCCAATGGTTTGGGGTAATTTGCACATGTTGTCCCTAACTTATTTTTTTAACTCGGAAGGTCCCTACAATTTGTTTTTGTTGCGCAACAAAAACAAACGCGCAACAAAAACAAACAATAGGGACCTTTCAAGTTAAAAAAATAAGTTAGAGACTAAACGTGCAAATCACCCGAAACCATAGGGACCGTTCGTGCAAATACAAAGTTATAAAAAGTAAAAAAAAATATATGCATTTTTACGAAGAAAAAAACGGTCCCAGCTAGGGGCGGTACCATAAATTTTCTCTAGGGGTAGCACAATTTTTTTTTCTTATTTATTCTTTATGTGAAAGTGTCTACAATGCAACTTGAATAAAAATGAGCAAGTTGTTTTAAATGGTATAAAAAAGTTTGACATGTAAAAGCTCCTAAAAACCATAAAGTAAATGTTTTGGCAACAAACAAAATGAGCTAATTAACCATGCTAAAAAGTAAATGTGTTGGCTTCAAATAAAGTGAGCTAACTAACCATCAGTACCCAAACTCATCAAAATGAGCTAATAGTAAATGTGTTGCCAATCTTGTTACAGTACTAACACCCGGGCAAATGAATGCTAACCTTTAAAAAGAAACTGCAAAGATTGTTGTTTTGGATCATTATGCTAGTAATATAAACAAGTCTTGTTCTTTACTGGATTGGACATACACTTTTTACTCTCACAGACATAAGACTATTTCATTTAGACATTTCAGCAAACACTTAATGTGCAAAGACTTGTTCAAGAAACTCAACTTGTGCATATGAACTTAAAATCAGGAGTTTGAAATCAAATGACTAAGAAATTGTGAAGAGAATTACATACATTTCACATATACAATTCACATTGTTTTTAAAAACTCCAAGTACAAGAATGATGAACTCGTCGAATTACTTCTGCTGTTGAAATTGATTTAAAAAAATTTATTGCTTCTAATATGGGAATCGATTCAATGACACGCCTGAAAGCTAAAACACGATTGGTTTTATTGAAATTACTGAAATCATTGTCAATCTATTTTAAAAAGTTGATTATGTTGCGATTTTTCTGATCTGCGGATTTTGAACAATTCAAGGAGCCAATGAAAAGGGAAAACAGGAAACGAATGGAATGTAAACATGGGGTTAGCAGGAGTAAAAAAGACATATTTAGAGAGAACGATATTACATCAAAAATACAATTGTCCTTTCTAGCCACCAACCAAACATCCAAATTTTCATTCCTTTTGAATACGGTAGTCCTTTCCTGATTTTAATCATTTTATTACCACATACCAAACAAGGGATTAGGATTTATGTGTGATCTTGAGTTGCATAATTCATTTGAGGAGGAGCACGTTGGCATACATACGACTAAAATACGATTCATCGGCCTTCTCTTACCTTCTTCTCCGGAATTTTTGAGGGGTAGCCTGCGAACTAACTCGTTCCGCCCCTGGTCCCGACCAAAGATGCGTTGAAGTGAATACCATTCCTACTTGAAAACGAGCAACCCGTTCAAATCAACAAGTTTTATCTAACGAATTCAAGTTTAATACATTAAATGCTACGATGGTATAGTAAAGAAGCCTCAATAGTCCAATACCGCGTACACATCTACATATAGGTGATTTTATATCCAACATTTACCCGTCCAGGTCCAAACAAACCAAACTCTTATATCTACATATAAGTGAGTTAGTAAAGAAAATCAGTAATCGATGTGATATGACCCATAAACAGGTCATTGTAAGAAGTTATATGGCCCAAGCCTATCTAGCCAACTTTCTAACATAAATTATTTTGATTAGGGATGATCAAGCCTATCTAACCGATTTAAAAAGAATGTTTAAAAACGAGGTATGAAAAAGAGACCTCAACAGGTTGGATTTTAAAATCCTTTGACGAGTGTTTATAGCTGGTTAGGATTTTCATAACCGAAAGCAGTATTTTCTTTTGTGCACATCTACTTCAACCGTTGGGGCATACATAATATACGTAGGGACAAAAGCACATGACAATTATAACTATTAACTACTACATGTTATTCTATGATTAGAAATCATTTTAAGATATGCAGTCCAAAAATAGCTATATATTAATTCACAAATCATTTTACATCAAAACCCTTATTTAGTACATTCACTTTCCGGGGACAAAGTTTGTAGCATAAGACCAGGCGTTATTTGCAACAGGGTCAGCAAGGTGGTCAGCCAAGTTCTCCAACGGCCCCTTTCCTGTGACAATGGCTTGAACAAAGAACCCAAACATGGAGAACATAGCCAGTCTCCCATTCTTGATCTCCTTCACCTTCAACTCAGCAAAAGCCTCTGGATCATCTGCAAGGCCCAATGGGTCGAAGCTACCACCAGGGTAAAGTGGGTCAACAACCTCACCCAATGGTCCACCGGCAATTCTGTAGCCCTCAACAGCACCCATCAAGATGACTTGGGTGGCCCAGATAGCCAAGATGCTCTGAGCATGGACCAAACTAGGGTTTCCCAAGTAATCAAGCCCACCTTCACTGAAGATCTGGGATCCAGCCTTGAACCATACAGCCTCACCGAACTTCACACCATTACGGGCCAAGAGCTCAGGGAAGACGCAGCCAAGAGCTCCAAGCATTGCCCATCTGCAGTGGATGACCTCAAGCTCACGGTTCTTGGAAAATGTCTCTGGATCAGCAGAAAGTCCGGCGGTGTCCCAGCCGTAGTCACCTGGGAAGTCACCGGTCAGGTATGATGGAGCCTCGCCGGAGAATGGGCCTAGGTACTTGACACGGTCAGGGCCGTACCATGGACTTCCTGATGGCGCAGCCTTCTTGGCAGCTGCAGTCTTCCTCATGGAAACCCGTCCATTTCCGAAAAGCTCAGAACTTGAGGGACTTGTTTTCACTGCTTGGCCTGCGAATGGAGAGGAGAGAGCCATGGTGGAAGCAGCCATTGTTGAGGTTGGTTAGAAGAGAAGATGTTAAGTACTTATGTTTGATATTGAGAGTTGTGAAGATGTGTGGGTTTTGGGAGTTCATTTATAGATGGGAAAGATGTAAGCCTTCGTTATCGAGTGATATCTCTATCTTGGTTATCATTGGTCACTGAAGATATTACTTATATTTTAATCAAAATAATTTATATAAATAATGTTAGAAGTTAAATAAGTTAATTAAATTTATCAAGTTAATTAATTTATTTACTTACTTAGAACCTTTAATTTTAGAGGCTTCTACCTCTACTCGCATAATTAGTAACGAGTTAGGTTAAATTATATTTTGGTTTTTAGAATATAAAGAAAAACATAATTGTAATCATATTTTTTTAAAACTAGATGAAATAGTAAATGAGTAGCTCTTTTTAACAAAAGACAAAATCGCAAAAATGGTCCCTGTTGTTGGTAAATTTATGGGCTTTTGGTTCAAAACGAAACGTTAGTGCACTACTCGTCCAAAATTGGATATCTTGTGTAGTTTTAGTCTTTATGGTTATCATTTTTTGTGGTTTTGGTCCGTATCCTACCTGAAATGACGATTATGCTCTTAATTTTTTTTAATTTTTTTTAATTGAGTTCTTATTATTTTAATTTAAAAAATCCAATACCCCATCTTCCTGTTTTTTAAACATAAATTTCCTCCATTCCCCTTTCTCCCTTCCAAACTTGCAACATCGCCTTGACCTTCATCTCTAAATCTTTCCCGATTCCGACGATGACAACAACCAACACACTCTTGGCTTTGGCAACGGTAGTGGGGATATATTACGTCGCCGACCACGAGGTCGCCCCTTGGTTCAAAAAACAAGCCAAAAGCACTGGTGATCATCACTAGGGAGAGCACAAATACCCTCCCGACACACATCCTTGATTGCTTCCTATCTATTCATTATAATCCTTTTGATCTCTCATCGTGGCTTAAATCCATGATTTGTGAGCTTAATCCCACAACTGGACCACCAATGATTAACAATTCGTTTATGAACACCAGCTCAGCTAGTGCCGACGCCGCTGCTCCCTCGTCGGGTTTAACCTCTGTTTTTGTGGATGATCTGCAAGCGTTACTCGGGAACGCGATTTTCCCTCTGATGAAAAAAGCAAAACATTCTCCTCCTTCTTCATCAGGTTCCACATCTGCTTCATCTTCGTATAACTCGAAGCCTGATCCCAACTCTAATTCGGTGGTTCCGATCTACATTTTTTAGGTCTAGGGTTTTCATGTTTGAGGGTTAGGGTTTCCTAATTGCAACAGACGGTAGTGTAGAACGGTGATGGTATACGAGATTGATGGTGGTGGCCGAATTCATTCTACAAACTCTAGCCCCGACTGCAGCTTCGACAGAGGAGTGATGTGTGTGTGTGTGTTATGATTTTCTGGAAAATTTCTGATATGTGTGTGTGTGTGTGTTTGGGGAAAAACATCACAGATCCGTTGGGTTTCAAAATCAATGGAAAGAGTGAATATGGGGGTCTGATTAAAAGAGTGAGGATGGAGGATGAATGAAGAATCTCTCACTCTGCGTTTCAGAGAGAGTGAGAGAGAGGGGGAGGGAGGGAGAGAGAGAGAGAGAGAGAGAGAGACTTTTTCTCTATTTTAATTAATAAAAAAAATTTGAATAAATATAAAAGAAATTAAAAAAACAAATATAAGGGTATAATAGTCTTTTTACGTTGATAGGGACAAAAAACAATAGAAATATCAAATTTTGGACTAGTGGTGCACCAACATTTCGTTTTAGACCAAAAGCACATAAATTTGCCAACTACAAGGACTATTTTTGCATATAATAGTATTCTTAATAAAATACATTTTGTAAAACTTGTTGACTAAAATGAAAGTGAAAGTCCATCTGTTTTTTTCTCAAAACGTTTTTATAAAAAGCTAAAAAACAGTTTTACACAAAGGGCATAAATTTGAAGGATCCCACATTTAAGTATATTTCATCAAACTACATCAATTTGAAGTCTATTTCATCAAACACATCCGCATCTAGGAAACCAAATATACACTTGCAATTATAATTTTTTTTAATTAACAGCATAACAATTTGATTTCGAAAATCCAATATTCATTGATGAACTACATTACTTTTACCCTTTTTTATTGCTATTAAAACTAGAAGAGGGATTACACTAATAATATATATATATATATATATATATATATATATATATATATATATATATATATATATATATATATATATATATATATATATATATATATATATATTTAATAATATTTTTATCTACTCCGGATTTCTATGTCCAGTTGGCAGGTCTCTTCGCCAGGAGTTCTGATATTTTCCCACATTTGATAGCAGCCATAGAAATGGGCATTTGCTTTGGTCCACACTCCAGTGTTTTTGTATACGGTTGCTTATTTGTGCAGCAACTGGTTGTACCTTCCACTTTATAAATTGTACGTACACGTCTACTTGACTCGTCCCACCAACAGCAACAAGAATGATTGTACGTTTGTGCTTTAAAGTTTGCATCTTCATAAACTTGATTTGATAGTGAGTTTAACGACCAATCTGCAATATTGATATTTGTGGTATTTAAAAAACTTTGGATAGGGTCCAAAAAGTTTCAACTTGCATCAAAGGTCAAAAATCAAAATATTTCTGTGATTTTGGTCCAAAAAAAAGACAAAACTGCAAAATTAGTCCTTGTGGTTTGCAAAAAAACTTTGAATAGAGTCCAAAAAGTTTTCAGCTTGCATGGAAGGTCCAAAATCAAGAATTTTTTTGGTTTTGGTTCTTGAAAAATTGAAAGGACTATTTTGCCCTTATTATTTATTTTTCACATTTTCTTTATTTGTTTTAATTGTTTTATAATTAAAAAAAAGCAAAAGAAAAGAAAAATAGAAGGCAGGTCCACCCCACCCGATTTCTCTCTCTCTCTCTCTCTCTCTCTCATCAGTTCGTCTTCCTCAACCCTAGTTCACTTCCTTCCAATTTGTCCGATCAATTAGTCCCATTTTGGAGGTTAGTTTCATCTTTATTCAGAACAAGAACTGAAGTTCGCTACCATTATATCAAATAATTTCTTCTGAAGTTTCAAATTTCTTGATCTGGGTCGATTGAAAAGGAGCTGCAACTCAAAAAAAAAAACAAACCCACCCTCCTCTGTTGAATCAAATTTACAAGCCCTAAATTTAAAATATCCATGGCAGTCAAGCCCAAACTATGTTGGTATTCTTCTCTGGATTCGACAAGGCGTGGTGGTGGAGACGATATGATTGGGGGTGCGTGAACTGCCCGGGTCGACGGTGATATCATGACTCTCTAAAAAAAACTTTACAATTTTATAGTTTTAACACTAACCGTCAATGAGAACCTGGACCCATTCTAGACAACCCCGATACCCTACGATCGGAAGCTGCTTCGGACACCGATAACCATCTGTTAACGGCCGATTTCTTCTGTATTGACCTTATTGGACTTGGGCAAGGGCTAGGGTTACGACTTGGGCTCTAAGTCAGAGCTGGAACCACTGATTTGATCTTAGTCGATCTCAAAGAAGAAACTCGAGGTGAAAAAACACAAGGGGAAGAAGCGTAAGGTGAACAGATTGAAATTTCTTCACGGAGTGAAGTATTTGTGATGTTGTGTCTTTGATTTGTGGAAGATACAACAAGATGGGTTGAAGATGAAGGGTGGAGAAGACGATATGAATAAAAAAGGTCATGTATGTATGCATATGAGAGATGTCATACATAATTACCATCTTCATCATCTCTATCAGATCCTTCTCTCACAACTTTTGTCAATGTCCCCATCACAAACCCTAACCCTAATTCGTCAAGTACAGCTAAAAGCAAACACAATCTTTATGGTAGCCTAGATAAACCCTATCAGATGCCCATGAATACACAACTTTAAATCATTATTCTTTGATTTCATTCACCGCCACTATTAAATCGACGACATCAAAACTTCCCTGGCTCCATCTTCAGTGATAAAATCGACAACCATTTTCTGATTTTACTTCAACTTTTGGATTTTATTTGGGGATTCAAGTTCATCAGTAAAAACCAAGGCGGTGAATCGACTCGACCAATACAACTCTATCGATTTGTGGCGGAGAAGGGAAAAGGTCGGCGAAGGAGGAGAAGAAGAGATCGATGAAGGCGAAGGTGGAAGCGGAGGCAGAGACGGGCGAAAATGCAGATTTCAGGTGGGGTTTTGCTCTCGAATCTGTCCCCACCTCTTCTTTTCCTTTCCCTTACTCCATCTGGTAATCTCGATGGTTGTTTGATCATTTAGGGAATAATTTAAAAACCCACATGCATACATAAATCGGTACTTGATCTTCATTTGGTGTTTGAGATCAAGTTTAGGCAACACTTTCAGATAAGAAATCAATTCAGATCAAGTTTATGTTTGAGTTTCATAGTAGAAATCGATTCAAATGGTGGTGAAGGGCAGTTCATCAGATCCGAAAAAAATGATTTCTAGGTTCGTGAATTTGATGTTCTTGTTCTTGAACTCAGGGAAATACGAGTGTTCTTGAGATTCACATTCATATTTGTCTCTGTGTGTGTGAGAGAGATATTTTATTTTTTATTATTTAAATACCAACATAAATAAAGAAAATAGAAAAAATAAATGAAAAGGATAAAATCGACTTTTCAAGTGTATCAAAGACCAAAAAACCTAGATTTTGGACCTTCGGTGAATGTTGGAAATATTTTGGGCCATATCCAAAGTTTTTTGAATACCACATAGACGAATCTTACAAATTTGTCGAGTTTAACATATTATTATTTAATGTTTATGCTAATAATCAAATATGTACAACTGCATATTATTAAAACAAAGTAGGATTATATATATATATATATATATATATATATATATATATATATATATATATATATATATAGAGAGAGAGAGAGAGTTAAGTTCAAATGAGAACACTAAATAAAATGAGAACATGAGAAAACCATTTATATGCTATTATTTTACTTTGAATTTAATATATATAGTATTGTAATAATTATAATATGAATATATTCAATTTTATATTGGTATTCTACTATAAAATTTATATATACATGTAGTAATTTAGTAAATTTTAATGTGAATGTTAAATATGTGATTGTTCATATATTCGTTGATGAATAATTTCATAAAGTTGTACATACAAAATTTTAATATGAATATTAATGTGTGATTGTTCATATATTTGTTGATGATTAATTTCATAACGTTGTATATACAAAATTCATATAAGAATAGTAACATAAAATAACGTTTTCAAATTCTCACTTTATTTCGTGTTCTCATTTGAACTTAACCCCATATATATATATATATATATATATATATATATATATATATATATATATATATATATATATATATATATATATATAGGATATAGATCCGGTAAATTTTTTTTTTCGTAGGAACGTAAGAAATTTATATTCGACTAATTTTTTTGGCAAAAAAAAAACAAATGAATCACCAAATGAATCAATAATAACATGATTCACCAAAAAAATCCCACAAAAACATTTCGATGATTCATTTTTATGATGATTTTGTTGATATTCACTAAAATTGTCATAAAATTGAATTTTTTTCTTAATTTACCTAAAAATGAATCATGAAGGTGTTTTTTTTCGGAATTTTTTCTTGTGAATCATCTTACTTTTGAATCATCTAATGATTCATTTCATTTTTTGCTAAGAAAATATGTATATAAAAAAATTTCTTACCTTACTACAAAAAATTTCCTTCTTATTTGATCTTGACTCTCTCTTTCTCTCTCTCTCTCTCTCTCTCTCTCTATATATATATATATATATATATATATATATATATATATATATATATACATATGGCTAGTTTATAATGTGGGTAGACAATTATTGTACAGACGTATGGAAAGTTCTATTCTACGAGAATTACTAAGAGAATAGGTTGTTTAGTAATGTTAATACTTTTAACCTCACACAATTATCATAATTTTCATGCAGTCTCACTAATTCTTATTCGTGTTTGTTCTCAAGCATCGTTTTTCACTCATTTTCATTTTTACAAAATACAAATCGATAAACATTTTGACGACATTCTAACAAAATGAGAATAATAATAAAAGTCCATAGTAACCTTATAGACAATTTAATTAGGTAGAATATGTGATAATGATAATAATTATGTAAGATTTAATATATTCAAATTATCAAGCAACCTATTTTCTTTGCTATTCTCACAGAATAGCACAGCGCATACGTCCGTACAATAGATGACAATCCACATTTGAACCTAACTATATATATATATATATATATATATATATATATATATATATATATATATATAGTAATTTATATCCCATGGGAACCATGGTTAAAAAATTAATTAAACTTTCTAAGTAAAACTCAAAACTATTAATTAATTATTTTAAATAACTTATTAATTAAGAGATATTTTTTAGTTACTTATATAATTATAATCGTTTATTGAAATAAATACGTAAAATTATATTATCTTATAATTTGTATAAATTTTATTTTACTATAATTAATATAAAATTTATTTTATTTTTTATTCTAATATTATTAATTTAATGTAATTAAAATGAGAAATTTAAATTTTGAAATTTGAAATGGAGAATCAATAGATTGACAAATGACATGATATTAACTACAAGGCCTAAAATGGTGACATAGGGCAAAAGAACTACTCTTTTATTAGTATACTAGTTTATAACTCGTTGAAACCACACTTACAGAATGAATTAATCTTTAATAGTAAAAAATCAAAATTATTAATCACTTATTTTAAATAAATTATTAATAAATATTTTTTTAGTAATATAAAATTATAATCATTGACTTAAATAAATATGTAAAATTTTATCACTTTATAATTTTTATTAGTTTTATTATAATGTTATTAATTTAATGTAATTAGAGTGAAAATTTTAAAATTTGAAATTTAAAATGAAGAGTCAGTTGGTTGATAAGTGGCATGCATTAATTTGGAAACATATTAGAGCGACACATGACAAAAGAAAAATAAAATATACATTAATTATGAGGCCTAATATGGTGACACGTGTCGAAAGGAGAATAAAACTATTCTTTTATTAGAATATATATATATATATATATATATATATATATATATATATATATATATATATATATAGTCAAGATCAAATAAGAAGAAATTTTTTGGTAGGAAGGTAAGAAGTTTTTTTTCTACATACTTTTTTTCGCGAACAAACAAAATGAATCATTAGATGATTCATTTGTAAGATGATTCACAAAAAAAAAATTCTCAAAAAAACATATCGATGATTCATTTATACAATGATTTTGTTATTATTCACTAAAATTGTCACAAAAGTGAATTTTTTCTTAATTTACTTAAACATTAATCATAAAGATGTTTTTTTGGGAATCTTTTCTTGTGAATCATCTTACAAATTAATCATCTAGTGATTCATTTCTTTTGTTCGTCAAAAAAATATGTAGAAAAAAAACTTCTTACCTTCCTACCAAAAAAAAATTTCTTACCGGATCTATATCCTATATATATATATATATATATATATGTTGAAATGTTTTCTCTCATGTTCTACAATGCATTAATAAGAATCAAGTAAAAATTAAATGCATATTTAATGATATCCATACTTATAATTCTTTTTTATGGAAACTAATAAAATTCGTCATTAATGTCAACAATAATATTCTTTCGGAATGCATTAATATCTAGAATAAAAAGAGTGTATTCTTGCAAAATGAGAGTGTAATCTAGTAGAATATACTCTTATTCTTAATATTCGATGCAAATTTATTGTATTTTAATTGTCTGATTCCTGAAACAAAAAACGAACTTATACATAAAAACCTAGATGCAAATTTATTATGAAAGAAAGTTATTGCTGATATTAATGAAGAATATATTTAGTTTCTATATAAAGAGAATTATAATTATAGAAGGTAAGAAGTTTTTTTTCTACATATTTTTTTCGCGAACAAACAAAATGAATCATTAGATGATTCATTTGTAAGATGATTCACAAAAAAATATTCTCAAAAAAACATCTCGATGATTCATTTATACAATGATTTTGTTGTTATTCACTAAAATTGTCACAAAAGTGAATTTTTTCTTAATTTACTTAAACATGAATCATCAAGATGTTTTTTTGGGAATTCTTTCTTGTGAATCATCTTACAAATTAATCATCTAGTGATTCATTTCTTTTGTTCGTCAAAAAAATATGTAGAAAAAAAACTTCTTACCTTCCTACCAAAAATAATTTGTTACCGGATCTATATATATATATATATATATATATATATATATATATATATATATATATATATATATATTATATATATATATGTTGAAATGTTTTCTCTCATGTTCTAGAATGCATTAATAAGAATTAAGTAAAAATTAAATGCATATTTAATGATATCCATACTTATAATTTTTTTTTATGGAAACTAATTAAATTCGTCATTAATGTCAACAATAATATTCTTTTGGAATGCATTATCTATAATAAAAAGAGTGTATTCTTGCAAAATGAGAGTGTAATCTAGTAGAATATACTCTTATTCTTAATATTCGATGCAAATTTATTGTATTTTAATTGTCTGATTCTTGAAACAAAAAACGAACTTATACATAAAAACCTAGATGCAAATTTATTCTGAAAGAATGTTATTGCTGACATTAATGAAGAATATATTTAGTTTCTATATAAAGAGAATTATAATTATAGATATATATTATGATTTGTAACATGTTTTCATTTACTTTCTTACCATAGACCAACTTCTTATTTTACCAAATTTACATTTTTAACTCAACTTGTTATATATAAGTTTTCTTTATATTTTTATATCTTCTTTTCAATACCATTATTATAAAATTTCGTACTTTTATGAATATTTTATTTTATTTACCCTAAAATAGCGGGTGTTAGGGTATAGCTTTGCTTGATGCACATGATTCAATGTTTTTAAACTTTTAGGATTGAAAATCTTGAAATGATATAAGTGTACACACGCTAGTTCTTTGATTTTTAATATAGTCCGTCATTTCGATAATAATTCTCAAAAACACCGTTACACCTACCTAGGTTTTAGAGATTACATCCAATTTAATTTCAAATATTTGAGTGGAGTTTGAACTAAAACACGCACTAAATGTTTTTTCACCTATCCATGTGGAACTCATTGCTAAAGTAGAAATAACACTTTATTACTAGGGAATTAAACCCAAGTTAGATCCATGCCTAGAGCATCTTGGTTATCTGGGCACCAATTCATCTTAATGGGTGCAATCGAGCCATTGAGGGTTATTAGATTGCTGGTGGACCTGTAGGCGAGGTTGGTGAACAATTTACTCTGGTGGTAGTTTTGACCCATTGGATCTTGCCAATGATCCAAAGGCTTTTGCTGAGTTGAAGGTGAAGGAGTTCAAGA
The DNA here is from genome assembly GCF_002870075.4 of Lactuca sativa. Classification (NCBI taxonomy): domain Eukaryota; kingdom Viridiplantae; phylum Streptophyta; class Magnoliopsida; order Asterales; family Asteraceae; genus Lactuca; species Lactuca sativa. The sequence continues at coordinate 49,366,117 of NC_056629.2, read as the reverse complement.
ATGGAAGACTGTCATGTTCTATATGTTTGGGTTATTTGTTCAAGCCACTGTAATATGAAATATAATGGAGTATTTAGTTAACGTAGTTTGATCACCTTGGTGACACTGTTCCCAACAATGTTTGGGCTTATACCATAAATGATATGCGAATTATTGACTAATAGACAAACTAACACCAACAAACCAAATACATTTGACAGATAGTACATTTACTCAACTGTAAGCAAAATGAAATATTGACAAATACGAATTTATGTTGTAATGCAAAATGGATTTTAATGGATTGAGGACATGTTGTGTTGCTGTAAATTGGATATTCATATTGTAATAAATTTCTGAAAAAAATTATATTGATTTTCTTGAGTTCTACTTTGGTGATTAAAAGACCAAAGAGAAAACATGGTTACTTGATAACCAATAAAACAACTAAATGATTGTTTTACCAGTACGGTTGTTTGGATTTCTTCTAACATATATATTTGCTCCATCAAACCGTGTTACTCTTGACATCAATCAAATGCATAAATTTGATATATTTATGCAACGAGAAGCGTTAATGTATATAGTCAATGATAAACTAATGGTGGTTGATGGTAAGCTCCCATCTTGTTGTGCAACCATTTATTCAAGATTTTCAAAATACTGAGTTCTGTATGGCAACAAATTACCATATAGCCTAATATTTGGAGGTAAACCATCTTAGTTTCTTTAAAGAGAACTGATGAGGCCTTTTATAAGATGACAATGGTGTGTTTGTGACATTACATATTATAAAAGATGACAATGGTGTGTTTGTGACATTACATATTATAAATGAACTTTGGAGCATGGTATAATGTGTTTCAGGAAATCTTTGTGGAAGAAAACACTTACATGCATGTTATGTTGACAAATACATGTGACTAATTATTTGCCACGAAACTCTTGTATATTTTACAAAGCCTAATCACTGTTTCTTTCATGTTTATCCTGTGAGAAGCTGAATCAAAGGTGCAATCCATTGCCAAATTAAAAATGGATGTTAGAGATTCTTGTTTGGTAGATAATTCCCCATTGATTAAATTCATGTCAACTACATCAAAAATCGAATGTTGTCCTACTTCAAGTACCCAGCTTCGTAGACTTGTCTGACCACAAAACATTTCTTCAGTGGGCTTCTTCCTTGTGAATGTCTCTAACAATAGAATTCCAAAATTATAGACATCGGCTCTGGTAGATACTATTCCCTCCATCCCATATTCTACGCATGATAAAGTAGCATATTAGAAGTTATTAATTCCAACTGTGGTTCTAGGTTTTTCAACCAAGAGATTTGTATTATCATAACAACCTTTTATGAATCCTTTTTATTTCCTATACATTGAAACTAAAAATTATTTACACAGTACACCTACTACCATAAGGGCACGAGTCCTGGATAGATGATCAAAATCTACTAAATATACAATCTTCCCCATTTGGGAAAAGTTGTCAACTTAACTGCTTTGGACATTTTACGACAAACAACTCTAATAAAGTTATTGTTGATAGGAGGAAGTAATATAATATTGTTAAGGAAATATGCACTTGAAAAGGTGGGTTCTTTGAGTATTTTGTGAGTTGTAGAATTGTTGTGGAGTCCGATCTTCCTTGACCTTATACCCGCTACTAAGACTTGGCAATGGTTACAAGACAAGCTTGATTTTAGGGCATATTTGGTTAGAACAAAAAAGATTTCTAATCAACCTTGGACCCTCAATTCTAATGGGGATTGTGATTCCAGAAAAGGAACGACAAGCTGGAGAGATAGCCTTTACACACTTAATATTATTAATTTGTGATTTGTAACACTTTGTTTTGTAAACCGGTAGTGGTAGAATAAGGTGTAGTTATATTTTGAAGATTTGATTGTGGAATGATATTCATTGTAAATGTTGGTATGGAAAAGTAATGAATAAGTTCTGTTATTTGAAAAGAAACATGATAGTTTTAACAAACTTGTTGATTTACAACCATATTTAAAGTAATGAAATTTGCGCTTAATATGGTCAAAATGATTGAATTTTTATTTCAAAATGTATCATGGTAATATAGAACACATTAGTGAAAGAATCGGCGAGACAAAGTCTATATGAGAAAGTTATGTGCCTTCGCAGTTGCGGGGTTTGAGTTGAGCTTAAACGAAGTCTATATGAGAAAGTTATGTGCCTTCGCAGTTGTGGGGTTTGAGTTGAGCTTAAACGGGTCAAACTATTTTCCTTAGATGGAAAATTTCAGTGGTTACAAGGACCATGTTTTGAGTTACATAAATGGTATAAAGTTATCAAGGTACCATTGTTTGAGTAATTAAAGTACATTGCTAAAATGAGTAAATTGGAGAAAACATGGACCTTGTAACTGTGTCGAGAACCTAAGCATCATATAAAAGCTTAAGTCGGTTTTTATTCTCCCAAAAACACTTTAAACACCTCCAATGCATTTTGGAGAAAAGGGAGAATGATTTTTAAAGTACTTCATCTTTGATTGAAGCAATATATAGAAAATCAAAGGGAAATACAAGGATTCATCTTTCCATTGAAGGTAAAAATCTATCCTTATCGCAATGATTTCTTGTTTTGACAGCCGAATTAAAAGAGGGTTTATGAACCCTAATTTATACATATTCTTGTATGGTGAAAACTATGATAAATAAGAAAAATGAGAGTGTTAATTACTTATTTACAAGGTTTAGACTTCTAAAACAAAGCATGAAATTCTTGTTATGATGAACTGGGAAGTGGTGAATTAAACCCCAATTTGGGTAAATGGCTAAAAACTCGAAAGTAAACTAGTATTCTTACAAATTGATGTAAGATGAGGCTTTAGTGGATAAAATTAAATATGAACCTCTAAGTTTAAGCTCAATCCATGTAAGGGCTGGAATTGTTGATGATGGTGATTTTCGAAAGTTGTGGAGTTAAATATGTATTACAAAGATAATATATTTGTATTGTTAGATTTTTATGCTTAATCATGTTATGTTGTTTTAACATCCTTAGAGACAAAAGGTGATAAAAACTACAAGGAGTAGGAACTCACACTCAAGTAAAATCTTAATATGAATAACTGTGCTTCCCTCTTAATATTTGGTATGCTACTATTATTATTGAATTAAGTGAAATAACTATGATTAACCATTATTTTTTGTATCCTTTTTAGGACCAAGTAACCCCGCTAGGGGTAAAGCTGTAGCCAAAAAATAAAATAATTTTAATTTGTTGAAGAAATCATAGTGAGCCTTTAAGCCGAGAACCAGAGGAGCTAATTGTTGAATATATCATGGTAAGACTTTGTAGCAAGAATCGTAGTTAATAGTTGTTGAATGATCATGGTGAGCCCGTATGTGCAAGACCATTGTTGGATGTGTTTTATGATGATGGTGTGTATTTGTGGCTAAGAACCACATGGGTTGTATAAATTGACAGTATTTTTGGAACTTGAACTACCTTGAAAGGCAGTATATAATTTTATGCATGATAGTGTTGATTTAATCTTTATGACTAATTATTTTTGATATTATTTGTATACAGTGACCAGGTTATTGTAATGTCCTAATTTAACTAAGTTATGAATGATGTTTATAATATGTATGAATGTATATGTTTGATAATTATGAAGCATAAAGTGTTATTAAGAACTTAATGGTTAAAAAGGATATTTTGGTTATTTGCTATAATTAATAAATTGAAATTAGTTGAAAGTATAAATTGTGTCTTAATTCCTAAAAATAATGACTTAGTGTTAAAGAAAGAGAGGAAAGGATTTATATATGGTTGGAGGATAAAGAGGGGTAAAATGGGAATAAATAACATAATTTTTGAAGTTTCAGAAAACACAACATGGTGGAGGTTGTGCCATCGCGTAGGAGGCGGTGATTTTTTTTACGTAAAAATGAAAATAATGTTCTTTGACAGACCCACAACGCGGAACGGGTATACCACAACGTAGTGAAAGTAGATTGTTAAATACTTTAGTGGCGAAAACCTTTTGTGGCAGATAAAAAGTGTTGTGAAAACTATTAAAACAAGATGTAAGCCTTCGCCCATCACCAAGCGTGGTCAAGATACCACCACGACTTGGTGACTATATCAGAAGAAAATTAAAAGACGCAAATTCGTCTTTTTCACTCCAAAACACATGACATCAGAACATAAGTGATATGTAGCGATAATTGGGCGATTTCCTAGTTAGAGTGTCATATCTTGAAGAAGGATTGATGGGTTTAACAATCAAGCTTCATCTTTGTATGTAGATTAAAGGTAAAATGTTTATTCCATTGAAATTCTCTACGAATTTGAATTAGGGCTGAGAACCCTAATCCGAAATTAGTTGTAGTATGGGTGAAATTGATGTATTTTAGGTCATTAATGATTTATCTAGTTCAAATACATTGTATGAAGCGATTACCATGACTTAATCTTTGATTTGTAGATTTTACCACATGAACCCTAGTTGGAATTTGATATTAATAGTTAGGGTTTGGATGTATGATGTTTATTGGAGTAAGAATGAGTATGATAAGAATGTTATTGTATAATTATTATGTTCCATTTAATGATTTGAAAGTTGGTTTCTATAAACTGATTTATGTAATATGATGAATTGGTTATATAGAGTATATGGGTTAATAGAATAAGGCTTAATGGAAGTTAATTATTAAAATTAACATGAATTTGAATGTTGGAATGATGAAATAAATATATTAATTGAAATTATTTGAATCATTTGGTAAAAATGGTAGTTAAGCATCTAAAAGGTATGATGATATAAGAATGATTTGATTCTTGTAACAGCTCCGGGAGACAAAGCTGTGGATAGAAGTTCGGGTGTTGGAACGTCAAGCAATCAACAAGTGATAAGGTGAGTAAAACTTGTTTTACTTATGGATTGGATTTCACATGACTAATGATTATGTTTATATATATATATATATATATATATATATATATATATATATATATATATATATATATATATATATATATATATATATATGGAGATGAAAGATAAATTTTAGCAAACATAGTGTTTGAATGCTAAAGTTCTAAATAAAATGGAATTGGGTTAGTCTTAGTGACCGTAATATCTTGGGTATGAAATCATTAGTGTGATAGTCTTGGTGACTGAAATACCATTAAATGAGAATCAAGTGATTTTGGTAGTCTTCGTGATTGAATACCATTGGAATAGTATTAGTAGTAGCCTTGGTGGCAAAATACTATTGTTAGGGATGGGTATGGAATAGTTTGAGATATATGAGAAGTTATTTTTTATTGTATAATAATTTTATAAAGTGATCCAAGTTTTATTCACTAAGGATATTGCTTATTGTATATGTTATTGATGTGCATTTTAGGAACTAAAGGAGTTATTAATCAAAGTGTGTTGGAAATAAGGGAAATGATAAAAGTTACTTTTGTGTATCGTTAAACATATATTGTAGTATTTGTAACAACCTAATATGATCCTTACGCTTTCTTTGTATGTTTATTAAAGTTTTAAAACTTAATGTTTCATATGTATTGTACAATTATTGTATAATATTTTATAAAAAGGAAAAAGTTTGGGTGTATTTATGGATAAAATTGTGGGTGGTATAGTTACTCACTAATCTTGCATAACTTAACCCTTATATTTTGTATACCTTTTAGGACCAAGTAACCTCGTTAAGGGTAAAGCTGGAGCCAAGAGATAACAGACTTTTAAGTTGACTATATAGTTTTGTGTTTACTTTAGAAGGATTGAAATACATGGACGCATCCTTGGATGTCATGTTAAATATACAATCTTATGATAACTACTTGTTTAGGTATATGTTAATATAAATGTACAGCTTGTTAATTTTGTAGTTTAAAAATGAAAAAAATTAGATGTACTTTGTATTAATTTTTTGAGTGTTACATGATTCTTATAACTTCGATGATATGGGGTATCACTTATGATGATCAACGTATAAGGGTTATCTGAAGCAAAGATGTCACATCAATAAGAATGTTATTTCTAAAAACAAGCTTGTAACTTATTCTAAAGGAAAGAAGAAACCACATTGGAAATATCAATTTATGTTTGAGACGGTCACAGAGAAAGACATTACATGACTTATTAAAGCTTCTAAGATAAAAAAAACAGCTCATAGGTATTGGGAGCTCAGATACAAGTGTGGAACTGGAAGGTCTTGGGAACCCACAAAAGAGTAAGAGTTAAATGAATAGTGAAGTTGATAAAGTAGCCTAAAAAACTTCAATTGATAGAAGATCTATTAAAGAGACCATACCTCCAACTAGGTTAGCTCTAATAGTAAACTACTTTACATTCAATAAGAACACCATTTATAAAAACACGCTTGCAATAGATTTTGAAGGAATGATGAAATAGATGAAATATCAATTTATGTATGAGGTGGTTACAAAGAAAGACATTACATGCCCTATTAATGTTGTAGAGATAAAAGAGATCTCATAGATATTGGAGCATAGATGAAAGTATAAATTTTGAAGCTAGTGAAATCTTAAAGGATAGTAAAATTTGAAAGTATAAAGTAGCCTCAAAAACCCATATTATTAAAAGATCTGGTAGAGATACTATACCTACTAATATACTCCATGAGTAAACATATTGCTATTTTCTAGAGGCATTGATGATGAAAGTATGAATAAAGTGGATACAAATATGGATAATGATTTGAGCACCTTGGTAACAACTAGACTTCACTATTGGTCAAGATACCATCATTCACTAAAGCACTATAAAATAAGTGGGTATTCATGGTAAAGTTGAGCATGATAGAAGCAAGAGATACACAATAATATTGGTGATTACGGGGTTCCAATAAAATGGAAAATTAATTAAAATGATATATTCTATTATGTTCTACAAATGATCAAAATCAACTACTGTTGGGTATTGTCGCAGTTAACGACATATATTTGGAGGAACTAACTATTAAGACAACTTTACTACCTGGAGACCTTAATGAAGATATCTACATGGCAAAACCCAAAGTATTTCAAATTAAAGATAAGGAAAATTTGTATGAAACTGAATAAAACTCTATATGGTTTAAAACAGATACCAAGGTAAATCCAAGCACCAAGGTAATGGTACTTGAAGTTCAAAAAATTTATGTAGAGAAATAGATATATCAAATGTGAAATTGATCACTTTTTCTACCGAAAAAAGTTTAGTTTCTCTTACATCATTTACTGTTATATGTTAACGACATGTTAGTAAATGGAACCGACGTGAAAGATATCAAAAATTTGAATAAACATTTGTTTTGAGAATTTTAAACAAAAGACTTGGTACAACTAGGGAGATATTTGGCATGTTCATAGTTATAGATAGAACATGAGATACATTATAACCTTTTCAAAAGATTTAAATCAGGAAAGTGTTAGATAAGTTTAACATGACATATGCAAAAAGTAGAATTATACATGCCGAGATCAACCAAAACACTAAAATAATAAATTACTAAAAAATTGATGAAGACGAAGAGGCAGTCAAAGTTCCTTATTCATACACATTGCATATGTATGATAAGTTATGCACAAGGCAATAAATTGGTCATGTAGTGTGACTTGTGTGCAAATTTATCTCAAATATGGGTAAAGAACGTTGTTAAGGAGTTAAATGGCTAATACGCTACTAGAAAGGAACATTTAAAGAGGCTTTTTTTTTCAGAAGAAAAAGGGTTATCTTAGACTAAACGAACCCAAGTGTTGCTCTTTTAACCATAAAAGTTGAATAGATGGAAATTATAGAAGTTGACAAAGAGCTTATTAGTTTGAAAACTTATAATCATAGTATGGTACCAAGCATGGGGATTGCAATCTTTGTTATGGCGTTCGTAGTAAAGTTCATCTTGTGATAAATTAATTATTTCATAACAAGACGGAGCTCACATAGATGTAATCCCACTTCTTTAGATAATTGATAAGTGATAACACATTATCCTAGACAAAAGATCCTTGGTACATAAATGAAAGAAATATGTTACAAAGGTGGTTAGAACAAAGCAGTTGATGTTTAACTAACCTTTTTGATAATTCATGAAAAGGGATAAAAATACGAAAGGGAAATTAATTGGGGATTAGTCTCCAAGCGGGATCAAATTGCGTGACTTAGTTTTTGTAGTAGTCTATATGTCTATTCCAAAGGACATCAAATATAATTTAACCTTATTGAAATTGATCGTTAGAAGCTAGATGTGTAGAATACATCCCCAAGAAGGATCCATAAGGAAAATTCTAAAAGGGAATCTACATATTCCATCTAGAGATTCTAAAAGTAAAGTCGAAAGCTATAGGATATAGGATATTATTTTATGTTTATTGTGTTATGCTTATCGTTTCCTAGCTTCTATCTTATGTTTAATCTATTATGCTTTCTTGTATCTATTTATTCCCCTTTAAACGTGATAATCAATAAGAGATTGAAACATATTAATCTTGATGCCATTAGAATTTTAGATGGTATCAGAGCAGGTTCCAAAACCCTAAAAAATGCACTTATAAAGATGTCAGGATCTTCAATCAAAACAAGATAGGAGAAAGCTCTAACACCATGATCGATCATAATTCCCCATATTATCTTCATCCATTGGACTTCTCTAAATAGCTCCACGTTAATGATGTCCTCATAGACAACAACCATGTCAAATGATTACTAGAGATGGAGAACTTCCTTTTGCAAAAAATAAGTTTGAGTTTGTTGGTACGATCAAGAAACCAGAGAAAGGGTCTAACGATGACAACATTCTGTGAATGAGTTGCAACATAATGATTAAGGGGTGGCTTACCACTGCAATGGAGAAGAACATCCGTAACAATATCAGTTACACAAAACGACATCATAAATATGGTTGGGTCTTCTCAAGAGTTTTGGAAAATAGAGTGTTCCTAGTGTTTATGAACTGAAACAAAAGATTGCAACCACCAGACATTCTGGGCTTTCTTATCGACATATTAAACGAATCTTAGATCACCGTGGGATGAAACCTTAGCAATCCAACCTCTTCTTCACTATTCTTGCAACAAGTTTGCTGGTGACATATAAGATGATATATGAGTTTCAAAAAAAGGAATGTTTGTACCAGTTCCTCATGGGATTGGTTCAAATTTTACTTTCATAAAAACTCAAATCTTAGCAACCAGACCCACTCAGTTTTCTTTGTATTACAGGTTATGGCACGAGAGCATAAGTTGGCTGGCATAACGAGAGATTTTGGATTATAGACCAGTAGTTATAAATAATTGTTTTAAGGTCTATTGTATATTATTTATGCTTTTGGTCTGTATCGGAACATGACATCCCAAGATTTTGCTATTTAATGAAAATACATTATTTTAAAGAAATGCTTTGATAAATTCTTATCACATTTTGTTTTGGGAACAAATTCCGTAGCGGTTTTCTTTAAACGATTACTCTGATTTTAAGACAAAGCATAAACAAACCGGTCTTTTCTGGCCGTGAAATTGGGGATGTCACAGGTGGTATCAGAGCATTATTTTAAGTGAACTAAGAATTTGTAGGATTTCTAGACTTAAACTTAGAATGCTAAGTGAAGGTTGTGAGATGAGTGTCTGCCATATTTTAGACACGATCACTAGTATATTTTAGAAGAGATTCCTAAAATGCTTTTATGTTCTAAATGCTATATGTTTTCCATATATGATATTATTTGTTCGGATCTATGGTCTGTTACCTACCGGATCTGGAAACCTTATGTGTTTAGGATTCTAAGCGTACGACTATGATATTAGAACTAGCATGTAAACGTTTCAAAGTGATAAGGATGATCTGAAAATATATCATGAATGATGATCTAAATTCGCCTAATTTGGTGTATAGATTGAAATGGAAAGCACACAAAATGGATTAGGAAATGATAACCCGCAGCCTGAGCCACACGTGATTGGGAGTGCACCAGAAGTAACAGCTGCACTTGAGCCAATCATAATGGAGGGAGTATACACAATGGTTCGAATGGTGTTGGATCATCCGATGGAAGAAACAAGGCGTTTACTTCAACAAAGTAAGGACGAACTTACTGTGCCAGTACGCCAAGAATGTACTCTTAGGACAACAATCGGGGTTGCTAACTCAGTCGAAGAAGTGATCAACGGTAGCATCGCCAACACGGTTGAAGTTGGTAAGAAGAGGAAATTTGGGGGTATTCAAGGTCTGACAAGGGAAACTTGTTCTCGAAGTCTCGAAAAATAGGAGATAAAAGAAAAATGGTGCGGTAAATGCAAAAAGAAAAACTCTAGAAAAAGTAACGAGGAGGTGACATGTTTTAAGTGTTGAAAGCATGGTCACTACGCCGACGAATGTCCATTTAACGAAAGGGTATGTTACGATTGTAATGAGGAATGGCACTTCAAGCAGAACTACCCAAAGAGGGAAGAAGCTACAAAGCCAAATGTACCACTGATGCATTATGAGAGATGCGACGAGGAGGTGACTTGTTACAAATGTAAAAAGACAGGGCATTACGCCATCAAGTGTGTATCCAAAGAGAGGGTGTGCTATGAATGTCGAGAAGAAGGGAATTTATCTAGGGACTGTCCGAAGAAGAATGAAGGAGAAAGACCAAATGCACTGCCACAGCCAAGGGCAGGAGAATTTTAAATGATCCTTGACGAAGCAGACAATAATACGAGGAATCAAGGATGAGGATTTTATATCTAAAGATCAAGTTATGAAGTAGCGATATGAATAGTAACTTATGGTGTAGCCTATTAGAGGCATAATATAGGTAGAACTTGAACTTTTGTGTAATAGTTTCAATGAATAATATATACCATGGTTTTGTTATCTGATGTATTGAATGACACCTATCGGAAGATAGAGAAGGTGTTATCTTGCCTTTTGTTTATGTCTGATAAAATAACAATAAATTTAAAGGAGTATGGTACGTCTGAAGTACACCTTCGATTGGCCGGATGATGGAACGGTTGGTGTAATTCTTGAAGTTGTCCCATCGTCTAGCATTTCCATCACCAATCCAGATGAAGCATGATTGATGATTGAAGATACGCATAAAAGAAGTACTAGTAGAGCCTAGGAAAATTTTTATGGTTATTTGGAAACATCCGTATGTGTTAAATTGTTTTGTGATTTTAGGAGATAAGAACTTGGGGACTGCGAGACAATACTTGGGACGAGTATACGTAGGTGTGAATGGTAGTAGGGACCTATACTACCAAAAGCACAGGACTCACGCTTGGATCAGGGAAAGTCACAAGGTTATCAATAAGTTAGTAACTGATTTTGTTTGATTCAGGTATGTCGTTACCACCGTTTCAGTAATGATTAAGAAGATGATTGTTGTTTCGACCCTAGTGGTCATATCAAATTGAGTCTGACTATGATGAGTTTGTTACGTGGTTCCGAGAACCGAGTTCGATGTAGCATTTGACTTAAGTCAGAATATTGAAATCAAAGCGACCAATTGTATCGCGCTCATTGTTAAAGAAGTTAGTAGCTCGAAATGCTACATGCTAAAATGTGATCATATCACATTAGAACATGAAGGAAGATATATTCCATTCTTGAATTTGAATCTAAGAGACCTAAGTCTAAGCGTTGCATCATTCGATGAAAGGTCATTAAAGGACTACCCATCGGTCTTTTACAATGGATAAATGAAAGTATTTATCCTAACAAGAAGAAGGATTCCTCAATAAGGATTTACTTTGTAACTTGAAGGTTATGATTGAAAGTCCAACATAGTACGAAAAGAAGATGCAAGATTGAGCATCGCCTGCAGTCAAGAGGAAGCCTAGAGTTAGATACTCTGTCGAGGAAACATAGAAGTTTCGGTTATTACCTAGGATGAAGAGATAACGTATGGAATCATTATTCAAACCCTATTTCGTTGATGATTCCCGAACGTAATCATCCTAAGGGGGAGATAATTGTAATGCCCGTAGATCCGCGCTAGTTAATTTAGAGATGATAAGCATCAAAAATGACTTTTTGATGGAAGATTATTTAGAAGGATTAATATTAACTAAGTTGTAGTATATGTTACAAGGATTCCATACATATAAAGAACGCTGAAATCCGAGCTATAACGAATAAGTTATGACCTGTCGAAGTTTCGCGACAGAACTGGCACGACACAACGCAACGTAAATAGTGAATTTACGTTAGAGCAATATTTGGCCTTAGCGATCTAAATGAAAGTCATGGAATACGTTAAACCGAGAGCATGCATAAAAAGAACGTCTAAATCTGACTTCGTATGAGGAAGTTATGAGTTTTCTAAGAGGCTTTAGAACAGTCAGATCTGGAAGTTGAATGTGTGTCTTAACCGTTTAAGACCCAAAATCAAAAGGAGTATGAGACTGGGACATACGCGGGGCGTAATCCCAGTACGTGCAGCGTAGGGGGTCGCGTTCCCCGATTCTGTGAAGTTGCCGGGTACGCTCAGCATACAGATTTGGTACGCACCGCGTAACCAAGAGGGTTGACTTTTGTTGAGTATTAGGTTTTAGCCAATTTTTGGACCTTTGAGCCATAGGAGGGGTAAAATGGTCTTTTACCCTTCCGAGAGAACCTAGAGGAAGATTAGCCTAGCCTTTGAGAGTAGTATTGATTAGAGTAATTATTCTATGTGGTTAGGCGGAGGCTAGACCAGTATTTCCGAGTTCGAGATTTACCAAGTTACCCGAGGTGAGTCTTCTCACTATACTTTACCTAAAGTGGTAATTAGACTTATGTGACAGCGTATCTTGTATGCTATCTATATGATATGATTCTATGTGATTTGTGTTATGTATGATTCAGAGTTTATACAGTTAGGACCGGAAGGTCCACAGAGTTAGGACCAGAGGGTCCACACAGTTATGGGACTGGAGGGTCCCACTTAGACACATTGACTAGAGGGTCAAACAGAGTTATAGCATCGAGTGGCTAATATGTGTTGTATGTGGTATTTTGGGGAACTCACTAAGCATTTATGCTTACAGTGTTATGTGTTATGTGTTTCAGGTACTAGTAACGATCGCGGGAAGGCGCCGACATGATCCGTACACACAGGCAGAGGGTTTTATTTGTGATCTTGGGATATGTTTTATTTTGATGATAATTGTTGAACATGAGATTTGAGAATGTTAAATGATATTTATGTTGTTCGAAAAATGAAAAATTGTTTTGAAAATTTACGTCGTTACAGAGTCAAAGTAAACAAATTTCTATTTGTTCTAGATTTTAAATGTAATGTTCTTTATATTAGTCGACGAAGTCAAGATCTCCAATGTGCAGTAAAGTTTTTTCCTGATTTTTGTGTAATGTAGGGATTATGAAAAAGGAAGGTGATTGGAGTGGGTAGATGTAAACAAGGAAGTACCGAATGGGGATGGTCGAGGATAGAAGAGGTATGCCAACTACTACAGATACATGACACAAAAGAATAGGTTACACCTTGAAGGGAAATAATTTTAAAGGCTATGTTTTTAAAAGTAATAATGTTGATTTTAGTAACAAAGTGTGTGATTCTTGGGTTAAAGCAAAACTTTCTAGAACACCTTTTTCTATTAGTTATGTTAAAAGTAATGCCATTTTGAGTTGATTCATCATGACATTTAGGGTTTTTATCGAAGGTCGTCCTATAAATGGGAAAACTATTTTCTTACCATTGTCGATGATTACAATCGATTTGTATGGGGTTTTTCTCATTAGACACAAAAGTGATGCAAGTAGATGTCTTGTTGATTTTCACAAGATGGTGTAAGTGTAGTTTCGTTTACATATCAAAAGGGTTAGATGTGACAATGGTAGAGAATTTACATCTAATTCCATGATTGAATTCTACAACATAGAATAATACTTCTTGAAACCACTTGCCCACATACATCTTAACAAAACAATGATGTTAAAAAGGAAGCATAAACATTTACTCGAAATGACTCGAGCTCTACGATTTGATGCCAACATTCTAAAAAGATTTATGAGAGAATGCATTCTTACCGTTGCATATATTATCAATCATCTTCCTTACAAGGTCATAAAAAAACTCCTTATGAGCTCGTTTGGAACCGAAAACCACAATATGATCATATGAAGCGATATAGCCTTATTTAACTATGTATTTAAACTATTATCCTAATATATTTGAGTAAAAATGATATATTTTAAGATATATGATACTTAATATGCTTTGAAATGTTCAATTACAGTTAAAATGGGAGTTGGGATGCAAAACAAGCTAGAAAAGATGCAAAAAAGATGTTGCTAGCAGACTAAACCTCTCTTTAGTGTTTTTGCCATATCTAATGACTTTTAACTCCAATTTGTTCTAAAAACTAGATAAAATTACAGACAAATTTTGTCTTTGTTCAAAATTTGGATTCTTAATTCCCAAGCCGTGACAAAGTCATTTCCACGGCCTGGAAAATAAAAAAAAACTGTGTACACCACAGATTCTAGTTTCCACAGCATGGCAAGTCTTTTTCCCTGTAGTGGCGACGCTGAAACCTATAAATAGAGCTAAAAATTTACCCTAGTGATATATCTTTGTGTTGGATTAGTGTCTAAGTCCATAACTATATTTGACATGTACTTGACCCGATGGTGCATGGTCCTTTTGGGTTGCCTTCACCAAAGCAACTTGATAGGATGAATTATGGAAATAAAGGAATAATTATGATTTATTAATATATTATGAGAATAATATATTAAAGGAGAAATCATATTGTTTAATTAATATTAGTCAAGAATTAATAAGAATTAAGTTTGTGGATAAAAGACATTAATTAAACTTAAGGGACTAGAACTATCAATTGTGTGATAGTTGAATATTGGGCTAATGGACTCCATATTAGAGGGGTAGACGAATTCTATGGGGAAACCCATTAGAAATCGTCCTAGGCCTCTAAGGAGGGAGTCCATGGGTTGCTTAGGGCCTAAGCATCCAAATTAGGGTTTCATTGTTAGATAACCCTAATAGCCTCACTATTTAAAGGACCATTGAGACTCAAAAACGTGGTGAACTTATTCCTTAGGGTTTCCACACGTTTTGGGCAGCCTCCCTTCTCCTTATTCTTCATCCTCTTGCTCTTGGTGTTTGTGAACCATTAGAGGAGTGACATTTGTGACTCTAAGCTTTCTAAAGTCATTACAAGGAGGATTTGAGATTGTTATTGCTATATAACAATCAAGGTAAGATCTAAACCCCATTCATAAGTTAATTTGATTAATTGTATGCTAGAACTAGGGTTTAAAGTATTAGATGAATTGCATGTACAATAGAGAAACCTAGATCCAAGCATTAGGGTTGCATGAGCACATAGGATGTTCTTATGGCTAAAACCCATAAGTGGTATTAGAGCCTTGATTGGTTTCTATTGTATTGATGCCTTGGTTATTTGTTCAAGCTTCAAAAATCGATTTTTTGGCCCCCTGTCTGATGAACTCGGCGAGTCCATAGAGGAACTCGGCGAGTTCGAGCGTCAGAAGGAGGTAGTTTCGGGATTTCTTGCTGTTTTACTTGAGGATACTTGCCTTAACTGTTTTGGGTCATTAAAATCCGATTTTAAACATATATTTGAGTATATCCTTGACCAAACAAAAGATAATTACCAATTGATTAGATAATAACTTCCTTATATGATTAAAGATTGATTATTTGTATTAATTGGGTAACTTATATTGCAAGAAATTGAAATTAGGTCAAATATAGATAATGACCAAATTAATTGTTTAATTTCTATTATTTGTTATTTGATCTTTATGTGTTGTGAAAAAGTTTCAATTTTCCCCCTCTAGGTTTTATAGTTTAAATTTGAACTCAAAAGTTTTGTTTTTGAAATTTAAATAAGTTAAACCCTAATGTTTTGAAATGTTTCAAAACTTGCCCTCATGTTTTGGAATTTAAAGTTGATTAAAAGTTTAATTTAGAAATGTTAAATTCTAAAGCCCTAGTATAGTTTTGAAAAGTTCAAATCACACCCTTATGGTTTTATTAATTAATTAAAGTGTATAATTAAAAGAGATTTAATAAATCCATAAAGTTTTGGTTTACAATTTAATTAAATTAAAAGTATAATTATTAAATTTGACCACCTAGTATTTTAAAAGTGTAAAATACACCCTATACTATATATAACTTTAAAAGTCTAATATTATATATATGTATGAGTAAAAGTCAGTCTTACTATTAGTAGGCCTCATTCACGAAGATGGTCTATAAGGGGTGTTTAAGGAAATTTCCTATAAAATGGCGATTGAATGGGTATCTACTCTTACCCACCGCACTCTTGACTAGTGGAGGGTCGTTAGCCGAACGGGTAGGATAGGACAGAAACCTTCCATTATAAGTATAATGAAGTACAAAAGTAACTAAATGCTTTCATAAAATTCCCAATCTTAGTTACTTTAGGAAAAAGTGAATTGATGCAATTCCATGAAATTACACTTTGTGCCTTTGCGAAGTCGTTAGTGGAGCGTGTGTGGTTAACCGGCACACTAAATGGTTCTAAGCAATGGTAGCAAAGGGTGACTTAATGTTTGTCATAGTCCGGTGGAGCGTGTGTGGTTAACCGGCACATCGAATAGGTGACTGTAACATGTGGGGGAACCATGTAAGTTTGCATGGTTATTCACACTCGCTTTGTGATCCTCGGTATCCCAGTCACAAACTAGAGGGGCATATCGAGATTTAAACATGCCATTGAAATGTTCAGTGAATCTCAAAAGATCTAGGAATTTTCAATGGATTTAAAACTTCAATTTATTTTTCGTTTTTCTTGGTGGAAATTGGTAAATCGTCATTTACCTACCTTCAAATATTCTGCAACTAGATTACGACATCCATTTTCTAGGTTGTAGTGTATTGTGTTGGATCCTAGCCTCGATGTTTCATTTGGGTGTCACATCGAGGATTCTAATCAACTAACTTGAATTTGTTTTCTCCCGTTTTGTAGATGTCAAAGTATGACAACTATGGTATTCCCAAATCCAGTGGAACAAGCTTTCCACATGAAGATGATATTCCACGATTCGATCGAGGAACAAGAGATCATGCTTCACTTCCTCCACCTCCTCCAATTATTCTCCCTAACCCACAAGTTCAAAAGATTGAAAAGTTCAAACTCACTCAAGCCCCTTTGGCAAGTAAACATGAAGAAGGAAAGTCAGTGTGTGCACACATCCTAGAGATGAAGTCACGTATTGATAGATTAAGAATGTTGGGATCTGTTGTCTGTGAGGAGTTGGCTGTTGACTGAGTTCTTCAGTCACTTCCTGACTCATATAGTGAGTTCGTAAGAGGGTACTATATGATTAACCACGACGTAACCCTCATTGATCTCACCTATATGCTTATTGCTACTGAATCAGCAATGATTTGGCGCACTGGAAAAGCAAAGTTGATTGGTGGATCTGCCTTCCGGACCTCTATGGATATAGGCAATGGCAACAAAAGGCATGCCATGACCGAAAAGTTTGATCATAAGAGAAAGGAAAAGTCAGAAGTAGTTCCATGTGCTGTTCCAAAGAAGTCAATTTGCTTTTATTACCAAGAGAAGGGGCATTGGAGATGAAGCTGCCCTATTTACCTAAGAGATCTAAGAGATAGGAGAGTCAAAACGTATGGCTCTGCTTTAGGTAAAATCCATTAACTAACTCTTTTAAGTTCGTATTATAGATTCTTAATACATGATGTGATAAGATTACATTTCGATGTCTTGTAGGATCGAAGAAAAGAGAGGAAGCTAAAGGGAAGAAGTGAGCGTAATCTAATCGTGAAGAAATGGATTTCGATCGCATTACTTGAAGATTAGAATCTTGATACTACTTGGAGTTAGAAAAGATTGCTAAGAAATATGTATTAACATAGTTTTTCGATGAGTTGCATTGTAAGGACAAATTTTTCCGCAATAAATAAAATTTTGTTTTATATTATTTATTTATCCTTACAATGGCATGCATGAAAAATTGATGTTTGAAGATTTCTATTATTAGCAATAATGGATTTGATTCTTAATTATGTTATTTGTGGAAATGTCAAGAATTTACCAAATAGGGAGAGTTTCTCATCGTCCAAGTTTCAATTGTACAGAAACTTGGAATCATGCAACGTGTATGATGAATGAAAAACTTTCACATTTGGAAATTAGACTATTTCGTTGACAAAGTGTCAAGTGAAGGACTAAGAGATTGAGTACACAAAGTTGTGTGTTGATCAAGTCCACCACAAGAGTAACAAAGATATTTGTCATGATTTACTAAAAGTTTTAGTAAATATGATTATACTTGTAAGATTAAATGTAATTCTGAATTGATTAAAAGAGTTTAATTCAATAGCAGAACAAATAAGAAGAATCAAGTAGGCAGAAAGATAAAAGTTTCTCTATTCTAAGAAGAAGGGAGAGTACCTTTTATTATGTTTTATGATAGGTCTTAATGATTAAGAACCATATCTTAATTGATCCTCTAAGTGAGTCTTAGTATAATTGTATGTCTGAGAAGAGGAATCAAGAATTGAAGAAATGGTTAAATCAAGAAGTCAATCATACTTCGTTCCAAAACAAGTCTTAGAGTTAAGATTGTGACATTGAGTGACAAGTCTTAAGAAGGTTTATAACATTCATCAAATGTAGAATTTGGAAAAAGGTTTTCTTATTCTTGCACATTTGAAATTGGTAAGTTGTGATGTCTTGGATTAGACAAAGACCAACGAGGACCAATTTTGTGAAGTGTTTTGTCTTGATAAAAGCTACACTAACTCTTGAATATTTGTTTGTCAAGAAATGTTTATTGACAAGAGAATCTTATATGTCAAGGAGTCAGTGGGAGTCTTAATGGTCTTGAAAGGGTTCAAGAACAAATCAAAATAAACCTTATCAAACATCACTAGCACACGACTTGAGGTTTGCAACCTATCGTGTTGACACTATCTTGTTTCTGTGCCATTCCAATTGAGTTAATTATGCATGTGAGTTCTATGAGTTCTCATTGGAACGCATAAATGGCAAGCACCTTGATCAATGAAAAGTACATTGATAGGAAAGGGTGAGCTGCTTAACTACTTCGAAGACATGGTGAGCACTCATGTTACCATGAGGCAAGAAATCAAGATTGGGAAGGTTCGATCCATATGAGTTTGAATTTGTCGTAAACTTTGGTTTTGACAAATTCACATGGACAGGAACACATACACCATTAAAATAAGTATCATAAGATTCCCTCTTTCATAAAAAATGACTGTGAGGAAATGCCTTCACTAAGAGAGATTTTAAGAAGATAGTGATATTGAAAATTGGATTCTCGAATTCGATTATGGTTACGGTATCCCTTTCCATGATTCGAATTGTGAGATTTGGCAATTAGTCTGAATTATTTAGACACACATGTGAGCTATTTAAGGCAAAAGTGTACAAGTTTGAGAAGTTTAGATAAAAGGATTATCAAAGCATTAGGTATTAGAAATATGAACTTAAGAAATTCAATAGGTATTGTTTTTCTGGAAGTTAAACTATTTTCTGAATACATGTCAAGGCTAGTGGGAGCATAAGTGTTATGCTTATACGACAATAATCATCATGATAGTGGGAGCATAAATGTTGTGCTTGTATGATTATTAAGGTGTGTATTGCAAGTTAGCAATATTAATTATAGAAAACAAGAGTTAAACCTTGCAAAGTCGTAACGTTTGAAAAGTTGTTTCTCTATAATTAAGGGAGAGAATATTATGCTTCATTTCAAATCTAAAGGTTTAGGTTGTGGATTGTTAATAAATTTAGTCAAGGATACATAGTGCGTTCTTAAATTTCGATTATGATCATGGCATCCCTTTTCATAGTTCGAATTATGAGAACATGACACATTAAATATTATGGCAGAAGATTGATAAAGTATCATATCTTTATGTAAGACATCATGCATCGTGTCCCATACGCTTTGGGTATAGGATCGATTGCAAGGGTTATAATATTTAACCATTCTAAAATTTTCCAAATGTCTAGCGCATTTAGAGGGAAAAAGGACAAGAATCGGTTTTGACTAAGATAATTAAACAACTATTAAAGGACGATCCAAAGTTCGCCGAGGATTGATCGCTTGTGAGTAGTTGGAAGTATAGTATTCGATGGACCATATCGACATTATTGTGAATAGATAAGATTCTATTAAGAATGAGTTGTCATATGGAAAATATAGAAATGGTTCCATATTAGGAGTTGGATATTGAGTGTCTATGTCTAGATTAGAAAATTTTATGCAAAAGGATATTCAAGGAATGTACTTTGAGTGAGAGACATCACGTCTATGGAATTGTATTGTTACAATCTCAGATAGAGGACTTTGTAATTTCATTGGCAATAGTCATTATGACTTCTGTACTATGACATTATGAAAGGATCATTGCATAAAATGTTAGAATCTAGCATATTCTATAAGTGGTAAGAATTTGATATTCTTTCACTTGTGAAAAAGAATTAGGAGTTGTGAAATGAGTATGATTGGAAATGTGTTCATTTGATCTATTTCACAAAGTAAGAACCGTAGGTAAACATTGTGTGCATGCTAAGAGCATGGGACAAGTGTAGTAATAATTCAAGTAAGAAGTTGATTACCTGAAACAACAAATAATGAGTAATCAATATGGTGATAGATAAAAGGCGTTTTATTTATACTCAAAAGTTTGGGGCCATATGGGATTAGTATTATTCTTGTGTTTCACTTTGCATGTTTTGACTTCCTGAAAAATTTAATTGGTTCAGAACAGTCAAATTATTCGAACGGACCACAGTCGTTCATATGTTGGAAGTAGGTATGAATGAAGACTGTCGTGAATTGGTGTGTGGATTGTCTAAAGGTATTAGACATAAGCAATTGTTTGTTGCAACGTTCATGAGTGCTTATGAATATGATTTGAGCATTGGATTAAACCCACGCTCACTTGGATGACTTCATGAATTGTATCACGAGTGATTGGTGAGACGATAACATCTTATATTCTTAAAACCGAGATGTGTGAGTTGTATCTTGTGAGTCGGTTGCACATTGATAATATGTAAACGCACTAGTAACTTGGTGTTATAAAACATATTGTTGTGTGTAATTCGGTAAGTGAGTGCAAGCGAGCATTGAGTCAAAGTTTATCCGTTCCTTTTATCCAAAGTAGGATAAAAGCGATATCTTTGGGTCCCTCGATGATTTAGTGATGGCAACTAAGCGCTTGGCTGAGCCGGGACTAATTTGATGTGATCAATTATAGTCTATTGTCAGTCGTCGTAAATCGGAAGTCGGGAAATAGTATAGAGAGAATGATTAGAACTCATGTCTTATATCTATACGATATCTAGAATGGAGGAATATATGATCCCTTATCTAAAGGACACGTGTATCTGATAAGATCAGAGTTGACAGCGGCTTTGGAAAGCTACGATTGCAGATCAGGATCTGAAGTCATACGCAGAATAATTATTAGACTTATCCAAGTGGGAGACTGTTGGATTAGTGTCTAAGTCCATAACTATATTTGGTATGTACTTGACCCGATGGTGCATGGTCCTTTTGGGTTGCCTTCACCAAAGCAACTTGATAGGATGAATTATGGAGAGAAAAGATTAATTATGATTTATTAATATATTATGAGAATAATATATTAAAGGAGAAATCATATTGTTTAATTAATATTAGTCAAGAATTAATAAGAATTAAGTTTGTGGCTAAAAGACATTAATTAAACTTATGGGACTAGAACTATCAATTGTGTGATAGTTGAATATTGGGCTAATGGACTCCATATTAGAGGGGTGGACGAATTCTATGGGGAAACCCATTAGAAATTGTCCTAGGCCTCTAAGGAGGGAGTCCATGGGTTGCTTAGGGCCTAAGCATCCAAATTAGGGTTTCATTGTTAGATAACCCTAATAGCCTCACTATTTAAAGGACCCTTGAGACTCAAAAACGTGGTGAACTTATTCCTTAGGGTTTCCACACGTTTTGGGCAGCCTCCCCTCTCCTTATTCTTCATCCTCTTGCTCTTGGTGTTTGTGAACCATTAGAGGAGTGACATTTGTGACTCTAAGCTTTCTAAAGTCATTACAAGGAGGATTTGAGATTGTTATTGCTATATAACAATCAAGGTAAGATCTAAACCCCATTCATAAGTTAATTTGATTAATTTTATGCTAGAACTAGGGTTTAAAGTCTTGGATGAATTGCATGTACAATAGAGAAACCTAGATCCAAGCATTAGGGTTGCATGAGCACATAGGATGTTCTTATGGCTAAAACCCATCACATTCCACTTCGACTTGGGAGACAAGAAAACTCAAAGCTACTATTTTAAGGGTCTAGAAGGAGACCGGGGGGCCGTTAAGCCGATACGGAGCGAAGATCTGAAGGATTCGAGAGCTGATTAATGACATGATTAACATTCCAGTTGTTTCTATTTGTGTTTTAACTTTCTAAATTTGGGTGTAAAACCCGTTATTTTCATTTGGAGTAGATGAAACTCGATTTTATGTGTCAATTTCAATGATTTTGGATTTTATTAGTTTGTTTATTAATTGTGTTTGATTATTCACATCATCTATCATGTTAAAGTTATGATTTTTATAACCTATTATTGAATTATGTGGTTTTAAGAGGACCAATCTAATTACATTAACTTGACTCTTAATTAGTTTATGGCCATTAAATTGTTAGGATTAGAGATTGATCAAATCCTAGGGTTAGGTAATATTAATCTGTGATTTTGACTGGGTTAGAGAGTTGTAGATATGCATGCTATGCTTCTATTGATTGTCATGCACATTGATAAGAAATCACTAGATCATCTCTTTCATATTCCGAATTCACACTAAATTAATTGTGTTCACTAATTACATGATCATTGTGTTAGTTAATTAATTATTAGTACTAGGATATCCTATCAAAATAACTAGTCACGTTAGAATTTGGTAACCAACTAATAATTCCACCGCACTATTAATGAAATTAAAATTATGGTTTTGGCATGTAATCAAATCAAACCAAAGTACATGAAGTGATTCGTTTTCAATCAGTTTATCTAGTTAAGTTTAGTTATTGATTTATTTGAGATTTAATAATCAAAACCCCCTTTTACTGCTTTCTGTTATTTAGTATAACCTATAAATAAATATTCTAATACTAATTCACTATCGTTCCCCTTGAGTTTTATACCCTTGCTTATCAAAACTATAATACACCCGATCGGGTTTACTGTGTATAAAGTGTGGTTTAGATGCAATAAACTAGAAATTATAAATAAAAGACTAGTGCATTAAAAAACACATCATAAATGTATTTGGCTTCATTTCTTACAACAAAAACACAAACACAGAGGGGTCAAATCCAAAGAAAAAGGAAACCCATGTTTGTTCTTAAGCTACCCCAAGGAACCAAAGGGTAAAAGGTATACGATATAGAAAACAAGAAAATTGTTATAAGTAGAGACATTTTGTTTTCTGAATCCATTCTTCCTTCAGAAACACTAAAGTCGACATACGATGAAGATGATGAACCAATCAAATACCAAGATGACACATGTCATGAAAAACATCCCATCGAACAATATTTCTCACATGATTCCATTAATAAAGGACCACTACAAAGTGATAATAGTAATGACAATATTGTTATCTTCCTATGTACACTAGTCAATGGAGAGGAATAATTGGGGGAGGATAACAATTTTTAAACATAATCATATCTCGAGCCAACTAAACCCATTGATCGGCAAACCTCGGATACCAAGCCTAAAAAATAAACAACAGCTAGAGGCATGAGAACTAAATCATGACCTTAACACTTCAATAACTACCTTGTGAAGCTTCCCCCTTTGGTCAACCACAAGCTTCCCATTACCGATCAAGAGGCCTCAACAGTACACCCATCTCTCACTTTGTTTCAAATGAAAGTTTTTCTAACAATCATAAATCTTATCTAATAGCCATTAACTCAAATATCAAACTAGATTGTCAGGATAAGTACTGGGAAGAAGCCATGCAACAGGAGATTCAAGCTCTCCAACAGAACCAACGATGGATGTTAACTGATCTACTATATGGAAAATAAGCAATCGAATCCAAATAGGGTTAATAGATAAAGTATAAACCAAATGGAGAATTTTAATGATACAAGACTTGACTCGCTGCAAAAAGAGTTAACACAAATGGTAATGGTTGACTACCACGATATGTTCGTCCCGATCGCCAAGTTCATCAATATGAGAACACTTCTGGAGGTGGTCATCAAGAAGAACTAGATTATTCACCAACTCGATGTCAAAAATGCATTCCTACATATAGATTTACATGAGGAAGTGTAAATGAAGACTTCTCAAGCGTTTGCTCAGGATAATGAAACGCTGGTTTGTCAGTTGTGAAAATCATTACATGGCTTGAAGCAAGTGTTTTAGAATTGGTATCACAAATTCACCACATTTCTTTTAAACATAAAGTTGAGTCAATCCAAGGTCTACCACTCTTTGTTCATACAAAAGGACGAAGAAAGCTTTGTTGTCATTTTAATTTATGTGGATAAAGTTATTATAGTTGGTAACAACCTCGATCGAATTTAGAAAATAAGAAACAGATTGATGAAGCCTTAAACATCAAGGACATTGGTGCATTAAAATATGTCCTTGGTATAGAATTAGCAAGGACACACTACAACTTGGTTCTAAGCCAACGAAAGTATGTTTTGGACATCCTTGAAGATAATGGGATGTCGGGGTGTAAGCCGAGTTCATTTCCCATTGAGCAAAACTTGATGTTAGATAAAGGAGAATCAGACGCTATGGTTGAATCTAGCCAATATCGCCGACTCATAAAGCGACTACTTTACCTCAAGGCTACTCGTTGTGACATAACATATGTTGTTAATGTCCTAAGTCAGTTTGTTGTTGATCCTTGATAATTTCATATGAAGGCTGTGAATTGGATGCTTATGTACTTAAAAGGAACACCGGGTCAAGGAATCCTCCTTCCTCGTATGGGAGAATCAGTATTAACTGCATTTTATGATTCTGATTGGCTCGGATGTCCTTATACCATACGTTCTAGAATGGCATACTTGCGCATTCTTGGAGGTGTGCCTATCTCCTGGAAAACAAAAAAATATCGGTTGTCTCCCGATCATCCATGGAAGAAGAGTATCGAGCAATGGCTTCTTCGGTTAGTGAAGTTATATGGATGTGATGGCTGCTTGATGATATGTAAGTGTTCATTGACTCGCCACCCACATTATTTTGTGACAACCAGATTGCACGCCACAATTATAACAATCCAATATTCCATGAACGCACAAAACATGTCTATAGTGATTGTTTCTTTGTCCGTGAAATAGTTGCTTCTCAAGAAATTCCTCCAATGAAGATTGACAATAAAATGCAAGTCGCTGACTTACTGACAAATGGGCTTGGCATACATCAACTTCTATTCTTCCATGGAAAGATGGGCATTAAGAATTTACATGCTCCATCTTGAGGGGCAGTATAGGATATAGGATAATATTTTATGTTTCTCGTTTGCTATTATGCTTATCATTTCCTAGCTTCTAGCTTATGTTTAGGGTATACTCTTTTCTTGTATATGTTTATTCCCTCTTAAACATGATAATCAATAAGAGATTGAAACAGATTACTCTTGATATCATCAAAATTCTAGAAAAGGTTTTACTTTCCTTGAGACTTTTAAGGGAGTATCCAAACAGAGTATCTAAACAGATCTAAAGGCACTATTATGGTTGTAGGTTGTTATTGGCCTTGACCTTATTTATTTATTTATTTTTTATGTAGGTCTGCCAGTGAGGCTAGCCCACTTGGTAGAGTTGGAAGCCTTTTAAATTGAAGGTCTCAGGTTCAAACGTGGGCATAAGCAAATTAATTAACTTTGTGATTTAACTACTAACCACTAAGCAACCATTCTAAAAATAAAAGTAGACCTAATTTTCTCCCTATATATATTACTCGTAAACCCTATGACTTTAATGTTCCGAAATGAGTAGATCTCTCTAGTTCGTGTGTTGACACAACATGCCTACCCCAATCATATGAACACATTAATTCTTGTGCACTCTTTATTTTCTAAGCATTTTTTATTGTGTGTTTGTCATTTGAAACCCTAATATGATTATAACAATGTAAAAGGAAGAAACAAGTGGAAAGAATATTGTTACCTGGTGCCATGTATCCTATTGTTCCCAAAGTTGTAGTTCTTAGCATAAATTCTTCTTCACCAAACATTTTGGCAATACCGAAATCACAAACACGTGCGTTCATATCATTATCAAGTAGGACATTGCTTGGTTTCAAATCACAATGAATAATAGACGTCGTCTGGCCATGATGTAGATACTCCAGGGCGGATGCAACATCGATCATTATTTGTAGTCGTTGCACAACACTGAGATGATTATTGTGCGAGTACAACCATTGCTCTAGGTTCCCATTCGACATATATTCCATAACTAAGCATCTAAAATCCAAGTTACTGCAACTACTAATGATTCTAACAAGATTCCTATGGCGAATATTGCGTAGTACTCCACATTCAACATCGAAACTCTTTGACCCACGCTCTGAGAGCAAGTTGAAAACTTTTACTGCAACAGTTGCACCATTAGAGAGCTTCCCTTTGTACACCGACCCATAAGCCCCATGCCCAATCAAGTTGCTTTCGTCAAATGAT
This sequence comes from Lactuca sativa, assembly GCF_002870075.4. Classification (NCBI taxonomy): domain Eukaryota; kingdom Viridiplantae; phylum Streptophyta; class Magnoliopsida; order Asterales; family Asteraceae; genus Lactuca; species Lactuca sativa. The sequence goes on along the minus strand of NC_056629.2, from coordinate 49,339,427 downwards.
TCTGTTGCTCTTACAAGTTCATAATAAGATAATCTTGTAAGTTGATGACCTAAAGATGGCTCTATATTTTTTCTAATCTTTGTTTTATGTCTTCTCAGTAAATAAACAATGGAAGCTAACCCGACTGCTGATGCGATGATGGGTAATATATACTTGAGAGAAGACAAAAATCTCGACTCATGATGTCCGCTTCTGCATGACAATACTTCCAGTCTTGGTGCACCACATAGATTTTTATTATGCATAAAGGATGAAGCGGTGAAGTTATCAAATTGACCCTTACTTGGGATTTCTCCTTGTAGCATATTGTAAGACAGATTTAAGTGTTCTAGATACCTGAGTGCCTCTAAAGATCTAGGAATCACACCAGACAGATTATTTTGAGATAAATCCAAAGAGTCCAAACTTATTAAGGTGCCAATCGACTCAGGAATTGAACCTTGCAGGTTGTTATGGGCCAAGGAGAGTTTACTCAACATTCGGAAGCCACCTAGGTTAACAGGAATAGCACCTGAAAGTCTATTAAATGACAAGTCCAACGTGCTAAGAGGTGAATTGGAGCTTCCAACACTTGATGGTAAATCACCGATTAAAAGATTTAAAGACAAGTTTAGGACCACAAGCGATTTATGGCTCCACAGTGTCGCTGGTATGGTGGAGTTGAATGTATTGGAGTCCAAGAATAACCACGCAAGAGAACCAATATCTCCCAAGCATGGTGGTATATTTCCTGAGAGCCGGTTGTTACTTAAATATAATTCGCCCATGTTTTTCAAGAGACAAAATTCACGTGGAATCTTTCCTTGTAATCTGTTACTTTCAAGATACAATTGGCCAATATTTTCCAGCTTCCCAAGTATTGCAGGGATGTTACCCTCTAACTCATTCATGTCCAAACTTAAAGTTCTCAAACTAGTCAAGTTGCCAATTCCACTTGGAATGTTGCCTTTGATTCCACATTCAAATGCTTGAAATACTTCGAGAGATGTAGAGAGGTTGCCTAAGGAATCTGGAAGGAATGCATTCAATGGGTTTTTTGCAAAGCTGAGCATCCTCAACTTTCGGCAATTTGTCAGTGAAGACAAGAATTCTATTTCTGAACCTTCAGTGGTGAAATAGTTTTGACTGAAATGTAGTCGCTCCAAAAGTTCTAATCTACCAATTATAAATGGTATGGGACCAGTAAAAGAGTTTATAGATACATCTATAGTAGAGAGTTTGGAAGCATTGATGATTGAGTTAGGCAGGCTTCCATGGAATTTGTTATCGCTCAAATATAGTTCTTCAAGATTGGGAAGCCAGAAACCCACCGCTGCAAGTATATCCCCTGAAAATAAATTCCGAGTTAAGTCCAACATCTTAAGTGTTGAGATGTTGAATCTAATATTTCCACTGAAGAAATTTTCTTTTAAACTCAAGTGCTCAAGCTGATCAAGGTAGCAGATCTCATCTGGAATAGCTCCTGCCACAACGTATAAAAAGGGAAATCTGTTAAAAGTTTAATTTTACATAGATATTGTATGTCATTAATTTCGTCACATGGGTGTTAAAATCAAATTAAATTATAAGGAAATCTAGGATGCTTAAGCTTTACAAAATTTATTATTTTTGCCAGGTTTTTCTTAAACCTATATTTGTGCCAGGTTATAAACACTCCACAATAGTAATCTTTTTTAAAAGTTATTTTTGGAAATTAATTAATTTATCTTTCTTTTTTAGCGTATTATATAAACTCTCCTATAATTTTCAAAATTTCAAGTCATTGTTATATTTTTGAAAAAATATAATTAGTTGGTATTATTATTGTATTAAATAAAAAAGCAGAAAAGAGTATGTTACCGTATATGAAACAAGTTTAACGGAAAACTATACTTACCGGTAGGGGTGTTCGTTTAGATTGATCGGTTTGATCCGATCCAATCAATTGAATCCAAATTGATTTCGGTTTTCAAAATATGGATCTGAATAGTCCAAACCAAAATTCAAATTTGATCCGATCCGATCCAATTACAATTCGGTTGGATCGGTTATCATAATTCGGTTTTCAAAAACCGAAATATTTTAAAACGACATATAATTATAATATTTTACAAGCAGCAAAAACAAATTATTTAGTTGTCATTTGAAATTTATAAACAACTAATTAGAAGATATATTATAGTTAAATATTTTATAGGTAGAAAACTTTTGAAAGAAAATGCATATTAATGTTTTTTTATCGGGTGAAATGTATTGAACTTATTTGAAAAAATAAATTACAAATTTAATAAATAACTATAGATATATATTATAAATAGATAAATAATAAATATTTATTCGGTTTTTTTAGACTTTTCGGTTCTTATTTTATAAACCAAAACCAATCCGAAATCCAAAATAATAATTTGGTTTTATTGAAAACCAATCCAAAAATCCGAATATCCGAACCAAATAGTTCAATTGGATAATTCGATTTTATCCGAATAATGAACAACCCTACTTACCGGAGGAAAACCGAGAACCTTTTATCCGCATTGAATTTTGGTATAAAATTTCATATGAGCATTAGGTATGTTTTATAAAAGAGAAAAATAAAAAAATATGAATATGCATCAAAAAATATTTTTTATAAAAATATATTTTTCAAATTATTAAAAACAAAATATATGCGTTTTTTTCACTACATTAAAAAAACTTATTTCAACAAAAATATTCCTTATAATTTTTTTTAATATTTAAAAAATAAGTTTTCAAAAATATATATTTTTGATATATATTCATATTTTTTTGTGTATATATATGCTTATGAAAAAAAATCAATTTTTTCTCTTATTTTTTATTTTGCAATTCTTTTAGATGACCCGTATCTGACTCACATGTGAAATGTGGTGTAAAATTACATATAGAGGAGATATATACATTAAAATCCCAATATTTTCATTGATTTAGCAAGAAAATCCCAAACTTTATTTTTTTGACAGTAAAGTCCAAATTACCGATAGATTTTGATACTTTTACCCTTTTTTTCCGGTTAGCCGGTAATTAAGACTTTTTTTTGTAAAAAAATAAAGTTTAGGACTTTCTTGTCAAATCATCAATTAAAACTTTACTCTAAAAAATCAAAGTTTAGGACTTTCTTGTCAAATCGTTGAAAATATTGGGACTTTAGTGGATATATCCCTTTTTTAGTTAGAAATTTAATGGCATGATACTCTTTAAGCATAAGAGTTATTGAAACATTTTCTAGTCAGGTAGATCCTATTGAAATCTTTAACGTTTGCTTCTTGTTAAATCATTTTTTTAATTTCAACAAACCAACATTGAAAAAAATGGAGATAATCAATAAAGAAAGAAAGAAAGAACCGGGGTTGTGTTCGCTTTTTGCAGTCCCAAAAATGGAAAAATAAGAAACCGAAAAAAAAAACGAAATTGCACTTCTTTCCCTTCTCCACATTCACACCTTTTTGACTAGGCATGTGTTGTTTGTGTTTTGTTAACCTGTCCCTACTTTTTAGTTCAAGATTTGGTAGCAAAGCAAGAAGAAAGTTTTACAAGTCTTTTCACTCTTTCTCGGTCTCTCTTTTGCATATGTTTCTCCTGATCGTGATTGTGTCAGGGTAAAGATGATGATGGTAAGAAAAACAGTGGTGTTGCAACAAAAGTCACAATTAAAAGTTCTTGGGTTACAAAAATACACTAAAGTCCCAATATTTTCAATGATTTGACAAGAATGTGCTAAACTTTATTTTTTTGACAGTAAAGTCCTAATTGACAATTTAACAAGAAAGTCATAAACTTTATTTTTTTGACAAAAAAGTCCTAATAACCGGCTAACCGGAAAAAAAGGTAAAAGTGTCGAAAATTGCCGGTAATTTGGACTTTACTGTCAAAAAAATTAAGTTTAGGACTTTCTTGTCAAATCGATGAAAATAATGGGACTTTACTGTATATATCCATATAGAGAAATTTCTCTGTTAACTTAGTTTTTTGTGATTCTTACTCTACCACATATTACATAAATTTATGTCTTAAAATAGTAGGCGACAACATATTGTATAAAATAACTTAGTTGGTGTCCTATTCTATATTAAGAGTAAATTACATAAATCGTCCATCAGGTTTCATTCAATTTATAGTTTCTTTCCTACAAAGAATACTCTCATTCGAACGATTTCCATGGTTTTGTTTTGTTTTGTTTTGATTTTGGTCCCTAATCGATTTTAAATGACTATTTCGCCTTTAATGGTAGTTTCATCTCTGTTTTCTTATTTCTAACTTTATATTGTCTTTGGTTGTTCAAATAGTTGATTATTTCCTTTCAATCATCATCGAAATACTTGGCTAAATATTTGGTCTTGAAGATTACTATATTATTGGTCGATTTCTTAACAATTGGTATCGGGGATTCCAGGTTGGTAGTGATTCCTCAAAGACTATCATCGACCATGTCCTCAATGAAATACGATATCCCTTTATTGTGTGTAATTTTAGTGTCATCATGTCATTTTATGTAATCGGGACTAACATGTGAGCTAAAGGGCTTCATAATTTGTACTCTAATATATGTACGGGTTCGTGTGGAGTGCACGCTTGTATAAGATCAAATTAGAAGTCGGTTCGACGACATGTCGAGGGTCGTGGGGCAGCGCCCCTGGGTCCGGGGTTTCCAAAGAAGCGGTGCCCCTTTGGCGGGATATAGGGGCAGCGCCTCTAGCGGGGTCCAAGGGGCAGAGCCCTTGGCTGCGGTCCCGCTAAAATCCGGATTCTTGAGTCTGAGTATGGTAAAACTGATGATATTCGTCAGTTTTGGAAGCCCTAAATCCTCATTAAAATATGAATTACCCTGACTTGCTTCCAAAGGAATTGATGACGGCCCAACCCTAATGAAACCCTAATCTCATTCATTATATATAAATGGCTCTTCCTTTTAGATGAGATAGACACATATAAGCTCTCGTTTTCTTACTCTCATATAATATTTCTAGCAAATTAGCTTATGATTTTTGTGCCTAGAATTGTAAGTGTCCACATGGATTATCCTAGGCTGAATTTCTTGCAACCTCGGCATAGGGTAGAAATATCAGTTTAGAAAGTGTTCTCACGATCCAAGTTGGTATCCAGATCTCCACTACAAAACTTATAATTTCTAACAATCGAACTGATATTTTATGTTCCTAGAGACGTGTGAATTAATCCACGAGATCACCATTAAGTTTGCCAAACTGGAAAAGTTCGAAGGCATTGACTTCAAGCGTTGGAAGAAAAAGATGCACTTCATGTTGTCTACTATGAAAGTAGCATACATGCTGACTAATCCAAGACCAGCGTAGCCTGAGGAAGGTGTTGTTGAGACAATTGAAGAGATAAGATGGAGACAGAAGTGGGACATCGATGAATACATTTGCAAAGGTCAAATTCTGAACGGTATGTCTGATGCTTTATTTGATATCCGTAGTGAAGCCTTATGTGCTAAGGCCTTGTGGGACACCCTTTAATTGAAATCTATCACCGAGGATGCTTCTAGCAAGAAGTTTCTGGTCAGTGACTTTAACAATTATAGGATGAATGATTCAAGGTCTGTTACTGAACAATACAACGAACTCCTTGGCATATATGGTCAGTTTAAACTGCAACATATGAATATGGATGAATCCATTGTTGTGTCAACCATCATTGACAAACTGCCTCCATCCTAGAAAGACTTCAAACATAACTTGAAACATGAAAAGGAGGAACTATCTTTGGTTCAACTTGCTACTGACATTCGTATTGAAGAATATCTTCATGTGAAGGAAAGTGACAAATCTGAAAAACCCAAAGGAAAAGTTGAATCTGGACAGCCCTCGGTTCATATAGTTGAAAACAAATCAAGGAACCAGAACCACAAAAGACATGGAAAACGTAAGCAGAAACATGTCCCAAGCAACTCCAACAAAAAGAGAAAGGATTTGGTTTGTTGGAGGTGCAATTAAGGTGGGCATTTCAAGCGTGATTGTCATGTGCATTTAGGCAACAATGGTACTGGAAACAGTGGAGCCAATGGGAAAGTGAACGGGTCTTCTGCCCAAGTTAAAGTAGGTCAGTGTTTGACTAACTTTGATATTTCTAATCAGAATGATGTTTACTATGTTTTATTCATTCTTGAATCATTTTATGTGCATGATGATGATGTTGCTTGGTCGATCGACTCCGAGGAAATGAACCATATATGCAAGGATAAACGGATGTTTGATACATTAACTTCGCTTGAAGATGGGTCGGTGCTGAAAATGGGAGATGATTCATTTATTCACATTTGTGGTTTAGGTGTCGTGTGTCTTGAATTTACTTCTGGAAAGACAATTAAGTTATTTGATGTTTTGTTTGTTCCCAAGATTCGCAAGGATCTTGTTAGTTCTAGTTGTTTGAATTCTGATGGTTTTAAACAAGTTGTTGAGTCGGATAAGTTTATTTTATCTAAGGGTGGAATGTTTGTTAGCTTTCGTTATTTAAATAATAGAATTTTTCGTTTAAATATTGTTGACAAATTGTTACCTATTCAAAATTCTGCATTTGTATGTTCTTCTTCTAATGTTGATAAATATATGCTTTGGCATGTAAGATTAGGTCATGTCAACTTTAGAAGGATGCATGAGATGTCAAAAGATGGATTAATTCCAGCCTTTGATATGACATGCGATAAATGCAAAACATGCATGCTTACAAAAGTAACAAAACAGCCATTTCCTAGTGTCACTAGAATTTTAGCTCTTTTGGAACTTGTACACAGTAACTTGTGTAATATTCACTCTACTCCTTCTTTGGGAAATAAAAAGTATGTAGTCATTTTTATTGATGACTGCACTCGGTTTTGCTATGTGTATTTGTTATATTCTAAGGATGAAGCCTTAGATAAATTCAAAATATACAAAACCGAGGTGGAATTGCAATTGGGAACTCCGGTTAAATGTCTTAGGACTGATACGGGAGGTTAATATATGGATCCCATATACTTCCAATTAGTGGGTATCATTCATGAGACCATGACACCTTACACACCCCAACAAAATGTTATTATTGAATGCAAAAATCGAGTTTTAAAGGAAATGGTAAACTCGATGTTGTCATACTTGGGATTGAGTCAAGGATTCTAGGAAGAGGCCATGTTAACGGCCTGTTATTTATCAAATAGGGTTGCAAATGAAAGGAAAAAAACAGTCTCATATGAACATCGGTTCAAGAAGTAATGGTAGGCCCTTGTGCTACCGGATGAAAAGAAATTGAGAATATGTAAGTTCAGTCCATATGAGTTTGGATTTGTCATAAACCTTGTCTTATAATAGTGGTTAGAAATGACAAATTCACATGGATAGAAACACATACATCATAAAGTCTAAGTGGCAATAGGTTTTTCTTTTACTTCATGAAAATAATTGTGAGGAAACGATTTCACTAAGAAGATTTTGTAGAGTTAGCTGGTGTGATGATTGCGTTCTGAAATTCGAGTATGATTAAGACATCCCTTTTCATAGATTGAATTGTGAGAAACGACAAAAGGTTTGAACATTTGGTACTCATCGCTATAAGTTCTGAAAAGGTTTAGACACACACATAAGTTATCTAATGAATGGTGTATAAGCTTGAGAAGTCTAGATAAAGGCTTATCGAAGCACCACACATCAGAAATCTAAACTTTGGTAAGAAAGTCAATAAGTATTGATTTCTAGAAGTCTAGCTGATCTCTGGGTACATGTCAAAGCTAGTGGGAGCATAATTTTTATGCTAGTAAGAACATAATCATTATGCTAGTGGGAGTATAGTTATTATGTTAAGTGTTGCAAGCTATCAGTGTTATTTATAGGAAACAAAGTTTTGAATTTGCAAAGCTGTAGAATTTGGAAATTATTCCGCTATATAAAGTTTTAAGGGAGAGGAACTCATACTTCATTTTGAATCTAAACGTTTAGACTGAAATTTTGATGGCACTTAGTCATGGATATATATGAATGTAATGTTGAAATGTTTCAGCATTGGAAATGATATATATGGAAATATTATAGCAAGAGACTAGTCAAGTATCATGTCTTTATGTAAGACATTATGAGTCGTATCCCATATGCTTCAGATATAGGATCAATTGCATATGTTATAATATTCACCTATTCTTTTTTTCCAAATGTCTATGGCATTAGGAGAAAAAAAGGGACTAGAATCAGATATGACTAAAGCTATTAAACAATTGTCAAGGACAATCTAAGGTTTACCAATAATTGGTTACTTGGGACAGTTGAAAGTATAGTAATAAGTGGACCATATTGACAAGATTCTAATTAGATAAGATTCTATTTTGAATGGATAGTCATATGGTAATTCTGGAAATGTTTTCATAAAGGGAGTTGGATATTAAGAATCTATATGTAAGTTAGAAACTTTAATGCAAGAAGGATGTTCAAGGAATGATCATTGAATGTGAGACTTCATCTCCATAGAATTGTTTTGTAACAAATCTCCAGTGGAATCTTTTGTAATATCATTGGTGAAGTCTTTGTGACTTTGATGCTTTGACATTACAAAAGGAACGTTACATGTTTAGATCTAACAAGATTCTAGTAGTTGTAAGAATTTTATATTCTTAAAAATAAGGATTAAGGAATTGTGAAATGAGTATCATTGGAAATGTGTTCAATTGATCTATTTCACAAAGGAAGGACCATAGTTAAATATAGTGTGCATGCTTGGAGCATGGGATGACTATTTTTTTTAACTCATGTATTGAGTTGGTTAATCGAAACAGTAAACAATGAGTAAGGTCTAATTTATATTGTGATTAAATAATAAGTGTTTTGTCTATATTCAGAAGTTTGAGACCATATTGGATTAGATTATTCTTGTGTTTCACTTCGCATGTTTTACTTCCCAAATAATAAGATTATTCAAACATCCACAGTGAATCATACTTTGGAAGTAATTAATGAGGTAAGACTGTCATGAGTCTGACTGTAGATTTTCTATATATGTACTTAGACATAGCATAAGTTTTTTGTAGTGTTCATGAGTACTTCTGAAATAAGATTTGAGTATTGGATTAAACCCACCCTCACTTGAATCACTTCATGGATTTTATCACGAGTGATTGTGAGACGATAATATCTTATATTCTTGAAACAGAGACATATAGTTGTTGTTTACAAATCGATTATGCATTGATAATACGTAAACGCATCAGTAACTTTATGCTATAAAACCTATTGTTGTGTGTGATTTGATGAGAAAATAGTACAAGCATATGAGTCGAAGTTTATCCGTTCTTTTTACCCTAAGGGGATAAAAGAAATATTTGTGGACCCCTCGATGATTTAGTGATGACACCTGAAGCGCTTGGCCAAGTCTGGACTAAATTGATGTATTCAATTGTAGTCTGTTGTCATTCATCATAAATCGGAAGTCGGGAAACAAACCTTGGACATAGAGAATGATAATAATCCATGTCTCATGTCGATACGATATCTTGTAGAACGTAGAAATATTTGATCCCTTATCTAAAGGATGTGTTACTGTTAAGATTAGAGTTCGACAACGGCTTTTGAAAGCTATTATTGCTAATAAGATTTTGAATACATACTTGCAATAATAGTTATTAGACTTATCGAAGTGGGAGACTGTTGAATTTGGTGTCTAAGCCCATAACCATATTTGATATGTACTTGATTTGATTATGAGCATGGTCCTTTTAGGTTGCCTTCACTCATGCAACTTGATAGGATGATAAGAGGAGAGAGAGTAGGATTTATTATATGAATAATAAATTGGTGCTCAAAATGATTTTATTAATATATTACAATATTAATATATTATTTGGAAATCATATTATTAATTAGTAATTAATCAGAAATTAATTGGATATTAATTTTGGGATTAAAAGCAACTGATTAATAATAGAGGGACTGTTGTGTAAATCATTGATTAGAAATTTTAGGAAATCATATTATTAATTAGTAATTAATTAGAAATTAATTTGATATCAATTTTGGGATTAAAATCAACTGTTTAATAATGGAGGGATTGTTGTGTAAATCATTGATAGTTGCATAACTGGGTTGATGGACCATAGAGTGGAGTTGATGAAATCCTATAGGGAGGCCCTATAAATTTTGTCCAAAGGCTCTAAAGAGGGAGTCCATGGGCTGCCTGTGCCTAACAAAGGAATTAGGGTTTTCTCCAGAAATCCTAGCAGCCCACACAACTATATAAGGAACCCTCCACTATGGAATTTTTGGCCTATGTAAGCTTCTAAGAGAACCTAGCCGATTTCCTCATATCTCCTTCACATCCTTTGTATAGAGTGTCTATGAGACTATGACCTCATTAGAGGTGCAACACTTGGGGCACTAAGCTTTCAAGAGTCAAGGTGTTCTTGTTATTACTACATAACAAGTGAGGTAATCATCAAAACCTAATGTTCATACGATTTCTAGAATTATGTATGCTAGTTTTAGGGTTATTGTTTTGGAGTTTGTATTTGCATGTTTAATAGAGAAAAACATAGATCCAAAGCAATTAGGGTTGCATGCACACCATAAGATTGTTGTAATGCTCATAACCCATCAAAAATAACTGCGAAGTATTTGTGAAGATTGCGAGTATTTAGGATCGGGGAAGTATTTAGGAATCATGAGACACAAATACATGAATTACGGTCTCGATGTAATGGATATGCTCAAAATGGATTTTCTTGTGTGACGTTGGTAGCTAGACTTTTGATAATTAAAAAATTTAGTTTTGCTTGGGGGCAAGAAAAGTCAAGTGTGGGGTATTTTTATATGTGCATGTTTATTCAAATAATTTCGGCATTATATTAATATGTTTAGCTATAATTGTGCTTATTTTTGGACAAAAGGTACTTAATATGTTTAAAATCTATTTTGTAGCAGCAAAGACATGCTAGGGAAGGAAACAAACGTGAAGTTGGAAGCAAGAAAGAGTGGGGTAAGTCGATCGAAGTCAAATTTTTCAAGATAACTAAAGCCCACGCCATGGGGAGTCCATGCCACACCGTGGTGGGTAGAATAATCACGATCAATAAAGCTGCCTTGGGGAATACACGTGTAATAAGATTGCCACGTCGTGGAGCCTATTCGCCACGACGTGGGAGGAAGATTTAAGGAAACTATATATATTTCAAACCTTAGGTCGAATGGAGGGACTTCTAACAGATTTTCTGGAGAGAACTGTGAAAAATAACCTCTGGAAAACCCTTAGAGGATCATAAATTATTTTATGTACTCTTTAATATTGAAATCAATAAAACCCCATTTTATGTTTTTTCTCATAGTTTAACTTTTAGTAATTGTCTTATTAATTAAATCTCATTCCCTGTGTTCGACACCCGACTTACCTAAACTATTTTATAATCCGACCAGGTATAATGCCTATAGAAACATAAATTAGTTAAATTAGTTAGATTTATAAATTTAAAAGTTGATAGGTATATTTTATGGAAATCATTGAGCAAGGAGATTCTTGGTGGGATGTGTTTGATGTTATTTGAAGATTATTTGTGTTACTATATTTTCATTTGAATTTTCTAGTGGATTCCAAAACTATTGACGCTTAGTTAAAAGGTGTGTCTCCAAAAAGTCTAGTTGGAAGATTTTTTCTTTTTTCTTAATAAGCAATTATCTCCTTTATTTAATTGAGGAGAATTTCCTTGTAAGATAACCTTGGTGCCTAAGTTTTAGCCATAATGTTTATCTCAATTGATATGCGCTGAAGTGATAAAAATATAAGAATTTCAATATAAAGATTGTAATCCCAATTGATATAGTGAAATGATTTTCTGCAGCCCCTGTCCGTGGCGTTTCCAATTAGGTTATTATGTAAAAAATGTTGGTATTATTCTCTTTTTTTACTATTTCATACTTTATACTGTTGTTGGTTGTTCAAATATATAGTTAATTATTCTGTTTGAATCGGTTTAACGTTTGATTTTGAAGATTGTCTATTACTATATTGGTGGTCAATTTGTCAACAACATCACTACCAATCAAGTTTCTAGATGAAGTGAATGCACTCATTATTAAACGTACCTGTGAACTGATTACGACCAAGATAGAGATTTTTCAGGCGTGTTAGATTCCCAACCTCCGGAGGAATGCTTCCTGTAAAGTTATTAAGTGATAACATAAGCCTCCGAATCCCTTTCAATTTCCAAAAGCCATGTGGAACTTGTCCGGTAAACTGATTGCTGAAAATATGCAGTCCTTCAAGATTGGGAAGATTGATGTAGACATTCGGAGAAAGAACTCCTGACAAGCTGTTGTTACTGATATCAAAAAATCTTAGAGAAGACATGTTGAATATGATTTGAGGAATATTTCCTACTAAATTGGCTGCAAAAATGGACAACTTCTGCAACCTCTTCAGGTTCCCTATCTCCTCTGGAATTGAACCTGTTGACAAAAAAGCAAGTATACTCGATGGTAAGATGTAATGGTTGTATTTAGCGCCAGAGGATGGAAAACATATGAATAACTAATTATATTTGGGGTTTCAGCTAGCTTATGTCGAACATGGACATCACTATTCAAATGATGAGCACTTGTGATCGGTTGTGAAGAGATATACAATATTTTTGCATATATATTTGGAAAAAGGAAATTATAAATGACAATCATGATAACTTAAAAAGATGGAAAAATAAACTAGTAAATAAACTAGCTAGCCAATCAAACACAACATTATGCATGCATATCAACTAACTTTTTGAGCATAATGGCCACATTCTTTTAATCATGAAAAGGTAATATTTTTGGCAAGACATTTAGGGTATGTTTGGGTTGGCTTTTTTATGTCAAAAGTGATTTTTAAGAAAAATGTTTATTAGCTTATAACTTTTAGGAAAAGCTCGTTTTAAAAAAATGTTTGGATGCGAAAAGCTGTTTTTTCAGGAGTAAAATGGTTAAAAAGCTAAAAAGCTAGGATTTTCCAGCTTTTTGAAAGCTTTACTTTTTCTTATCCAAAAAGCTGTTTTAAAAAACGCTTTTTAAATAGACAATCACTTTTTTAACTTATTAGCTTTTTAAAAAGCTAAAAAGCTAATAAGGTTTTTTTTAAAAGCTATCCCAAACACTCACTTAGGTTGCAAAGGTGAGATCAAATAAGCCCCATTCATGTTGTGTTTTACAGAAAAACCGTCAAATATAACCTATCAAATTGATTTGATTAAAAAAATAAATCATTGTCTAACTTGGTAATAAACTTTGTAATCATATTAATTAAGTATAATATTAATATTTTAGAGATTGAAAGAATTGACAAAAGGAGGTTGATGAGTTAGGCAATTTAATATTGGGTGCAGAAACAAATTCGTACCTTGCAAGTCATTCTGACCAAGAAATAACTCCTTCAAAAGAGTCAAATTCCCAATTTCCCGTGGTATGCTGCTATTAAATTTATTCATGGATAATGACAAATACCGAAGCTGCTGACATTTGTATATGTTTGACGGAATTGGACCCGTGAACTTATTCCCAGATATATAGAACAGCCTGAGTTTAACAAGATGATCACACATATCCTTCGGAAGACTCCCAGATAGAGCATTCGACGACAACTCAATCCTTCTCAATGATGACTGATTGAAAATCGCAGGTGGCACCAACCCAGTAAATTGGTTATTATTCAAGTACAAGTCTTGCAGGCTGGATTCATTACCAACTTCAGGTGGGATGTTTCCATGCAACGAGTTGTAACTTAAAACCAGAGTCTTTAGAGATGGCATGTTATCAAGAAAAAAAAGTGAGAGGGTGCCTGTGAAATTATTGTCATTCATATACAGTTTCTCAAGTCTTGGCATGTTGTTGAAATATGATAGTGGTAAGTTTCCTGTGAGATCGTTGCGTCCCATGTACACTTTTTCCAGATGATGCAACTTCTTGATCTCAAAAGGTATAGAGCCATGGAAACTGTTGTTGGTGAGATCAATCAAGATGAGAAAGGAAAGATTGCCAATATATGGAGAGATTTTTCCAACAAGACCCATGCTAGAAAGACGCAAAGCAATAACCCTTTGAGTTTGAACCTGAACACCACATGAGACGCCTGACCATGTACAAAAGGAGGTATCTGAAGTCCAGTTTTTTGATAAAACACCAGAATGGTCGACAGTGATTTGAGCTCTGATTGCTTCGAGAGCATGTTGATCTGTGCTCAAATAGGCACCATTGCCGGCCGTACAAACCCAGTAATAGTTTAGAATCAAGAGGGATATTGTAACATTAAAGCTGAAGGTATTCTTCTCCATAGTTGTTTATGTACGTACTTCCTTCTTTGATTTTGTTATATACAAGATCGCCTGTTTCCACATATTGATTATTTGAACAATAAATGGTGCGAGTTACGAGGCCAACTACTACCACCACTTACGAATTATTGAAAGAAACTGGTGATGGCTTTGCATTTATAGTTGCATAGCTAGCTGACAATGACAATTCACAAGTGGCTGTTTTTTTTTTTGAACTGCAAGCTGGCATTAAAATGGAAAAGTCTGCTATAACATTCAAGAATTGGGTACAGCACCATTCAAACAAGCTCAGGTTATGCCCTTTCCTCTTTTTTGCATTGATCCAAATGATTGAGAGTGATTTTAAGCGGATTGCGATTTGGAAATTGGGATTGGAGAGTGTGCCATTAAGTTCCTACCCGGATAAATGTTAGCATTATAGCTTCATGAATCCTTGCTAGCCTTTGATGTCTCCTAATATTTTCTTTACATTGTAACAGGTACATTGCAACCGGTTAAATTATATCAAATGATTTCATAATTACTAGTATTTTTTAACTATCAATAGATGACATTATTATGATAGAGGAAATTGCAAAATTTGTCTACCTAGTTTTATCAAAAACTATGGTTTAAATTTATTTGGTTTTACCAAAAACTGCAATTAGTTTTTTTTTTTTTTTTAATTATTATTTTCTTTTGTAGTCAGTTAAATTAATCTTTCAAAATATTTATTATAATTAAAAAAATTAAAGGGAAAAAAAAACCTTTGCTAACCTACCAAACCACCCATTTCTCTTTTGTGATACTAACACCATCTTGACCTTTTTTTTCTGACACTATCATGTGTCAGGTACGGGAGCATACCGAAGTACTACATTAGTATTCACCATCATTTTTTTCTTTTGATAAGCTTTGTGTGTCAGTGTTTTCATTTACGAAGTGAGGATCAATAGAATGGGGTTTATTGTCTTATAGATATGATATATCTGTTTTGATAATAACAGTTGGTTTTTGTAGGTTTGAGATATATGAATTAATATCATTAAAATATTGTGGCATTAAAAACCCTATGTATCTTATAAGGTTTTCCCAAACCTGACCCACTCAATTATATGCATCAAAGGTAGTAGTGTTATGACTATTGGAGATTTGATTAGGATGATGATTGATTAAAGAGAAAAGTTGTAATAGTGTTTAGGAATGTTAGATCTTTACGTCATAACTATGTTGTGTATTGATTATGACTTTCTTAGAGTTTTATTATTTTAAAACAAACATTGGTACTCTAAAATGTTTTATTATACTGTGATTTTCTTTAAATAAAATGTTATGGTTTTTAAAGCGTAAGAAAAAGTTTTTTTTTTTTTTTGTTCTGCAAAATGAAATGTCACACAAACCTATTGGGAGTGTTGTAACATTTCTAGTTTTGTATGTTTGATAAGATACTCCTTATATGAAATGATATTCCAACTTTTCAAGAAGTGAAATCTTTGCTTGGGAAACATGTCGATATGAAGGATCTAGGAAATGCAATGTAATGCTCGTGCTTTTTACTAGATTAAGTCATAGTATGTAATCACTTTGGTCAGCTATTGTAATTTTTATATGAATGAATAAGAAAGGATTATTTATAAATTTATATGCTTACATGTTGTATAAGATATTAGGCGTATTTAATAACAAAAAAAAAATACACATCGAAGATAAAAGATTACTTAGAACAAATAATTTTAACGTAGTTGTAGTATAAGCCATAAGGATTCCGGAGATATAAGGAGTGTCCAAATCCGACTTTATATGAATAAGTTATGCTTCTTCGAAGTTTCACAATTAGACTGACATGACTCTGCGTCTCATAAAAAAGTTAATTTTTGATAAATTACTTTTTAGCCTTAGTGATCTAAACGAGAGTCATAGTAGTCATTAAATATAGAGTGTGCATATAGAGAACATCCAAATTTGACTTCACCAGAGGAAGTTGTGGTTTTTTTAAGATTCACAATAGTAGTATTCAACTAAAAAAATCAGATTTTAGATCGGTCGACTTTTAGCCAAAATAATGGAAACTAGATTTGAAGATCTCGTTAATACGAGTTCAACGATATAAAGTGTGTCGAAAACAAACACCGAATGAGAGAGTTATTCTTTTTATACGGGCTTTAACAACCTAAGCGTGTATGAAAAATATAAAGTCAAAATTAGCCAACGGAGTCTATACAAAAGTTCTAGATCTCATCGAGATCTATGCGTAGATTTAAAGAAAGTCAGAAAGTAATCTTGTGTGAAGAAGATACACAATTTTATAAATCTGAAAATCCGTACGCACGTGTGCGCGACGCACATGCTTCTAGAAGTACCACGTTGCTCCAGCCGAAAAGTGACACGTGTTAGCAACCGAGAGGATCGACGTTTTCAGAGTGCATGACACACACATCTAGGTGTGGCACGCATGTGGATTCTCCGCTCAATAAATAGCAGCTAATTCCTTCTTCAATCCTCACACCATTTCAATCAATTTTGTTTTGAAATACTCAGCATTTGGCCCATTTTTCCTTCATTCTAGCGTGAGGGAAAGCCATGTGATGCCCCTGAGTACTCATCTGAGTAATAGCCTTCGAGTAGGAGATCCTAAGTTAGTATTATGCCCGACTATTTACCGGTTCTCATCTATAGTACTCTGTAAGTGAGCTACACTTACTCTGCTTCCGTGTAATTTATAATTACATTATAAATCAATACTATGAGCATATAATAAGATTTATCAATGATTCCAAGTCTTTATATTGCTTGATCTACTTACGGGAGTAATCTGTAGGTTGGATTTACTGAGGTGTTTAAAGGGATTTCCAAACAGTATATCAAACAGACCATACCTCCGATATGATCCTACCTAGTTATTCCTTATTTAGATCTTGAAGTACACTTTGGGACTGTTGAAGAGTCTAAACCCTTAGGATAATAGACTAAGAGTTAGTGTTATGTACATCTACGTCTTATGGAAAAGGTGTAAGGCGAAGCTTTGCTCGATTCACCAATCACCACCAAACACTTTTGTCAAGTGAGCGCGTAGTTTTTATCAAGATCATAATCTAAAATAAAAGTATTATTTATATAAGAGATTAGATACTTGCGTGTATTATATGTGCTATATACTATTTGTAAAAATTGGATAATACTATTTAATTATAAATCGTATTGGAAATTGATTGCCTTTAAATATAAGTCTTGCCTTAGTTTAAGAATAAGACTTTCAAAGATTACTTAGTTGAGATTAGGATGGATATTGATTAGGTCTCATGACTGGGGTAAGGCATGTGAGATCAAAGTGGAGTGTTATTCCTCTTTCTTGGATGATCAGAAATGGTGGGTCCAGATCAGACAGTTAGCAAGTATGCTTGGGTCATCGACTAGAGCATATGACAACACTTGACTATTATAGGCAATCTATTGAATTACGTTGCAAGCATGGACTTATAACAAATGGATGTAGATAAAATGGGATGCCATATTTATCAAATCTATGAAACTTGGTTGGCTTATATGACTTAAACTGGCCAAGGACACCCCTAGTCAAATAGTTTCTCAAAGGATTCATCAGGTTGGGTGATTCCTCCAGAGAATCCTTGCTTTAGGATCTGTGAGGATCGATTGGCTTAGGTAGCTGGTCTTAGGTCAGATTTTATATTATCTAATAAATTTGTTTATAGGAATGATATTATTTATTATCATTAAATTATTATGGGCTTCAAAACCCAACGCATCACACCAGGTATTCCTAAAACTATCCCACTCATTTTATGCATCACAGGAAGTGGAACCAAGGCTGTAGTAGTCTAATTAGGACGATGAGTGAAATAAAGAGATGTGTCTGTAATAAGTAGTTTTAGGACCTTTCAGTATTGACGCTGTAACGTATGTTTGGATATTAACGATGACATCCTCAAGGTTTCTAATAAAAAGAAATAACTTTTGTTATATTAAAGTGTTTTTCTTTAACTGGGAATTTCTGCATCTCAATTTTATAAAGCTTAAAGAAAAATGTTTTAGTTAGTTCTGAAAAATAGGGGATGTCACATGCAAAATATATTCTTCGAATAAGGATTTACAGGGATAGAAAGAAATGTCTATTGGGAATAATCTAGAGTACATCATATTATTAAATTAAGTAAGAATCTATGCCCTAGTAGTGATAAATAGATATATGCTATGATTCAAGTCCCATACATTAAGAATTATTCAAAAATAATTTCAAAAACTTAAGATAGTTGACAAACAAAAGACTTCAAATTTGAACATCATAACTAGTTTATTCCTACCAAGGATCATCTTGAAAGAGTTAGAAAGATAAACAACAACCAAAAGAGAGTTAAAAGATGAACAACCTTTGGAGTCCTTTGAGTCCTCAAGCAGAGGGTTGGAATTTGATGATGAAAGGTAAGATCCAAAGTAGGACCTCTCTATAAACTATCCACCCAAAACTGTCACACCCTCGAACGAGGACGGCATAAACGTGTGGGGGCGGATGACATCATTGTATAGTATCATAAAAATTTAATATGAATGAAGCATAGCAACCAAACACCATACATTAAGATAACACACTTACGTTGTTTACATATTGTATATGTTCATGAAGTTACACAAAAATGACATAATGTATGAAATTTCAAAATGCAGTGAATCTGGTTCATAGGTACCTCTTTACTAGTTCCCTGAGAATACAAGTCATTTAAAAATCGTCAATATTGAATGTTGCTGAGTTCATACGCATATTTGTAAGAAAAGTTTTGTAACATCTTTGTTCGTAATAATTTGTAAGACTCCAGAAAATCCAAAATTATCTGTGAAAAATGGTTTGTAAGTCTCGTTCTAAAACTATGAATAATTGCATGTATGTCCTTTGTTTTCTTTTATTTGTAACTGTAAAGACGCATTCCACGAAAATCCAATAATTTTTGTTGTATGACAAATTGTAGTCTTAAACCCTAAGATTGGAGTGGTCATAATAATGTACTAAAAAAATGAAGCGTGGTTTTATATTTTATAAAACTAATGAATTGTATATTCTCAATAAATCGAAAATAATGTTGTTAATCCCTACGTGAGTCATTATAACAATGCTTGATGTGACTGATATGTCTGTCATGACATTCTTCAAGTGTTGGTTTTGGTAAGATAGTTGTCACCCTAGACTGGCCCAGTCTAGCTGTAGCGAACAACTCAGGTGTGGGGGTCTCAATGCCGTATAGATCTATACAAAATTACCTCGCTCTCCCTCTAAGAGACTCTGGTTATAACTACAGGACATATGGTGTACGCTAGGTAGGTACGGTGAAGGAAAGTGTCTCACTAGAGCATTAACGGATTTATACAAATTTCGAGTCCCTTTATCGATTAAGGCAATAACCATCTCGTTGCAAATTCATGACAAATGTTTTATGTCACATGATTGGCAAATTACATATTATTCAGTTTATGGCGCGCATTTTACAGATTTTATGACATGCATATTATTATTCATGCCTTTAGAGTTTTTATGACACATAGTTTACGACACGCCTATTTTTATGTCATAAACTGTTTTGTATATCCTCGTAGTTAGACTGTTTAAAATACTTTTTTTTAATAATCCATGGAAAACATGTCATATAACATAATTTTTCAAGTTTTTAAGCCACCAAAAATAGTGACAACATTGTTAAGAATATTTTACTAATAAAATTAACTTAGTAAAATATCAAGTTTTGTAGTTTGTTTAATACACCAAAAATTAGTTTAGGAGTTTTGTAACACAAAATATTCTAATTTGTTGTGACTCTAGCAAGTCACGATTTCTACAAAATACATATATTACCATGAAATTTATTAAAAGCAAATATTTGTGTAAGCATCAATGTTAAAGATGTATGTGTCCAAAAGTTAAGCATGTTTGAGTACAACACTCTTTGTTTTTTTATTCGCCATTTTTTTGGGGTGGGCAACCTATATCCACAAGATTTCATGCACCGTATATGATAACAAACCCATTTCTCATGGTTTTTATGATGATTCATAAGATAAAATCCATGTTCATGCAATTACCCAAAGGTCAAACACATAACACATAGGTCTATACTCTTATCCAACGGTTAAATGAAACTTTACTTGTATTCCCCCCCCCCCCCCCCCCTCGCCCCACAAAAAAAATATGAAAAACACGAAAATAGTGGGGGTATGAAGCTCACCTTGAAGATTTCGTGTGGTAGAAGAGAGGAAAGTGAAGAGATTTTTGAGCCTAGCCTTGCACCAATTGATGATATTCTCAAAATTTCAAGTGTTTTTAAGAACTTAACACACAAAAAAAGTGTGTAAATAAGAATTTTATCTTGGAAAGATGTAAGAATTCTTTGATTTTACAAGGACACTTACCAAATTCTTGAGGATGATACCCACACACCCACACGAAATTTTTTGGGAGAGAAAGAAGAGGGGTTCTTGAGAGTATAATAGAGTGAAAGATGAATTTTGGTGAGGGTATTGGGGGGGGGGGGTGAACATAATAGAGAGAAGAGGGAAAGGGTTTAAATTTTTTGAGGTTTGATGGGATACATGCCTAGATACATGATGGTCCAAGGCTTTGTTATTTGGGGGACAAAATTGAGGTGGCAATAGTTTTCTCCATTTCTTTTCCCCCTTTTTTTGGTTAAACCCTAATTGAACCCTATAGGGTTTTCGGTCCTCAAGGCTTTTATGGGTTTTTCAGCCCAACAAGATGTGTATGGCTTTCAGGTTTATTTGGGCCCAATAAGAGTGTTTTTGGTCCAAATGGAAGGCCCAAAATAAATTTCGGCCTAATAAGGTTCAAGGAGAAGTTTTCGGCCCAATAGGGCCTAAGAAAGAGTTTTTGGCCAAATAGGGTGTTGGGCCAAGAATTCTTGGATCAAAGCCCAAAAATGATTGGCCTTAGCTATTGGATTGAGTTTTGGGCTTGCATGAGGCTATTTTAACTAGAATCACAATGTATACACGTATGAATTTAAATAACATTGTAGTTTGAATTTTATTAATAAGATGCAATAGGGTTTCATAGAGGAATTTGTTGTGAACAAGCTTCACATCTCAAACCCTATATTTATAGTTGTGACATCATCCCCCCATTAGAGGGAATTTCATCCCAAAATTCGTTCGAGAGTAGCCCTTAAGAGCTACAGAAGAGATGGGGGTACTTTTTCATCATCTGGTCATTGTGCTCCCAGATGAATTCCAGTCCTCTTTTGGCGCTCCATCGAACTTTCACGATGGGAATGTGGCTTTGTTTCGTTCATTTCACTTCTCTATCCATAATTTCAACTGGTTCCTCGATGAAGTGAAGGTTCTCATTCACCTCAATCTCATCAAGCGGAACAACAAGAGTCTCATCCGATAGACATTTCTTCAGGTTTGACACATGAAAGACAGTTGAGTTCAATTGGTTCCTCGATGAAGTGAAGGGACAGATGTACATAGGATTTAATTTTCACCGCTTCCTGAAGCGTATCATCCCTTTCCAGGGAGAGACCTTGAGCAGCACGAGATCACATACCTGAAATTCTAGAGGCTTTTGCCTTTTGTTCGCGTAGCTCTTCTGTCGATGCCTAGACGCCTGCAGTCATTCCCTAATCTACATGATCTTCTCAGTTGTTTCTCGGATAATTTCAGGACCTGTGAGAGTGTTATTGGGTACCAGTCCCTTCGCCAATTGTGTGTCTCCTACCTCCGCCCAATAGAGAGGTGATTGACATTTTCGTCCATAAAGGGCCTCAATGGGAGCGACTTTGATGCTTGTGTGATAGCTATTGTTGTACGAGAATTCAATCAGTGGTAAGTGGAAGTTCCATGCCTTGCTAAAGTCTATCACACAAGCCCTAAGCATATCCTCCAATGTTTGGATGGTCCTCTCACTTTGCCCATCTGTCTAGGCTTGGTAGGCGGTGCTCATACCGAGATGGGTTCCCAACGACCTCTGTAGAGAATGCTAGAACCGAGAGGTAAACCTACTATCTCTGTCTGAGATAATAGATATTGGCACACCATGTAATTTGACAACCTCCTTTATGTAGATCAAGGTCAGCTTTTCCAGTTTATATGTTTCCATTATTGGCAGGAAATAGGCGGATTTGGTCAACCGATCAACAATCACCTAGATGGCATCCAATCCGTTTGCCGTCTTAGGCAATTTGGTTATAAAATCCATTGTAATTCTCTCCCATTTCCACTCAGGTATCTTCGGTTGTTGCAGTAGACCCGAGGGCTTCTGATACTCTACCTTTACTATAGCTCAAGTCAGGCACTTGCTCACGTAGGTAGCAATTCCAGCTTTCATATTTGGCCACCAATAATATCGTTTGAGATCCAAGTATATTTTTTCAGAACCCAGATGGATGGAGTATCTTGTCTTGTGGGCTTCATTCATGACCATATCTCTGAAACCTCCGAAGTTAGCGGTCCAGATCCGATCCATGAGGTAGTAGGCTCCGTCATCCTTGATTGTGAGGTTGTTATCCATTCCACGCGTGGCTTCGTTGGCGACATTTTTTGGTTTCAAGGCTTCCTGTTGAGCGTCCTTGATTTGTGAAGCTAAATGGGAATGGATGGTCATCGCTAGTGTTCTTACTCGGCGACCGCGTATTCTTTTCTTCTTAGGGCATCGACCACCACATTGGCCTTGCCTGGATGATACCGAATCTCACATTAATAGTCGTTTAGCAGCTCAACCCATCACCACTGTCTCATGTTAGGATATGTTGGAGGCTTTTGTGGCCTGTGAAAGTGGTGCACTTTGTCCAATAGAGGTAGTGCCTCCAAATATTTCAAGCGAAGACCATAGCTCCCAACTCAAGTTCGTGAGTGGTATAGTTCACTTCATGGGTTTTTAACTGCCTTGATGCATAAGATATAGCTTTTCCACGCTACATAAGTACACAACATAACCCCTGACTGGATGCGTCACAATATACTATGAAATCTTATGTTCCCTCTAGAGGAGACAACATTAGAGCACTGTAGAGGGCTTGTTTCATGGTTTGAAAGGCAGTCTCCTGTTTTCTCTCCAAGTTGAAGGATACACCCATCTAGGTTAAAGCAGTGAGTGGCTTGGCAATCTTGGAGAAGTTCTTAATGAACCTCCTGCAATAATTATCGAGGCCTAAGAATTGTCTGATCTCTATCGGGGTTCTCAGGGTTGCCTAGCCCTCAATCACTTTGATCTTGGAAGGGTCCACATGTATCCCCTCTTCACTGACTACGTGTCCCAGAAAATCCACTCTACGAATCCAAAACTCGCACTTGGAGAATTTCACATACAGTTTCTCCACTCTGAGCATTTCCAAAACTTGTCGCAGATGTTGGTTGTGCTCTTCATTGCTCCGAGAATAAACTAGTATGTCATCAATAAAGACTATCACGAAGTTCTCAAGGAATGATCGGCAGACTCGATTCATCAGGTCCATAAATGCCGCAGGTGCATTTGTCAGACCAAAGGACATTACCACGAATTCATAATGCCCGTAATGAGTTCAGAAGGCGGTTTTGGGGACATCTTCTTCTCGGACTCGCAGTTGGTGGTATCTAGACCTTAGATCTATTTTTGATAAGTAACTGGCTCCTTGTAACTGGTGAAATAGATCATCGATCCGAGGAAGAGGGTATCAGTTCTTGACAGTGAGCTTGCTGAGTTCACGGTAATCGATAAACATGCAAAAAGAACCATCTTTCTTTTTGACAAAAAAAATCGGAGCTCCCCAAGAAGAGAAGCTTGGTTGTATGAACCATTTGTCTAGTAACTTGCTCAATTGGTTGGAGAGTTCTTGGATTTCTGTAGGAGCCAATCTATATAGTGATTTTGCAATTGGCGTGGCTCTGGGTACTAGGTCAGTCCGAAATTCGACATGTCGCTCAGGGGGTATTCCCTGGACGTCTTCGGGAAAAACATATGGAAAGTCGCACACTTCTGAGATGTCCTTCATGATCTTATCTTCCTTCTTTTTATCCATCACGTGGGCTAGGAAGGCCTGGTTATTTTTGTGCAAACATTTTTGTGCCTTGATGCATGAGATGAGAGGGAGGTTCGTATTGGGTTTATCTCCATATATAACCAGGGTTTCTTTGTTAGGTAGGTGAAGGTGAACAGACTTCTCGTAGCACATAATATCGGCATGATGGGGGCTTAACCAATCCATGCCGATGATCACACCAAAGCTTCTAATAGTAACCGACATTAACTTGATTTTAAATGAGCGATTATTTAAAGCTAACATGCACCCTAGAAATACGTTGTTGGTTGTTTTAGTTTTCCTATTAGTGATTTTCACGATGAAGGTTTTGTTTAACCTTTGGGGGGCTTTGATTGAGTTAGTGTTTAAATTTATGACTCACGAAACTTCGTTCCCGCCCCACTATCAAATAAGATGCATGCATAGATGTTATTGAGGAGGAACGTACCAGTGAATACCGTCAGATCCCTTATAGCCTCCTCGTGTCCCATCGCTAGGACTCTGCTTGTCCCCCCTGCATTACGATTGTTGGCCTTGTTACAGTTTGTTTTGAAGTGGCCAGTCTCCCCGCAACCATAACATGATTGACTTGCCCCAACATTGTTGGGTTGGTTGTTTTGTTGTGGCGGTGCTCTACAATACCAGGTAGTGTGCCCTCTTCAGTTATAGTTGGTGCAGTGCATATCTCGGCATGTGCCATTATGGTGGAAATTACATTTATCACATTTTGGGAGAGAGCCTGCATATGGCTTTGCAGATGTTGGTGCAACTGTTGTTGATGTAGTAGGAGTGGTAGCAGCGTGAACTGCTACGATTTGTTGCTTCTTCCCCGACTGTTGAGTTTGTTGTCCCTTCCTCTTATTTCCCCATTTTTTCTTGTTATCATCCGCCTTCTTTGGTACAGTGACAGAAGTCTTCGTTCCCTTTTGTTCTCTATGGCCGTAAAGCTTTTGTGCTAGGTGCTTGGCATTGTCGAATGTTGTTGGGTTTGCAGCAATCACGTTCCTCTAAATCGGGGGAGTTAGTCCCCAAATGAATCGTTCGACCTTCTAACTCTCGGATGTGATAATTCCCGGGCACAAGAGTGCCAAATCATTGAACTTTGAAATGTAAGCTTCAATTTCGGAATCCTTTACAATGAGATTCCATAGCACTTGTTCAAGCTCCTGCACTTCACCCTTGGGGCAGTACTCATCAAGCATCAGGTTTTTGAGTTCCCCCATGCCATGGAGTTTGCTACTAGTAGAGTTAGAGCCATGATATGGCCGTTCCACCATGAGAGGGCCCTGTCGAAAAATGTAAAAGTTGTGAACTTCACTTTACTTTCTTCAGGGCAACCACAAATTTCAAAGATAGATTCGATCATTTCAAACCATCGGGTAAGTGCTATAACACCCCCACTCTCGTTTAATGGTATTGGCTTCCCGTTGGTGAAATCCTTATATGTGTATGTTCTCTGATGTCCTAGATTATCCCCGTGATTGGAACTCCCCGTCCTATTTCCATTTCCTCCTCTGTTTGTGCCATTGTTGTTGATATGTGCCAGTGTTGCGGTAACTACAGCTGAAAACTGACGTCTGGAATGCGGCCAAATCTATTTCTGGTGGAGGCGGGGGTGGTGGTAGTCCTGTTGTGTTGTTTTTGCAATTTTACCTTTGGGGTATTTCCGGCTATAAGGTAGGAATGACCATAAATTTATGGAAACCGTTTGTTTTGTTAGCGGTTATGGTGGTTTGATTGTACTTGTAATTGAAACTGTTGTATATCAAATAAAAATGAAAAGAGAGAACATAAGAGATAACAACATGACAAACAAAACACATATTTGTTTCATAAATGATAAAATTTCAGTTCATAATTTGTGAAAATTGACCTTTTAAAAGGTCTACAGTACATCAAGGATAAAATCTAACAACATAACGATCCTGCGAGTAGTGTAATCACATAAACGTAGGGTCAATCCTACATACATAGAGAAAGAAAAGGGGTAGCACCAACACATACCCATAACCAAATCTATAGCAAGCGGTGGGTAGGATAAGTCCTACTCACGACGAGTGATCCATGGTGGTCCCTGTGATGAGGTAGAAGCACCCTAAAGCTCAGCTAGTCGACGCTCAGCGATGCACACTCTCTCCTCCAGAGTAGCATGTTGCTCCTGGTACTCCTTTACCTCTACTCGCGTAGTGGTAAGATTCTCGATGAGCTGGTCCCTCGGATAGTGGTCTCTCTGGAGATCTCGAGTGCGTGCGGTAATGACCTCCATAGCAGCCCTCATCTCCATGAGTCGATGGGTTGTCGTATGTGCCTGGTCTCCGATGTTGGAAATCCTCCAGACCATAATAGGAAGTGTTCGGGCCACTGGCCCTCCATGGCGAAGGTCGTAAAACCCTTGCTCCATCCCGAATGGTAGAGGCTGTCCCTGGTGTTGGCTCCATCGCTCTAGGTCGTAGGCCCAAGGGGGCGTAGGGCTATTGGGGCCCAAACGATGCGTTGGTACCCTCGCCATGTAGGCAGGGTCGATGACTTCGGACTCGGCGTCCGAATCATCAGCCTCTTCTTCTTCATCGTCAATCTCCTCGTCTATCTCCTCTTCTTCGATCTCTTCCGGATCCTCCTCGAGATCATCCTCAATCCACCCATGTTTCCATGATTGGGGAACTATGGGTCCCCTGGGTGATGGAAGCCTACCATAGCGTCTGCACAAAAATATATAAGTATGACAAAATAGATAGAATGCTAAAATACCCCCATAGTATTTTATGTCTTTTAGTTTTGTTCTTAGATCCTTTTTGATTTATAGTTGGTAAGTTTTGGATTTTTTATCCACCTTGACCACTCCTAGACACATGTTGGTCGTATCTCGAATAAATATAGTTGATCAGGCTATATTTACCCTAGATATGACTACGTAACCATCTAATTTTAGTCGCGATGTCTAACTCTTCTTATTGTTTTCTAATATGCATGTATGTATGTACATTTTTGTAAAATACTTATATTTTAAAGTATACTTTTAGTCAGAGTTTTGCATATATAGGCTACATTTTGAAACTCACGTCGTGAGTTTTGCATAACTCACGTCATGAGTTTGGTCCCGATTCGCTCATGGCTTGCGTCATCTGTCTACTTGATCTGGAAGGGTCAATCAAACTGTTCACGTCGTGAAAACTATACTCACGACGTGAACACTAACATATGTTGAAGTTTGTGCCCCGAAATTCATAAATCCATATCTCTCACATACGAGTTATATTTTTGACGTTCTTTATATCCACGCGTAGGTGACATTATGCTCTACAACTTTCGTTTAGACTCCGTCCGCTAATTTTGACTTTATTTTTAATATTATATTTTTAACAGGTCGGGACTGAAAAAGTCCGTTAAAAATCCATAACTTCTTCATCCGGCGTCCGTTTTCATCTGTCTTTTTACAATTGCACTACTATTGTCGAGATCTTCGATTCTCGTTTATGTTGTGTCGGGTAAAAGTTGCTCGATCTTTATTTCGAGTTTTTAGCTGTGAACTACTATATCCGAAACTTAAAAAAAATCATAACTTCCTCATACAAAGTCAGATTTGGACGTTATTTTTATATACGTTTTCGGTTTAATGATATCTACGACTTTCACTTAGATACCTAAGGCTAAAAACTATTTTATTGAAATTTCGCGTTTAATGCTTAATAGTGTTTTACCGGTTTTGTTGCAGATCTTCGATTGGTCATAACTTCTTCGTTATAACTAGGATTTTAGTGTTCTTTATATTTTTGAAAACCTACGATATCTATCACTTTATATATCCCAATTGAGATTTTTGAACATTTCATTTTTGACGCTATTCTTATTATTTAAAAAACAGGTTACAATACTGGACTTTAGATCGTTACATTGACTTGAAAATATTGGGTTGTTACAGAGGAGGAGAGGTATATTCGTTCATATGATCCTTGGAAAGAGTAACCACGAAATTTGATACCTAAGGTGTTCTATTTATAGTTTAGGTAACTTACGGACAAAGCAAGAATTGAATAAGTACATAATGGATTTAATTCCAATTCAAATTTTTTCCTTATTAACATCCAAGACGCTTCTCGAAACCCTAGAAGAACTCCCGAAACCATCCACCGTTGGATGCTTCTAGAACTGCTTCTTTTGATCAACTATTAAAAAATTACAGTCACGCCTTTAACCTTTGGTTAATGCCAATTAATCCCAAATTAATTCTAGATTAATTCTACTTAATAAGTAATCAATTCTAAATGATGTCATATTAATTTATTAATCATATACATAAACAAATCAGTAATTTAACAATTGATCTCATATTATTTTATTAATCACATAATAAATTAACAAACCAACTATCTATTTCCAATTAATATATTAATCATATAATATATTAACAAATCACTTCCTCATAATTTCCAATTAGTTTATTAATCATAAAATAATCTAATAAATCATCATCACTCTACAATTGTCATTCTAATCAACTTGTAGTTATGAGGCCAACCCAAAAAGGACTTTGCTTTTATTTACAAGTATATATACCAATTTTGTTAAAAGCTTAAATACCTTAATCCAATAGTCTCACACTTGGATAAGTCTATAACTACAATTGTAATTATAACCTTGAACCAAACAACAAAGTGTGCTTTTGAAGCCACTGGCGTACTCTGATTCATCAAACGTTAGCCCTAAGATAAGTGATCATATATTCCTTTGTTCTACAATATATCGTATGAATAGATTCTGGATTAAATGATCAACCTGATGTTCATTTATTTTGTTTCCCGATTTTCCTACTTGTGATAAATGTAGACTACAAAAATTCAATACATTGATTTAGTCTGGACGATGCACCTGGTTTTTCATAGATCAACTCAAATAACCAAGGGGACCACATATATCACTTTTCCTGTTAAGGAAAAGGAGTGAATAAAATTTTACTATCTAAATGCAACCTTTACTCACAAAATCATACATGACACTAGGTTTTATAAAATCATGTTACTAATGCGTTTTCGCAACACCAATGCACAAGCGACTTGTAAATTACAACTTATATATCATCGTTTGAAGAATAGAAGATATTATCATCTTAGAATTGCCCGTGATTAAATTCCATGAAGTAATCTCTAAGCGTGGGTTTATCCAATACTTAGAATGCCTATTTCCAAGTACTCATGAATATGCCACAATCTGTATGAGAGTGTCCAATCACTACGGACAATCTTTAAACGATTCATAACAGTCTTAAATCAGTACCTACTTCCAAAAGTATGAGCGATTGTGGAATTTTCAATAATACATAAATTACTTAGGGAAGTAAATCATGCAAAGTTAAACACAATAATATATTAATTAGCTATGGTATCATACCTATTGATCATAAATAAATCCATATTATTTAATCACCATAACAATTACAAATTTATTCATGCAATAATGTTTCAAGTAATCAACTAACCACTTAAATTAAAAAACATCAGTCATGCCATGTTATGAACATGCATATTGTGCTTCTCAATGGTCCTTTCTTTGTGAATAGATCGACTGGACATTACACCAACGATACTCATTTTGTAATTCCTAATTCTCATTGCTATCTAAGATGTAGTGGAATTTCTTCTTTACATGCATTCTCCTTCGGAGATGTCGAGGTTCTAAAGTAATAGATATCAGGCCTTCAATATCACAGAATGTTCCATTGAAACTTATTACTTAGATCAAGTCCATGGTTATGAAGTTTCAAATTCAAGGTAAACTACTTGAACACTTCTCTTGTATTAAAGCATCCACTGAAGCTTAATACCGGGCCTTCAATATCACAGAATGTTCCACTGAAACTTATTACAAACATCTACCATTATGGAAATATTTCCATATTCCATATGACCAACAATTCTAACCAAGTCTCATTGTTAATACATTGTCACGGTCGAATTAAGCAAATAAAATTCCACTACTGGTTGCACTAATGAATGATACAGGGAAGCAGGGTCAAATCATGATGGACACCACCTAACAGTCAATGACTTTTTGCATATGACACATTCTAGTCAAAACATAAATGTATAAGGAGGATTTGATTATTAAATGAAAGCTAAATATGCAATGAAAATAAACTAAATTAACTTAGTAATAAAAACAACTTTGGTTATCTTGTGACTTTCCTAATCATGCAATCAACCCAAATCTGGTTATTCAGAATGCAATCTATTTAAGATGGTACTGAGAAAAACTAACAAGCTCTAATATAATTGCTTTTACCTAGGTAAATTAACTAGAACAAGCTCTACAATTAACCCTAACTTTTTACTGTCTAATTAAACAAGCTCTTAATTGAGATCAGAAAAGTTGCATTAAGATCTGTGTAAAATTCCCATCAATACCCAATACTTCTCACAAGCTCGGAAGCGTAAAGATATGATATTTCAGTTTATATCAGAGTTAAATCCCTAACACGAAACCAATCTGATACTTGTTACTTATTACCAGTTGACAAGAACAATTACAAATTTTTTTACTGATTAACTAGAATGATAAAACCATGGCTAAGTGATTACACTAACAAGAATTAATAATCAAACGTTCATTAATTTCAAAATTGAATCAATCCAGATAGAATCACCTAAAGAAAACCAAATCTGATAACTGATAACATGAATAGTACTTGTCTAGGCCGAACTAATAACTAGGGTTTAGCCAGACATGGATAAAAACGAATCTAAACTAATAAGAGGAAACATTAACTAAATAATCTTCTAAACAAAGTGTATGAGATGATTAACATCTTTCAAATCTCCAAAAGTTGCTAAAAGGTATCAGAAATTGCTTTCAGAAGGGTTTTTCGTCATCTGGAACCGTCTCTCCTTTGAATCTGATCCTGAAGGACAAATTTATATGCAAGACAGAAGCATTCGGAGAAAGAAAGCTGAAATTGCGATCATAGAATCCATAAATGCAATCGCAGAAAATGGGATTTTTTTTTCAGAACTGCCCTTAAATGAAGTACGATGCTATTTCTAAATTTTAGGGAGTTGTGTCACAAAAATGCAATCACAAATTTTGCGATTTTTCTTCAGATGACTTCCATATGACTTTTTTGGACATTGCAAAACTTCAACTCATTTATGAAATCATAGAAGTCAAAAACACGATCTCATTTTTGGACTTTTGGCACATTTCACTCGTAATTCTACAGTTTAAGTAAACATGAAGTCATCCCAATTTTTTTCTAGTTTCCGAAACATTTTGAATCTCGGCAATCATAGTTACGAGTCATGAGATATGGTCAAAATACTGACAATGGGTCAAAGCTGCCAGCAACAGCCTTTAGGCTTTAGAATGTAGCAATCTATCTTTTTAATATCAATTTGATGGGATGTTTATCGACCAAAATAGGTTCTAAGCATTCCTCATAATCCTTCTTTATAAGTTCAAAGCTCCATTTAACTCCAATTCTCCATCAAACTCATCCAAAGCTGCTTTCAAAATATTGCTCCCTACAAATTATGTTAAAATGACATATAAATGCTAGCGGTATGAGAATTTTGATAAAAGACATGAGTTGAACATTATTTAAACTAATGACATGCAAATATACAAAATATGATATAAATTCTAATAAAAACTACCCTAAAATATGCATAAAATGACATCTATCAAATCTCCCCAAGCTTGAACCTTACATGCCCTTAAGTAATAAAAAGATTAAATATTATAAACAAATGGAAAGATGTAGATGACTTAAAAATAATTTAGATTAAAAACTAAAACAAAGGAAACTAAAAACGTGAAATAAAAATACTTCACTCATTTTTTTCTCACATGATCAGATTTGACACCGATGAAGCACCAATGAAATCACTAACTAGACGACAGTCTCAATACCTTTATTGTAGATTTAAAATTCATATTTAATCAGTCAAACTTAGTTTGAGTAAATAATTTTTACGCCAAATTAAATTTTTGAAAACCGTGTATTTTTAAAAAATAATTTCACGAAAATTCGTTTATAAAAACATAACTTGACCAACCCCTCCTTTTTTTTATGGAGTCGTCCAGTAAATGTGGTAAGCTTCATTATGGACAGAAAATCCAAGCTTACCCTATGGTTCCCTTATCGAGGGATCTAACTCATTATACCACACATCTTCTTTGCCTTGATCAACTCTTCAGATTTAAGTTTGCTTGGTTCTTGATTTCGACTTGAACTTGACTTGGATTTCCACTTTGAATTTCAAATTTCTCCAAGTTGCTTGATGTACCAATTCTAACATATATTTACTGGGTGTGGATTTTATTTTATGGCCCACCATATCTTCAACACTTCATAAATTATAATAAATTATGTAGATATAACAAGAGTTCACTAACAAACTCAAAAGACGTAGAAACTATAGGGTTCATTACTCCAAATTAAAGAAAATGGATATTCAATATAGGTTCTTTTTAATGCATTTAAGGAATTTATTTATAATACACTGTTTGTTTTTCCATCCCACACTTCCATTGTAAAAATTATACGACTCTTATGTTGGTTCATATTTCGAAAACATTTAAAGCACTTTCTGATATGAAAAGACAATTCTTAAAGTTGATTGCAATGAGACTATTATTTCCGGTTCCTATCACACTTCATCTTTAAATAACTATCGAATGTAAATAATATTATCATCTCATGTAAAAAAAATTATTTTATTTATTTTTTATATGTACGTAGAAAATAAACTGAAATAAATAGAAATAAAATCTTTTTGTTTTTTTTTTCTTTATGAACGCAGAAAAATAAAAAGAAAAATATATTTTTTCTAGATTGTTTCAAATTTTTAATGCAAATGCAATGCATAAAATAACATAAAATAAACTGGAAATTTTAACTGAAAACTATTAAATTTTAAAAAATTTAACAAAAAAATTCATAAAAAAAAACAAAAACTACTCATCGGGTTGCCTCCGGAGAAGCCTCTCATTTTTAAAGTCATTGGCTCGCCTTTGCCTAACTAGATTTGCTAACTGGTGTGGTTGGGACATCTCTTCAACTCAATATTTTTCTTTGTTACTCCAGATCCCGTCAGATATGACAAGATTGGCGGATCTGGGATTTGTGCAGCAAACTAGAAAGACTTCATATTATTATCACATAAGTAATCAAGACAATTCGAGGAAAAACATCCCCAAAAAAAAATACAGATCAAAAACTTCATTTTTATGTTCACCAAATCACAAACATAAAAGATCATTGATTCCAAGATCACGAAAACACAAAATAGTTATTGTGTATAATCAATACAATTCGTGGAAATACATTATCAGAGCATAAGTCCCAAAATCCCTACTACGGAAAATCATAGTGTAATGTGACGCGATCCAGCCGGTCCCTTCCCCTTTGAGCTGGAAGTATCTGAAACACAAACTAAAATAGTAAGAACCAAGTTTAGTGAGTTTCCCCCACCATACCACATACAACATAAACGTATTGTTAGGCATATTTGGGTGCCCCACCTACCCTACCGAGCATATCTAGGTGCTCGATCTACCCTGCCAGACACATACAGGTGCCCAACCTACTCTGCAGGCATATCTGGGTGCCTGACCTAGCCTTCGGTTTGTTTTAACCGGTTATGGGGTCTATTTCGCCCCTACCACTACCATATAATAAAATACATAAGTCACATAGTCATCAAGCAATACGTGAAACATGATAATTATCACACAGAAAACCAGCATACTATATAATAAATAAAGGGTCGGCCTTGGTGCCTTCGACCCGTAACATTCATGAAGAGAGACTCACCTCAACTGCGAATGTCAAATCGTACTCCTTAGACGACTCATAACTCCTCTACCTATAGCACAACAAACTTCCTAATTAGACATTGGATCTAAACTTGTCCTCAAGGCCCAAACCCTAATTCATGACATAAGGCAAAGGTTCCCTAATCTTTGCCCTATTGGGCCTCTTCCTTCCAAGGCCCAACTTTCAAATTAAAATGTTTAGGTACATCCAACTAAGTTTTCTGGCCCAAAACCACATTTGACCCACATCATGAGTACGCACAGTGTACTTGGCACGTACGCCCAACATACATTGGCCTTGACAAGATACGGGAGATTGACCCGGTATGCGCAACATACCAAGGGTACACCCAACGTACTGACCAGCCACCTTAGAAGCTGTAATGTGACTTAATCCATTAAGTCCTCATGTCCATAATATAGATCCAGGCCCTTAAAGGCGTCCTAAACCATAAAGTTATAAACTTTATGCTTTTACATGCATGCATGGGGATTAAGACATGATTTAAGTCCATAAACACACCTTGTGACCATCTAACACTTGCATGGTTGAGGATAAACCATTAATGCCCGATTTTTGTGGCTCCAAACACATGTAAGAGCATAAAAGGACAACTCATACTGACTGGAACTTCTAAAACTCAAAAAACCTCAACTATGGGGCCAAAATGCAACATAAAACACCCTAAAACTAGATCTAAGCATGCAATGGTCATGGTTAAAGCTTTATACCTCAAATGAGTCAAAAATGATGTTAAACCTATGGATCTACAAGCCCCCTTCACGTTCTTACTCCTCTTTCAAACTCCTTCTTCAAAATCATCAAATACCACCAAAAATGCTCAAGATTAGCTCAAAATGCATGTAAGAGGCTTAGGGTTTGAGTTTAACACTTTAGGGACAGTGGAAGTTGAGAGAATGGCTGGGGTGAACTTAAGGCTTTTAAATAAGGTGAAAACCCTAAAATTTAGGGTTTGCATATGGCCATCTTACGCCCAGCGTACGCATGGGTATGCCCAACGTACGTAGGGGCTTCTCCCACTTCGCGCCCCACCTTTGTACGCCATGCGTACAGTATGTACGCCTAGCGTACAACCCTCTCCCATGATCATGCTATTATTATTATTATTATTATTATTATTATTATTATTATTATTATTATTATTATTATTATTATTATTATTATTATTATTATTACTATTAATACTACTACTACTACTACTACTACTACTAGATTAAGCAGCCAAAGAAATACTTGGCAATTCGGGCATTACAGTAAACTTCTTTCTCTTTTTGATCTTTTTCTTTCCAAATATCTTCTCTTCAAATTTTCTTCTTTTCAGATTCGTATCAGAAATCATCTCTCTCTCATTTTCTTTCTCCAAAAACATCTTCTTTTAAGTTTCTTATCCTTTGTTTCTTCAGATTTATAAGCTTTTATCTACTTCTCTTCAGCAACTAATTTCCCTTCGTTTTCCCCAAGCTTTCCCTTTTCCAGCTCTTATGACATGTCAGATAAATTTTTGTCTACAAATTTTTATTGCACAAAAACATTAGAAAACTCATAGCACTCCTCAGATAAAGGACTGCTAGTACCTAGATAATTAACATATCAGAACTAAAATCAGTATCATTTATTTTAAAATGAACTACTTCCTCATCAAATTCCATAGAGAGCGTACCAGAAAAAATGTCAATTTCATTCTAGCAGTTTTCAGAAAAGGTATTCCCAAAATAACTGAGTTTTTATCTCATACATCTAAATCGCCCATGTCCAAAATGTAAACATCAGTGAGAAAAATAAGCTCACCCACTTAGACAAGAACATCATCCAATTGACCTTTTGGGTATACTGTCGAGTGATCTGGCAACTGAATAAGTGTCCCAGTCTATTGTAAAGTACCCAATTTTATTTTTTCAAAAACAGAAAATAGGACATTTACTGAAGCACCTAAGTCAAGCATCGAATTTGAAAAACTAAGGTTTCCCAATTTACAAGGAATTATCAAAATTCCTAGATCCTTGCACTTTGGCGCAAAACTTTTTGCAAAATTGAAGAGATATTTTTGCTAGCATTGATAGTTTCATTAAATTTCATTTTTTTTCTTAAAAACATATAATTCCTTAAAAATTTTGGCATAACGAGGGATGTGTTTGCTAACATCTAAAAGTGGAAGATTTACCTCAACCATACAAAAGATTTCCATGATGTATTCATCCTCTTTTCGACGCTTCGTATTTCTTAGTCGCGATGGAAATGGTACAACAAGTTTGTCGTCCTTCACATCCAGCTTGGCTGGTTTTGTGGTTTTTATTCCTTCATATTTTTCATCTCCTCCGTCAACCAAAACATCTTCACATTCTTCTTCAACATCTTTTTTGGTTTAGATACACTTAGGCCTTCATAAATTTTCGCAATTCTTAAGGAGATAACACTTACATTGTGCTTTGGATTGTTTTTAGTGTGCATCGGTAACTTTCCTTGAGATTCCAGACGACCCACAAAAGTGGCCAATTGAGATAGATGTTGTTCTAGATTCTTGATACTAGCTTTGCTTTCATTCTGGAATGCTTGGGTTATTCTGGAAAGACATTTTACAATATTTTCTAAGGCCACATTGGAGCTACTAGTTTGTTGATTCGAAGACTGATTCAGAAAATTCGGATTCTGATAATTTTTCTGATGAAGATTTTGAAAGTTCTGTTGGAAGGCCGACTACTGCGGAAAACCTGGCGGATGTGAAATTGTTGTATTTGTTGATAATTGTTCTAATAAAAATTTGGAGGATGATTAAAGTTTTTTTTTTGTTTTTAGTATCCTATGACATCTTTTGCTGGAGACACATCATTTTGCAAAAAGTGGACACATATGTATTGGGTGTTCAGTTTTTAAGCAGATACCGCACTGTTTCTTGGTAACTGTCATTTCTTTCATCGGTAATAAAACAACTTTTGTCAGCTCAGAAGTTTGGTACTCCAGATTAGCATTTCTGACTTATTTTACTCTTCTTGACTGATAAGAATAACACTCGTCTTTATTCCAGAATGCATTTACTCTATCACCGGCTTCTTGATTAGCTCTCAAATTTCTGTTGGCATCATATCACTTAAGGAACCGACATTGGAACCATTTATTAGACATCGCTCCATGGGTGTCCGACCTTCACAGAAGCAGTTGTATAACTAATAATCTCTGATCCCATGATTGGGGCAACGAACCAACAGTTTTTTGAAACTCTCCCAGTAAGTATGTAATGCTTCTCTTTTTCCTTGTTTGATACCAAGGATTTCTCTTCTGAGACTCAAAACACGCATTTTTGGGAAATAATACTCTAAAAATAACTTTGCAAGTTCTATCCAAGTGGTAATGGAACCTGATGGGAGCACATACAACCATTCTCTTGCTAAATCTTGATGTGAAAAGTGGAATGCCCTTAATTTTACCAGATCTTCAATATCGCATGTAGCTTCATTCCTTAACATACCACATGAAATTCCTTAAGGAATTTATGTGGGTCTTCATTTTCTAGACCTCGAAATGTGGGAAGAGTATGTATCAGCCACATTTGAGCACGAAGTTATGGGCATCTGAATAGATATTATATAAAGGTTGCTGATTAAACTCTTGGGTGGCCCACTCTCTGAGAGTCTTTTCTGCTTCGTCTCCTGCGTTACCCATGGCTGATTTTTTAGATTCTGAAGGTTCTGGTGTTTAAGGTTTTTTAAAGGGTGGTGGGGAGTATGCTTTATAGGGGCTATGCAAGGAGAAGTTGGGGGTACCTTTGGAAAAAAATTGGAAAATTTGGGTCTGATTTGTTCCACAAGGGACTACTTTGTGGTGTGCTGAATTCTGGTGGTACTGAAGAGGATGAACCAAAGAAACCAACTAATTGTTTTTTCTTTGTTGCTTCTTTCTTCAGTTTCCTTGAAGTTCTCTCAATTTTGGATCAAAAGCAAGAGGTGTACCTGTATGAAAATTTCTTGGCATAAAACTATTGGAAGCACCGTGTCCCCGACAACAACATCAATTTGTTAACACGTTGTCGCGGGCGTACTAAGCAAATAAAATTTCACTACTGGTTGCACTAATGGGTAAGACAGGGAAGCAGAGTCGAATCCTCAGGGACACAACCTAACAGTTAATGCCTTTTTGTGTAAGGCACATTCTAGTCAAAACATAAAATATAAAATGGGGATTTGATTATTAAATAAAAACTAAAATTGCAATGAAAATAAACTAAATTGACTCAGACTTCTTCATATCGAGCTATATGCCCTGTCTTCGATTGAAAGTTTGCATTACAAAAAGTACATTCTTGTGATTGTTGACGACTACATGAGATTCACCTGGGTTTTCTTTTATAGACTGAAATCGGAAACTGCTTCCGATCTCATCAATTTCATTAAAAGAATTGAAGTTCTGACAAAACTACCCGTCCAAAGAATTTAAAGTGACAATGGATCCAAGTTCACCAATACTATCATTGAAGAGTTTCTAACCAAAAAAGGCATCAAACACAAATTTTCTGCTCCTTACACTCCACAACAAAATGGTGTCGTTGCAAGAAGAAACCAAACTCTAGCTGTAGATGGTTGGTCGGTGATGAACTTTCCAAATCTTCCTCTTTATCTTTGGGCTGAAGAAGTCTCCATGGCTTGCTTTACTCAAAATCGGAGTATCATGAACTGTCGCCTCAACATTACACCATATGAACCGATGAATGGTCAGAAGCTAAGTATCTCATTCTTACACGTCTTTGGATGTAGGTGTTTCATCAAAAACAACCATGATTAACTCAACAAGTTTCAACCAAAGTCAGACAAATCCATCTTTTTGGGATACTCTGTCAAATCAAAAGCTTACCGATTTCATAATCATCGAACTCATATAATTGAAGAAAGCTTTGACATCACTTTTGACGATAACTTTGTTCGGAACTTAGAACCAACCCATGTTATGATGCGCATCCTAGAGTCCGATGCTCCAACTTTTGGGTATATGAATCATCAATTAATTTATGAAGTCAATTTTGAAAGTTTGTTCGGACCAATAGAAACAAATCTTTACTCGGAATCTCGAACAAGACTGTCTTACATGCTAAATCCTCCTGTTTCTCATAACATATCTGGTCTGACCCTAACTTTTCTACCATTTGATTCTGAAGTTTTTGTAACATTCCAAAAATAAGGTATATTATTTTGTCTCTTGAATCTTTATGAAAAGTGGCACATTTGGTCCCTTAAAGTAAAAGTCTCACGGAAGTGGTCGTAGGCAGGGTGCACATGAGAGTATATACATCGTACTCATGCAACATTCATGATTGCGGATGGCCAACTAGTATGCAGGGTGTACGTGTGGCACGCCGGGCGTTCATTTGGGTGTTTTGTGTAAGCCTAATTTCATGGGTTGCCCCATATATAAAGAACATTAAGTCATCTTTTGGTCATCCTTATCAGCTTCCAAACCTTCCCTAAACCCTAATCTCGAGTTTGTGTGTTTGTGTAAGCTTTGCATGTTCATTTGGGTGTTTTTAGTGCACGTAGTTGAAGAGGGAAACTAGAGAAGAAGGAGTGAGTGTTAGCAAGCTTGTAGATCCCGAAAAATTTCCTCTTTATGCATCGTTCTTAGTTATAAAGTTTGTACCTTGACAAGTCTTTCATTAGATATCCATGTTTGAAGTTTTAAGAGTTTTGTCCCCAAAGATTAGACGTTTATGAGTTTGGTGCACTCATGGGTTTGTAGTTGCCCTTTCATGTAGTATGGGACTTATGGATTCATACAAATGGTACCTTGATCACTTCATTTGGTTTATGCATGAGCAAAATGTGTTGGGAGTTTATAAATGTTGCCTTGGGATTCTTATAATCATGCAAATGCTTAAAGTTGATAACTTTATGGTTTTAGAAGTCTTAGAATAGCCAGATCTGTGTTTAGGAGTATTTTTCTTAAGGTTTTAAGACACAAGTTAGTATAAATGGGAACATATGGAGTACGCTGGGTGTACTCCTGGCTATGCCCCGCGTAACCGGTCCCAACCCCGTCATTTCGTTGATCCGAGTTATACGCCCAACGTAGGTTGTGGTACGCTCTGCGTACTAAACTAGTGTTGAATTTTCTTGGCTTTGAACCTTGGTCAAGATTTATGGTTTTTGGACCATGAGAAGGGAAGAATGGTCATTTTCCCTTAGAAGGTTTAGCCATGGGATTTGGACTCTTGAGTGAGATTTAGGACCTAATTTATTAATTACGGTTGATAATTATGTTGACTAGGTTGAGTCTAGATTCGTTAGTTTGGGTGCTAGGTTTTTCATGTCGGTATATGCACTTTAGCCTATTTGTTGATAATTTTATTATATGTTGCATTATGGTGGTTACCCGAGGTTCAGGCTCCAGCGACCCTAAGAGGCCGAGTGCCAGTGATGATGAGATCCGCAAGAATGTTGCCATAGAGGTGGCCACAACAATTGGGGAGGCTATCCCTGAGATGTTTGGGTCTATCAAGACCGCGTTGATTGAGACGTTTGATGAGCACTATGCCAATGTCACTACGGTTGCTGCTCCTGCAGCCATCGCAAATCTTGCTGCTGTGAGACTGCAGGGGGGTGATTCGTTGTGGTATTGGGAGTTCACCAACACGAAGCCACCCACGTTTGATGGGACCTAGGATCCGATTACCACTATGAGATGGATCTATGATTTTGAGGAATGTTTCTATACCTGCTCCTATCCAAAGATTTAGAGGGTTCGATTCGCATTGAACCTACTTCTCTTGGGAACGTAGGACCGGTGGAAGTTTGTGACAACTGACTACTATATTGTGGAGCATACTGTGATGACCTAGGAGAGGTTTACCGAGATGTTCAGGGATGAGTATGTACCCATGGTCGAGCGGGAAAGGTTGGCCCACAAGTTTCTCTCTCTCTCTCTCTCTCTCTCTCAAGAAGAAGACAGAGACAATGACTAAGATCACCGGGATGTTTCATGAGAGGTCTTTGTTTTGAAATGAGCAGGTATCCACAGAGCAGGCCCGCGCGACTTGGTATTTGAGTATTCTGAGGAGGAATATTGGAGAGTTTGTGGCGAACACTACATATAGAACATTGGTTGCGATGCAGAATAATGTCAGGAAGAGAGAGGTTGAGTTGGAGACCTAGGTTAGGGAGGAAAGGGAGACCCATGGGAGAGATAGGAGGCCAGTACAGTCGCAACCGGCGACTAATCGGCCTAAGCTCGTTGATCACAAAGCTGGAGGCCAGAAGGGCCGCACTGGCGGGATGTGCAGAAAGAGACACGAGGGACCATGTTGTTCCATGTCAGCTTGCTACCTGTGTGGTAAGGAGCAGCATATGGCTTGGGATTTCCCCAAGGGATTTTGGGTTTGTTTCAGCTGCAACCAGATGGGCCACATGAAGGAATATTGTCCTAATCTTGCATCTAGGGCGATTCAGACACCGGCCACTGCGACCCTAAGTATCACTGATGGCTAGCAAAGGAACGTCGATGCACCGAGGGCTCGAGGGAGAGCATTTCATTTGACATCAGAGGAGGCCCCCGTAGATCAAGACGTCATGGCTGGTATGTGTTCTTTGTATTTCTGTTGATTTATTTATGTTGCTTATATTATCTGTTGTGTAGGTACTTTTCTTTTGAATTTTGTGCGTGCGCTTGTACTGCTTCACTCGGGTGAAATTCGATCGTTTGTTTCATCATCATTTTGTTGCAGTTTTAGTATTCCGCAAAAGACATTGTGTAGGACCTCGAGAGTCTCAATACCTAATGAGCGTCTAGTCTCTGCTCCTGATGTCTACCGGGGTTGTGTATTAGAGATCTTCGGTGTTAGATATCTGATAGAACTCATCTATATCACGACGGGATATTTTTGTGTGATCGTGAGTATGGATTGGCTGAGCCGGTTAGGGGCTCTGATTGATTGTGAGTGTCAGTTAGTGACAGTTCAAGACCCTAGTGGTGGAGTGCTGATTATCTACAACAAGGGTACAAGATTGGGACCAACTTTCTATTCTACTGCCAGAGCAAGGAAGAGTTTGCAACATGGGTGTATGGGTTATCTAGCATATGTAGTGGATACTCGGGTTGAGAAGAAAGGATCGATCTCTATTTCTGATGTTCTGGTGGTATGTGATTTTCCTGATGTTTTTCCCGAGGAGTTACTGGGTGTGCCTCCTGAGAGGCAAGTGGAGTTCCGGATCGATCTGATTCCGGGTGCGGCGACGATTGACAAAGCAACGTACCTTCTTGCACCTCATGACATGCTAGACTTATACTCTTAGCTGCACGAGCTATTAAGAAAGGAGTTTATTCGGCCGAGCAGTTCTCCTTGGGGATCCCAGATCCTTTTTGTCAACAAGGATGGTTAACACTGGATGTGTATTGATTACCGAGAATTGAATAAGCTAACGGTGAAAAACCATTACCCTTTTCTGAGGATTGATGATCTTTTTGACCAACTTCAAGGGGCATCTTGGTTTACCAAGATCGATTTGAGGTCCGACTATCATTAGATGAGGGTACGGGAGGAGGATATTCAGAAGATGGCCTTTCGAACTCGCTATGGGCATTACGAGTTTGTGGTGATGCCTTTTGTGCTCACTAACGCACCGACAACGTTCATGGACCTCATGAACTAGGTGTGTAGGCCGATGTTTGATCAATCAGTGATCGATTGTATCGATGACAATCTGTTATATTCAATGACTAGGGAACAACATATGGAGCATCTATGAAAGATT
Source organism: Lactuca sativa (assembly GCF_002870075.4). Classification (NCBI taxonomy): domain Eukaryota; kingdom Viridiplantae; phylum Streptophyta; class Magnoliopsida; order Asterales; family Asteraceae; genus Lactuca; species Lactuca sativa. Next base: position 49,296,617 of record NC_056629.2, on the reverse strand, counting down.
CTTGGGGTTTTAAGGATGGAGAGGATTTATGCCAAGTTGTTAGGAAGTAAAGCGAATAACAAGCAAAACAAAAGGCACAAAAGGCACAATATTTATGTGGTTCGGTCAAGGAGACCTACGTCCACGAGCAGGAGGAGAATATTCTTTATTTCAGAGCTCTCAACAAAGAGGCTACAAGTACAATTACGCAGAGATTCGCCTATCACTCTAGAATTCAAGATACTAAATGCCCTAGCCTGCATCCCTATTTATACTTGAGGGATCAGACCTAGAACCCTAATGGGCCAAGCTCATTGGCCCATAGGCCCATGAAGGGTGTCAACCAACCACAATCCGCCATGCAACATCTTCTGGAATGTTCTTGAGCATTATCATCTTCTAGGCATACTTGGATCAACATGGCACAACAAAGGAATCAATATGGTGCATCATGCACCAAGAGCGTCCATGATGGCGTAATAGCTTCTTCATGGCACAACAACAACCCTAGTTGGTGCAACGGGGATCTAAATAGCACAAGAGCATAAAGTATGGTCCACAACATCAATCTTGGAGCAACAACATCACAATGAGCAACAGGCACATGCATGGCTCAACACGAAAACAAGATGGCACAAGAGGAGAATAAGATGGCGCAAGAGCATCCCTCGTGACCCATCCCTTCATCATGTGGCACAACAAGGACCCCTTGTTGCTACATATCCCTTCCAAGTGCTCCAAAATCCTTCCAGGTGCTCCAAACCCTCTTGTAAATGATTTGTTCCTTTGGCACTTGATCAATTCCTTTGTGTGATGATGCATTCCTCTCTTAGAAGATTCGTTCCTTTGTTACATACTCCATCAACCTCAAGTTCTCCATTGAGGTCCAAGTGCTCCAAATACTTCACGAACATGATCCAAATGCCCGAGTCACATTTAACAATCTCCACCTTTACTTAAGCATCCTATGAACTCCACCTCGAAAAAGAAGTTCCTCTCGCTTCATGTCATTCGTCCCTGAAGGGATCTACCACCTGCAAACATCAACCAAGTCCAAGCAATGCTTGAACTTCTCCGTGAGCAACGACTTTGTCAACATATCTTTTGGGTTGACCTTGGTATCAATCTTTAGTAGTGAAAACTTGTCTCTTTCTAGAATATCCCGAATAAAATTCAACATGAAATCAATGTGCTTCGTCTTCTGATCATACATAAGATTGTTTGCAACACTCAAAGCACTTTGGCTGTCATAATACAACACAGGTTTCTCCACCCTCAGACCAAGACTCTGAATAACCCCTTGCAACCATATCTCTTCCTTTATTCCTTCCGTCATGGACAAGTACTCAGATTCAATTGTAGACAAAGAAACATTATCTTGTAACGTTGACTTCCAACTGATGGCATATCTGAATAAAGTGAATATGTAGCACTTCCATGACATGCACTTCAACAAGTCACCACCATAATCAGAGTCAGCTTATCCTACAAAGTCACTCTTCATATTTGCTCCATACACCAGGCAAACATCCGTCGTTCCCTTCAAGTATCGCAAGATCCACTTTACAGCTTCCCAATGAGTCTTCCTTGGATTACTCATAAACCTGCTAACCATACTAACTGCATGAGCCAAATCATGTCTAGTACAAACAACAGCATAAATAAGACTTCCAACATAATTAGAGTATGGAACCCTGCTCATGTACTTCCTTTCTTAATTAGTAGTCAGTATAGTTCTTGGACCAAGTTTAAAGTGAGCCACCAAAGGAGTTCCAACTGGCTTGGACTGATCACAGTTGACAGATTGTAGAACTTTCTTATTGTACTTTTGTCAAGAAATACACAACCTCCCTACTTTTCTATCCCTTTATATCTCCATCCCCAGTATCTTCTTTGTTGCTCCCAAATCCTTCGTTAGAAACTCATTCTTCGGGGTTGCCTTCAAGTAATTTATCCCAGCCATGTCTTTGGCTGCGATGAGCATATCATCAACATATAGCAACATATATATGTAGGAATCTGGTGACAATTCCTTTGAGTAAACACAATTGTCAAACTAGTTCCGAGTGTAACCATTCGAGATCATGAATGAATCAAATCTCTTGTACCATTGTCATGGAGACTGCTTTAAGCCATACAGGGATTTCTTCAGCAAACATACATGGCCCTTCTTAGCATCAACGAACCCTTCTGGCTAGGACATATAAATCTTCTCTTCTAAATTTCCATGAAGAAATACAGTTTTCACATTAATTTGTTCACGCTCCAGATCAAATGCACTCACCATGGCCAAAAGAACCCAAATTGTCTTGTGCTTCATAGTGGGTGAGAACACCTCATGATAATCAATTCCTTCTTTCTGAGAGAACCCTTTTGCCACCAACCTTGCCTTGAACCTAGCAGGTTCAAGTCCTGGTATCCTTTCCTTATTCTTAAAGATCCACTTGCATCCCATAGGTTTTTCTCCCTTTAGTAATGGAACAAGATCCCATGTTTCATTCTTTTCTAAAGATGCATTTCTTCATTCATGGCCATCAACCAATCATTTTCTTCTTTACTCGCCACAGCCTCTTTATACGATTGAGGCTCCTCGGTGTCATTGTCTTCTCCATTTGCGAAAGCAAAAGAAATGGAGTCAAGTTCTCCCGAATTTACACATTCCACATATCTATCAGGTTGTCGAATAACCCTCTTCGATCTTCTCCTTGCTATAGATTCAGACCCATCATCTTTCCCGACATATCAACCACTGTACGAAGATCCCATGTGTTGCTCTTGGGTTTCATCTTGTCCATGCTGTTCACTATCGCCTTGCTCTTTGTCACTTCTCACGACTCTGTCTAGTGTTTGAGATGCAAACTCCACCTTCTGGCTAACACCCTGATCTTTGTTCCCTGCTTGACTTGTTTCACCTCCTCTCTGATTACCCATGGCAGATTCAACAAAGGTCACATCTCTGATCATGATAAATTTTGGAGTTCTTCCTTCTTCTATACACCACAATCGATAACCTTTTACTCCTGTCACATATCCTAGAAATATGCACTTCATTTCCCTTGGCTCAATTTTACCATCATTCACATGAGTATATACGGGGTATCCAAATATGCATAAAACGGAATAATCAGAGGGTTTCCCAGACCAAACCTCTTGAGGAGTCTTCAAGTATATTGCAGTTGATGGTGATATGTTCACCAGATAGCATACAATGTTAACTACTTCCACCCAGAATTGCTTGGATAAGTTATTAAATATCTGGATGCACCTTGAACGTTGCATGAGTGTTTGGTTCGTACGTTCTGCCACCCCATTTTGTTGTGGTGTGTGCCGTACAGTACGGTGCCTTACAATGCCTTCTGCCTTGCAAAAATTATCAAATGGAGCATTGCAAAACTCCAACCCATTGTCAGTCCTCAGAGTCTTGACCTATTTTCCAATCCTTTTCTCAACCATGTTCTTCCACTCCTTGAACTTTCCAAGCACCTCATTCTTTGTTTTCAGAAAGTACAACCAAACCTTCCTTGAATAGTCATCAATGAACGTCATAAAGTATGAGCATCCTCCTTGAGAATTCACTAGTGTAGGACCCCACAGATCCGAGTGAACACACTCCAGGATTTCCTTGCTTGTGTGTTGACCGGTACCAAACTTCACTTTTCAATGCTTTCCATTGACGCAAGCTTCACAAAAGTTTATCTTTCCAATAGCCTCTCCACCAAGCAGTCCTTATTTACATAGAACTGACATGCCCTTCTCACTTATGTGACCTAACCTACGATGTCACAACTCTGTCTTGTCATCACCTTCATTCAAGGATTGGGAGATAGCCATCGTTTCCATAAATGTATTGCCTTCTAGGATATATATCCCTCTACGATTCATCTTCCCTTTCATTATAACCTGAGAGCCTTTGGTCACATTGACCCAGTCACCTTCACCAACATACCTCATCCTATTCTTAGCCAATGTGCCAAGAGAAATTAGATTCTTCTGAAGTTTTGGAACGTACCAGCAATCTAACTTCCTGACCATCCTATCATGCATCTTGATCTGAACGATGCCACTACCTTTGATACTGCTCACCCAATCATCACCTATCTTGACTGTGCCATCCCACTCTTTGAAGGAGTCAAACCAGTCACAATTATATGTCATGTGATAGAATGCTCCAGAATCAAAGACGCAAGCATCAATAGAACTTAATGTACACACAGTCAATATGTCACTATCGTACCCCTCATCAGAACTTTCCTGAACCACATCAGCAATGTTAATGCTGCTTGATTCGCTCTTGGACTTCCCACTCCTTAGCTGTGGACAATTTTTCTTGAAGTGCCCATTCTCCTTACAGTTATAACATTTCATGTTTGATGAACCTTTAGACTTTGATTTTGAACATGATCTCCCTTTGTTTCCCCCTTTCCTCTCTTATGTACTCCCTCTCCCTGCAAACAAACCGGAACTGGACGCCTCCTCTCCACCTGAAACTTTTGTTTTCAATTCCTTGAACATTAGAGAGTCCTTCACATCATTCACAGTGATCGTTGTCTTACCATAAAGCATGGTATCAACGAAATTCTCATACGAGTTAGGAAGCGAACATAAGAGAATGAGCGCCTAACCTTCATCTTCAATCTTCACATCAACACGTTGTAGATCCAAGATGATACGATTGAAGTTATCCAAATGATCTTTCACTTGGGTACTTTGAGAAATTCTGAAAGTGTACAACCTTTACCTCTGATACAACCTGTTCGTTAGTGAGTTATTCTGGTACTTGTCAAAAATTTTATCCCAGATCCCAAAAGTAGTTCTTTGATCCACAACCTCCCTCGTTACTCCATTTGTAAATATCAAAAGAATGGCACTATGTGCCCTCCTCAGAATATCCACCTTTTTATCAGCCGCCATGTCCTTTGGTATTTTTGCCTCACGTTCGAATGCCGCTACACATCCTTGTTGAACTAGAAAAGCCCTAGTCTTCACCTTCCACAAAGTGAAGTCATTTGAGCCATTGAACTTCTCCAAAATCAGACTTGTGAGTAGACAACTTCAATCACAGGAATGCAAACCACATCTCGGATATCACTTGTTAGGAAGTAAAGCAGATAACAAGCAAAACCAAAAGCACAAAAGACATAATATTTACATTGTTTGGTCAAGGAGACATAAGTCCACATGCAGGATGTGAGTATTCTATATTTTAGAGCTCTCGACACAGAGGTTACAAGTACAATTACACAGAGATTCACCTATCACTCTAGAATTCAAGATACAAAATGACCTAGGATGGATCCCTATTTATACTTGAGGGATCAAACCTAAAACCCTAATGAGCCAAGCCCATTGGCCCATAGGCCCATGAAGGGTGTCAACCAACCACAATCCACCATGCAGTATCTTCTGGAACATTCTTGAGCATTATCATCTTCTAGGCATACTTGGATCAACATGGCACAACAAAGGAATAAATATGGCACATCAAGTACCAAGATCGTCTATGATGGTGCAATAACTTCTTCATGGCGCAACAGCAACCCCAATTAGCACAACAAGGATCTAAATGGCGCAAGAGCATCAAGTATAGCACACAACAATAATCTTGGAGCAACAGCATCACCATGAGGTATAGGCACATGCATGGCTCAATGAGGCCAAGCATGGCTCAACAAGAAAATAAGATGGCACAAGAAGAGACCAAGATGGCGCAAGAGCATCCCTGTTGACCCATCTCTTCATCATGTGGCACAACAAGGACCCCTTTTTTCCATATCCCTTCCAAGTGATCTAAATTCCTTGCATGTGATCCAAACCCCCTTGTACATGATCTGTTCCTGTCTTAGAAGATCTGTTCCTTTGTCACTTGCTCCATGAACCCCAAGTGTTCCAAATACTTCAAGAACATGATCCAAATGCTCGAGTCACATTTAACACAAGGTCTCCAAGTATGATTTATGGTTGTGCAAGGTTTAGTTTTTGGGGCACCCTGTCATTTAGAATGGTATCTTGGTTAACCCATCCAAGATTAAGGCGGTGATGCGGTGGGAAGTGCCAAGATCTCCATCTAAGATTCGATGCTTCCTTAGTTTGGCAGGTTATTATTAGTGTTTCATTAGAGACTTCTCCAAGATTGTTGTTCCCCTCACCAGGTTGACAAGGAAGGATGTTGCTTTTAGTTGGGGGCCTGAGCAGGATACATCATTTGAGACTCTTCGCGAGAGATTGCATGGGGCTCCAATACTTGCCCTCCCTAAGAGAGTTGTGGAATTTTTCGTCTACTGTGATGCATCCGTTGTGGGATTGGGTGATGTGATGATGCATAAAGGGCAGTTGATAGCATACGCTTCGAGGTAGGTGAAGCCTCATGAAGCGAGGTACCCCACACACGATAGGGAATTGGGGCGGTGGTTTTCATCCTTACGATTTGGCGTCACTATCTCTCTGGTGCTCAGTGTACCATCAACACGGACCATAAGAGTCTGATATACCTTATGGATTAGCCTAACCTGAATATGAGGCAAAGGAGGTGGTTGGATGTAGTGAAAGACTATAACTACGAGATCTTGTATCATCCAGGCAAGGCCAATGTGATGGCCAATGCCTTGACTCAGAGGGCGAAAAGTGCCCCGATTCGGGATGTGTGCATGAGGATGACCGTGATGACTCTAGTATTATAGATCATCAAGGAAGCATAGTCGGAGGCCATAAAAAGGAGAGTTGGAAAGTGAGCGGGTGATGGGCCAGATTTCAGCATTTGATATTGACAGTCAAGGGTGTTTGACTCTTCATGAGCAGGTATGGGTACCGTTTGTGGGTGGGTCCTAACGGATTTTGATGGAGGAAGCCCACAAATTGAGATTCTTTATCCACCCAGGGATACCAAGATGTATCTCGACTTCAAGCATAATTATTGGTAGCCATGTACGACGAAAGATATGGCATGGTTTGTGGAGTGATGTTTGACCTGTCAGAAAGTCAAGGCTGAGCACCAGCACCTTCATCTCAAGTTGCAGCCTTTGGACATTCCCATGTGGAAGTTGAAGCAAATTACTATGGATTTCATTACATAGTTACCGAGGAGTGCGAGGGATTTTGACACTGTCTGGGTGATAGTGGATCGTTTGACAAAGAGTACTTACTACTTATCCATTAGTGAGAACTCTTCTACAGATAATTTGTATAAGATTTATGTTCGAGAAGTGGTAGCTTGGCATGGGGTGCCAACATCTATTATGTCTGATCAGGATGTGCACTTTACTTCCAGGTTCTGGAAGAGATTTCTTGAGGAGATGGGTACCTGGCTCCACTTCAGTACCGCATACCATCTGCAGACGGATGAACAGAGCGAGAGGAAAATCTAAACGCTTGAGGATATGATGTATGCATGTGTTATTATTTTGGAGGGAGTTTGGATTCCTATCTTTCATTGACTGAGTTTTCTTATATAAATAGTCATCATCCTAGTATCGGTATGACCTCATTCGAGCTCCTTTATGGTCGGAGATGCCGGACTCCTGTTTGTTGTAGTGAGGTAGGATAGAGGGTCATGGGGAGCATGAAGGTAGTGCTCAAGATGACTGAGCTTATACAACAGGTTCCACAGAGATTGCTAAAACAAAAGAGTCGCAAGTTTATTGGCCTTTCCAAATTTTGGCCCAGGGGGGCAAGGTGGCCTACCGTCAGAGTTGAGATAGATTCATGATACCTTCCATATTTCCCAACTGAGGAATTGTACAGCTGACAACACAGTTGTGGTTCCTTTGGAGGACATTCAGGTCGATGGTCGCCTAAATTATATGGTGAAGCCTTTGGCCATTTTGGATTGGAAAGTGAAAACCCTGAGGAACAAGGTTGTGAACTTTGTTAAAGTTCAATGGCAGCACCAAAGAGGTTCCGAGTGGACGTGGGAACTTGAGTTCGAGATGCGTGAGCAATATCCTGAGCTGTTTCCAGAGGATGACTTCGAGGTTGAAGTCTAATTCTAGTGGGGAGAGTTGTAACATCTCAAAAATCAGGTATATTATTTTTTCTCTTGAATCTTTGTCAATAGTGCCACATTTATTCCCTTAAAGTAAAAATCTTGCGAAAATGGTCGTACGCAGGGTGTACGTGTGGTACGCTGGGCGTACTAGCCCAGACTCCAAACCCTAATTACATGGGTTTCCCCCTATATAAAGAACATTAAGTCCTCCTTTGGTGACCCTTATCAGCCTCCAAACCTTCCCTAAACCCTAATCTCCATTTTGAGTGTTTGTGTGAGCCTTGAAAGTTCATTTGGGTGTTAGCAAGCTTGTAGATCCAGAAAACTTCCCTCCTTGTGCATCATTTTTAGGTATAAAGTTTTTACCTTGACAAGACTTTCATTAGATCTCTATGTTTGAGGTTTTAAGAGTTTTATCCCCAAACATTGGACCTTTATGAGTTTTGGGCACTACAGGTGCTTGTAGCTGTCCTTTCATGTAGTATTGGACTTATGGATTCATAAAAATGGTAGCTTGATCACTTCTTTTGGTTCATGCATGAGCAAAATGTGTTTGGAGTTTATGAATGTTGTTGTAGGACTTTTCTAGCCATGCAAAGGCTTAAAGTTGATAACTTTATGGTTGTACGTCTTAGAATGGCCAAATATGTGTTTGGAAGTATTTGTCGTAAGGGTTTAAGACACAAGTTGGTAGACATGGGAACAGACTGAGTATGGTGGGTGTACTCCTGGCTACACCCCGCGTAGCTGGTCCCAGTCCCGTCATTTTGCTGATCCGAGTTGTATGCCCCGTGTAGGTTGTGGTACACTCAGTGTACTCACTGAATGTTGACATTTGTTGACTTTGACCCATGGTCAAGATTTAGGGTTTTTGGACCATGAGAAGGGCAGAATGGTCAATTTTCCCTTACAAGGTTTAGCCAGTGGATTTGGATTCGTGAGTGATATTTAGGATCTAATTTATTAATTAGGGTTGATTATTATGTTGACTAGGTCGAGTCTAGATCCGATAGTTTGGGTGCTAGGTTTTTCGTGTCATCAGTATCAGGTGGGTCTCCTCACTTACTATTACTTGTATGGTAGGATAGATGTATTTATGATGACCAGCTAGGTCTAGCTGTTATGATTATGTTATGCTATTTATATGTGACTAGGGTTGCTTATAGCCAACCGAGGTTGCTCATAACCCATCAAGCATGCTGTTAGCTCACCTGGACTGCTGATAGTCCTCAGGGTTGCTGATAACTCATAGTTTTTTATGTATGATATGTTGTATGTGGTATCTTAGGGAACTCACTAAGCTTTGTGCTGACAGTTATTGATGTATATGTTGCAGGTACTTCTTAGGACCGAAGGAAGGCGATGGTCTGATTGTACACATGTGTTGCGGGATTTACTACTGGGACATGTTTATGAACTCTGATAATTATGATACTGGTTGTTTTGGGATTATTATGTATATGATAACTTGGTTGTGAAACTCTAATTTTGGTAATCTAAAAATGAAAATTTTGGTCGAAAATTTGAGGTGTTATAGTTTTCTCATCTCGAGTTAAGGGGAGAATACCTCTGCTTCTGTGCCTCGAGGGAAGGATAGTAATCCAACCCTCAAATCAAATGTTGATGGTTACAAGATGCAGCAGATCAATTTGTCCAAATTGATCCAACTCCGAACAACAATGAAGATGATGCCAACTTCTTTGACTTTCTGGAAGAAGGTGATGCGTATATATCAGGTTTAGAAGTTCAGGGAGAGCATCATCCACGATTTTAAATGATTATGGTGGGAGCAACACAACCCCATGATTGACATCAGATCACCAGCTACATAAGAACTTCCGAGACTACATATCTAGACAAATGATCATCCTCCAAATCTAGTTATCAAAAATCTAAACGGTGGAGTTCAAACTTGTTATATTGCTAACATTCAAAATGAGTGTCACTTCTTGACATTCATATCAATGGTTGAACCTAAATCCATCAAAGAAGCTCTAGAACATTCTTATTAGATTATAGTTATGTAAGAAGAATTAACAGAGTTCCATAGAAGTCAAGTATGGACTCTTTTCCCTCCTCCTCAAGGTCACCCAATTGTCGAAACTTGTTGGGTTTTCCGAAACAAACTTGACGATGCTGGATTGATTATTTGAAACAAAGCAATATTGGTGGCCAAAGGATTCATACGGATAGTAGGCCTTGATTATGATGAGACTTTTGCACCTATTGCTTGTCTTGAAGCCGTCCGAATCTTTCTTGCATATGTTGCTCACAAAGCATTCAAAGTTTACCAAATGAACGTCAAAAGTGCCTTCCTTAACGATGAACTTGACAATGAAGTTTATCTTCAACAACCTCTGAGGTTTGTGAATTTATCATATCCGAAATACTACTAAAAATCCAAAAAGTTGTGTATGACCTGAAGCAAGCTCATTGTGCCTGCTGTGAGACTCTCACTTGTTTTCTAAAGCGATTTGGTTTTTAAAGAGGAGTTCTTGATCCAACCTTGTTCTGGAGATCAAATGGAAAGCATCTTATGTTATTCAAATATATGTCGATGGCATCATCTTTGGATCAACTAATCCAATGATGGTTGCTAATTTTGCCAAACTGGTGGTTAGCCAATTCCAAATGAGGATGAATCTTGAATTAAGCTTATTTCTCTAATTTTATGTCAAAAAAACAAATCTAGGAATCTTCATTTAACAGGAGAAATTTATTTCCAAACTTTTGAAAAAGTATTCAATGGACACTTGCGTATCTGTAACAGTTCCGATGGGTTTTGGTCACAAGCTCTTCTCAGACCCATCTGGTGAAGTCGTTGATCAGAAGAAGTATAGGGGATTAATAGGATCGTTCTTACACCTCACTACAAGTCTTCCTAACATCATTTTCTCCACATGTCGTTGTGCTAGATTCTAGTTAATCCAACGGTATCTCATCGTTTGATTGTGAACAAATTTTCCTCTATCTTAAAGGAACAAAGTGTGACAACCCGATATTACAACTCTTTGTAATGGCCTAATAAGTCAAGTATTGTAACCACTTTTGAGTTAAAGAAATTAACTTTGATAATAAAATGTCCAAAAAGTTTCTATTTAACTACCTACTATGTTTAATATCATTAAACCGGGATCGTACATAAAAAGAATGCTCAAATCCGGCTTCGTATATTGAAGTTAAGATTTTTCCAAGTTCGGCTTAGCAGCAGACAGCTAAAAACTCGAATCGGAGATCGAGCGACTTTTGGCCGGAATGACCTAAACGAGAATCGAAGGTCTCGACAATGGTGTTTCAGCGGTAAAAAGTCTGGCAAAAACCGACGTCAGATAAAGAAGTTATGAATTTTTAAAGAAATTCCTTAATCACGACATTTTATAAATAAATAATAAAAATAATTTCATAATTTGCTAACGGAGTCTAAACGAAAGTTGTAGAGCGTAGTCTCACCTACGCGTGGATATAAAGACCATCGAAAACGGAGTTCGTATGAAGAAGATATGATTTTTTGAAGTTTATTAAATAAATTATAAATAAATTTAAATCAAAAATATGGTAATATCCGAAGGGGGAGTCAGCGTTCTCATCCGAGTTACGCGCCGCGTAACCTCGTACGCCCCGCGTACGTGAAGGCCTTGGTCTCGGTCTGTCCACGTCGCCCATATGCGAGCCTAGCCGATCCGTCCCATCCGAAGCGAAGCAGTCGAGGACTCAGTCACGGGTGACGCACGAGTACGCCCCGCGTACCGAGGCTTCTCAGACCCCTATAAATAGAGATGCGAGGGTTCCGGGAAATTCACCCCATTTCTCTCATTTCTTTCACGATACTGCCTTGATTTCCGTGCCCACACTACCCTGAAGCCCTGCTCATTTTGCTCAAGTCCCGAAGGTCGATTTTACTCCCAAGATTCCCGAGAATCCCGAGAAAAATCCGTTTCCCGAGATGAAACTCTGTCCGGTTTTCCATCTCGCTATCTTCAAACTTTCAAGTGAGTTCATACCCCTTAATTAACCCTTTTTAAATATTCTAAATGCTTTTATATGCTTTCTAAGGGGGGGAAATACAAGTAAAACACACGACTACTATCGGGTGTTATGTATAAAGATTATTATACACTATTATTAAGTAGAATCATATGTGATTTATAAACTTTATAGGGAACTCTCGTATACAAAATATATTACAATAGAAATCCTATCTTTAAAAATATAAATTGTTGTAATGCATGTATAACTAAACATTTTCCTAGATTTAATGTATATGTGCCTATCTTAGGCTCTACAAAAATCTATACTTTCATAACAAATGATTCCTTTTCTAGGTATTTCTAAACAAACGAGACACACTTTTAGAAAACTATAGTAGGTATAGTTTTATGAGCAAATTTCTAACTTTTACGTACTAGAAACACGAATTTCAAGAAGTCACTTTCATATACAAGAACAAACGAAACATTTAAACAAGTAGATCTATTTTTATACTACGCTTTGTGAGACATTAACTTCACGTACGTTCGAGTACACATTTCAAGTCTTGTATTATATACCAGAATCCCTTGGAGGCGGAGCATGGTGTTTGTGTATAGATCTATACGGGCTTGACAACCCGCGCCTTGACTGTTAGCTACAGTCCACCATTTGGGGTGACAAACGTCATAACATTCCAACGCCTGAAGAACGTTGTGTATAGGCATTCCGAGTCAATAGTATGGTTATAAAACTCACGTGAGGTATTAAAAATACATTGATTTACGAGGTTTTCAAACATATTGGTTATTTTTACACTTACATACATTTTTGGAAACAAACTTTGGTCTTGAGAGAAGATTACTTTTATACTAGTAGAAAATATAGGATTTTCTAAAAACAAACAAACAAGGACAAAACATTTCATTACATACCAATATTGTCATTTAAATACTTATGAAACTCACCAGCTTAAATGTTGATCTACTCTTTCAAAATTACTTGTATGTCCCAGGGATTCAGTAACTACAGGTAACAATACACTTTTGAAGAAGGGATGCTGCGACGCCACTTAAATCTCACATTTTGACATCATATTGTAATTGGTTTTGAACATGTACCTTTTGAAAAATGTAAACTTTAAATTATATATATGATGGTTGTATTGCTTTCTTTACTATGTATTCATTTGTTACGTTACCACATGAAGTCATCTGCCCCCGAACGATTCCGCCGTTCAGGTTTGGGGGTGTGACATATTGGTATGAGAGCAATGTTTATAGTGAACTAAGTATATCGACCCACATAAGATATACAAACTATAAATGCTTAAGGGACTAATACTCTCTGACAAAACATTTTTCTTTTTACGCTTAAGCAGCGTTACGTTTAACTTAAATTGATAGTTCATTTAAGTACAATTACATGCATACAACAAATTATTTTCATGATATCTAACTATACAACAAGTATTTAGACAAGTTGACACTACGATTAAGACTCGATATATGTAATCAGATTTTGGACAAATATAGCGTGATCAACTATATTTGCCCGAAACTGGTCCAATGTATATCGAGGAATGATCGTAGTAAGCAACCAGTCAAAACTTACCAAACCGTTACTAGAATCAAACACAAGAATTTAAATACTATAGGAGTATTTGCTACCCAAACTAGTTTAACTTACATGTTTTGCATGTTTCAGCTTTATTCAATTCTTATAACCCTATTTCTCGTACAGTCAAATGGTTGGATTTCATCACCCTGGCGACCCCTACTTTCCCAACCAAGGCAACGGAGGATGGGTCGAAGATGATCCCGAAGAGGATGAGGAACCCATAGAAGTGGATGATGACTCCGGTACTGACTCCGAGCCGGAAGTGATCAATCCACCACTCGTTCAACCTCCTATCTTCGTAAGGAACTTTCAAGGACCGACTCCCGTCTGGGGAAGTCACCTCCACCATTGGAGCCAACAACAAAACCTACGCCCTCCCTACGGCATGTGTCGGGACTTCTATGATGTCCGCGGCGGAGGTTCGGCTGATCGGGCACTCCCAGTAATGGTGGGTAAGCTAGCCAATCAGTCCTATCAGTCCGGAGTTCAAGCTAGCCGACTCCGGGATGTCAACGTGGAAGTACAGGTTCACACTTATGACATCCGTAGGCTGGACAAGATACAAGACAATGCTCAACTCCAAACTGAGGCATTCCAAGCACAAATGATTGCTGCCCTCGCTGAATTGAGGGAACAACAAGCCGCTTTTGATAGGCGTCTAATGGAGTCGAAGCAATCAGATGCGGAGTCAAGCTCCAAGCGCAACCTACGTCGCAAGTAGTGCTTGTCAAAGACTCAAATTTTGTTATAGCTTAGGACCTCGGCTAAAAGTCTTTAAATTTCTCGAACTTTGTAATCGGAGACCCTTATAGGGGTCAAATTTTCATGATCGTTGTATCAACTTTTATATTAATATAAGTGACACTATTATTACTACGTTGAGTATTTCGTTCAAACCTTGAAAAGTCATCGAGAAACCAAATACTTGTTTCATACTTTCAATCTTACAAATAACTTTCATTCTTCTATTTTAAGACTCATACTATCATCTGTTGTTAAACTATAGCAATTTAGTTCATGAGACACATACATTTTCTATTCTATGGAATTATTATCTTTACCTTTTCAACCTATAGTTGAAGGATGCCTCCGCGTAGGAATCCGAGACGAAACAACGGTGGGGAAGCACCTGTACCACCACCACACCTCAATTTGATGTTGTTATGTTCCAAGCAGCAGTCACCGCAGCGGTAGCAGCTGCCATGTCACAGATCAATAACTTGAGTACTAATGTCTTGGGATCTGGCACACACCCATCCAACCATGGCGAGAGTCATGGGCCACCCCGAGAATACACCTATAAGGACTTTACTAATGCCAAACCCCAGATGTTTTATGGAACTGGGGGTGTGATAGCCCTGAGACAGTGGATTGAAAGGACGGAGTCAGTCTTTGAAATCTGCTCCTGTCCCGAGCACAGCAAAGTCAAGTTTGCAACTTTCACCTTATTGATAGAGCTTTAACTTGGTGGAATGTCCACGTTAAAGTACTTACCCTAATAGTGGCAAACTCCATAAGCTGGGAGAGCCTAAAAGCCATGATGATGAGAGAATACTACCCACGGGGAGAGATTCAAAAGCTCGAACACAAACTCTGGACTCTTGGAATGGTTGGTACCGACATCGCAACTTATACCAACAGATTCTGCGATCTGGCAATCCTTTTCCCAGATATGATTGCTCCCGAGAGCAAGAAAATAGAGAGGTACATCTGGGGACTGACGCCCCAAATAGGATCAAGCGTGTTAGCTTCCAAACCTGACACCTTTGAAAGTGCTAAGGAACTGGCACAATCTCTGATTGACTACGGAGGTCATCAGAACTCAACCGTTTCTGCACCAGAACCACAGAAAGGAAACAACAACAACAACAATAGGAAGAGAGTATGGAATAAAGGGAAGGGTGGGTCTTCCCAAGAATCCGCAAAGAAACAACTGGTTTCAGTGAATGCTGCCACTGTACCTACTACAGCTCCTACAAATACCTACCCAACAAAGCCTTATGTAGGTAACCTTCCAAAGTGCACCAAATGCACTTACCACCACCATGGACCTTGTCGGGAAATGCAGTGCGCCAACTGCAACAGAAAGGGACAAACAGCCCGTTTCTGCAAGGACCCCGCAAAGCCGATCACTCAAGTTCCTAGTGCAAGTGTAGGCCAGACTTGCTACGGTTGTGGCGAGGTGGGCCACTACAAGAAGAACTGCCCTAAGGCAGCAGGCACCGGCGGTATGGGACGAGTTTTGGCTATAGGCCACGATGAAGCTGTAGCTGACCCAACTATAGTTGCTGGTACGTTCCTTCTCGATAATTCTTATGCATGCATATTATTCGATAGTGGAGTGGAGAGAAGCTTCATGAGTCAAAACTTTATTCACTTACTTAAACCTAAACCTAGCAAGTTAGAAAAATCATTCACTGTAGAGATGGCCAACGGAAAAACCGAAAACACTAACTACATATACAAGGACTGTACGTTAACTTTAGACGGTCATTCTTTCCCAATCAATCTCATGCCGGTCCCAATTAAAAGTTTCGACGTCATAGTCGGCATGGATTGGTTAAGTCTTCTTCGCGCCGACATCATGTGTTTTGAAAAAGCAGTTCGTCTTAATCTCCCTAACAACGAAACATTTGTTATCTACGGCGACAAATCAAGTACAAACCTTCGTATCATTTCGTGCATCCAAGCTCGGAAGTGTTTACGGAAGGATTGTCGAGCATTCTTAGCGTCATAAACCGAAGGACATCAAGAACATTCCAGTAGTATGCGACTTTCCCGATATCTTTCCAGAAGAGCTACCGGGATTACCACCACAACGCCAAGTCAAGTTCAGAATCGACTTAGTTCCAGGGGCTACCCCAGTAGCAAAATCGCCTTATCGTCTCGCACCGGCAGAGATGCAGGAACTTTCCAGTCAACTTAATGAACTCCTTCAAAAAGGATTCATAAGACCAAGTTTCTCACCTTGGGGAGCACCGGTCTTGTTTGTAAAGAAGAAAAATGGATCGTTCCGTATGTGCATCGACTACAGAGAGCTAAACAAACTTACTGTCAAGAACCGTTATCCTCTACCCCGTATTGACGACCTATTCGATCAACTTCAAGGAGCAAACTACTTCTCAAAGATAGATCTACGATCTGGATATCACCAATTACGAGTACTTGAGGGAGATATTCCCAAGATAGCTTTCCGAACTCGTTATGGACACTACGAATTTGTTGTAATGCCATTTGGATTAACCAACGCACCAGCAGTATTTATGGACCTAATGAATAGGGTATGTCGTCCCTACTTGGATCAGTTCATCATCGTCTTTATCGATGATATACTTATCTACTCCCGAAGTAAGGAAGAGCATAGTCAGCACCTACAAAAAGTCTTAGAAACACTGCGATCGGAGAAACTCTATGCGAAGTTCTATAAATGCGAATTTTGGATTCGAAGAGTCAAATTTTTGGGCCACGTTGTTAGCAAGAAAGGGATACACGTGGACCCCTCCAAAATCAAGGCCATCGAAAACTGGTCGGCACCAAAGACACCTACAGAAATTCGTCAATTTCTAGGTCTCACTGGCTACTATCGCAGATTCATAAAGAACTTCTCTAGCATTGCGAAACCTGTTACTACATTAACCCAGAAAGGCGTGGCCTTTGACTGGGAAGCAAA
Source organism: Lactuca sativa (assembly GCF_002870075.4). NCBI lineage: Eukaryota > Viridiplantae > Streptophyta > Magnoliopsida > Asterales > Asteraceae > Lactuca > Lactuca sativa. The sequence goes on along the minus strand of NC_056629.2, from coordinate 49,279,401 downwards.
ACAAGAGAAGGCGTTCCAAACGCTAAAACAGGCCTTGTGCACCGCACCGATACTATCCCTCCCCGAAGGGATAGAAGATTTCGTAGTGTATTTCAACGCATCCAACCAAGGACTTGGTTGTGTTCTTATGCAGAGAGGGAAGGTTATTGCTTATGCCTCCCGACAGCTTAAGACACACGAAGTGAACTATACGACACACGATCTTGAGTTAGGAGCAGTGGTGTTTGCTCTGAAGATCTGGAGACACTACTTATACGGAACAAAGAGTACTATTTTCACCGATCACAAGAGCCTTCAACACATTTTCGATCAGAAGGAACTCAACATGCGACAACGACGATGGGTTGAGTTACTAAATGACTATGAATGCGAAATTCGTTATCATCCTGGCAAGGCCAATGTGGTAGCTGACGCCCTCAGTCGAAAGGAATACACTGGTCGGAGGGTCAAATCTTTGACTATGACTATCCATTCCCACTTATCCACACACATTAAGGAGGCACAAATGGAAGCTTTGCAACTTGAAAATGTGGCGGGTGAATCCCTGCGAGGAATGGAAAAGAATCTAGAAGTCAAGGGTGGCAGAGCCTACTATCTCATGGACCGAATCTGGACACCAAAACATGGTGGTTTTAGAAACGTAGTCATGACCGAAGCACACAACTCAAGATATTCCGTTCACCCAGGTTCAGATAAAATGTATCTGGATCTTAAGAAACTGTACTGGTGGCCTAACATGAAAGCAGAAATTGCTACCTTCGTAAGTAAATGCCTTACTTGCGCTAAGGTTAAGGTCGAGTATCAAAAACCGTCAGGATTACTACAATAACCAGAGATACCAGAATGGAAATGGGAACGGATTACTATGGACTTCATAACCAAGTTACCCAAGACGACGAGTGGACTCGATACCATATGGGTCATCGTCGACAGATTGACCAAATCCGCGCATTTCCTACCCATCAAAGAGACTGACAAAATGGAAAAGCTTACGAGAACTTACTTAAGGGAAGTAGTGCGACTGCATGGTGTTCCGATATCCATTATCTCCGATAGAGATAGTAGATTCACTTCAAGATTCTGGCAGTCACTACAAAGTTCCCTGGGGACTAGGCTAGACATGAGTACAGCCTACCACCCACAAACAGACGGGCAAAGTGAGAGAACGATACAAACTTTAGAAGATATGCTGAGAGCCTGTGTGATTGACTTTGGAAAGGCATGGGATATCCATTTACCCCTTGTAGAATTTTCATACAACAATATTTATCATACAAGCATAAAGGTTGCTCCGTTTGAAGCCCTCTATGGTCGAAAGTGCAGATCCCCTCTGTACTAGACTGAAGTTGGTGATACCCAGTTAGCTAGAGGAAGAGTTCCTGAAAGCACTCTCACCGGTCCGGAAATCATACGAGAAACGACAGAGAAGATCGTTCAGATTCGTGAACAATTGAAAGCCTCTAGAGACCGATAGAAAAGCTACGCTGACCAAAGGAGGAAACCTTTGGAATTCCAGGTAGGAGACCACGTTTTATTAAAGGTCTCACCGTGGAAGGGTTTAATACGCTTTGGAAAGCGTGGGAAACTAAATCCAAGATACATAGGGCCCTTCGAGATTCTTGCCAGAAGGCTTACAAGCTTAACCTACCGCGTGAACTTAGTTACATACATCCAACCTTCCATGTCTCAAACTTGAAAAAGTGTCTGTCCGATGAGACTCTTGTTATTCCACTCGACGAGATCGATATCAACGAGAGCCTCAACTTTGTGGAAGAACCAGTAGAAATCATGGACCGAGAGGTCAAACAAACAAAAAAAAGTTGCATACCCATCGTGAAGGTTCACTGGAACGCCAAGCGAGGACCTGAATTCACATGGGAACGCGAAGATCAGATGAAACAAAAGTACCCTCATCTCTTTCATGTTCACTAGTATCTTTACTACTTTAAATTTTGGGACGAAATTCCCTCTAACGGGGGGATGATGTGACAACCCGATATTTCAACTCTTTGTAATGGCCTAATAAGTCAAGTATTGTAACCACTTTTGAGTTAAAGAAATTAACTTTGATAATAAAATGTCCAAAAAGTTTCTATTTAACTACCTACTATGTTTAATATCATTAAACCGGGATCGTACGTAAAAAGAATGCCCAAATCCGGCTTCGTATATTGAAGTTAAGATTTTTCCAAGTTCGGCTTAGCAGCAGACAGCTAAAAACTCGAATCGGAGATCGAGCGACTTTTGGCCGGAATGACCTAAACAAGAATCGAAGGTCTCGACAATGGTATTTCAGCGGTAAAAAGTCTGGCAAAAACCGACGTCAGATAAAGAAGTTATGAATTTTTAAAAAGGTTCCTTAATCACGACATTTTATAAATAAATAATAAAAATAATTTCATAATTTGCCAACGGAGTCTAAACGAAAGTTGTAGAGCGTAGTCTCACCTATGCGTGGATATAAAGACCATCGAAAATGGAGTTCGTATGAAGAAGATATAATTTTTTGAAGTTTATTAAATAAATTATATATAAATTTAAATCAAAAATCTGGTAATATCTGAAGGGGAGTCAGCGTTCTCATCCGAGTTACACGCCGCGTAGCCTCGTACGCCCCGCGTACGCGAAGGCCTTGGTCTCGGTCCGTCCACGTCGCCCCTATGCGAGCCTAGCCGATCCGTCCCATCCGAAGCGAAGTAGTCGAGGACTCGGTCACGAGTGACGCACGAGTACGCCCTACGTACCGAGGCTTCTCAGACCCCTATAAATAGAGATGCGAGGGTTCCGGGAAATTCACCCCATTTCTCTCATTTCTCTCACGATATTGCCTCGATTTCCGTGCCCGCACTACCCCGAAGCCCTGGTCATTTTGCTCAAGTCCCGAAGGTCGATTTTACTCCTGAGATTCCCGAGAATCCAGAGAAACATCCGTTTCCCGAGACGAAACTCTGCTCGGTTTTCCATCTCGCTATCTTCAAACTTTCAAGTGAGTTCATACCCCTTAATTAACCCTTTTTAAATATTCTAAATGCTTTTAGATGCTTTCTAAGGGGGGGGAAATACAAGTAAAACACACGACTACTATCGGGTGTTATGTATAAAGATTATTATACACTATTATTAAGTAGAATCATATGTGATTTATAAACTTTATAGGGAACTCTCGTATACAAAATATATTACAATAGAAATCCTATCTTTAAAAATATAAATTAATGTAATGCATGTATAAACTAAACATTTTCCTAGATTTAATGTATATGTGCCTATCTTAGGCTCTACAAAAATCTATACTTTCATAACAAATGATTCCTTTTCTAGGTATTTCTAAACAAACGAGACACACTTTTAGAAAACTATAATAGGTATAGTTTTACGAGCAAATTTCTAACTTTTACGTACTAGAAACACGAATTTCAAGAAGTCACTTTCATATACAAGAACAAACGAAACATTTTAACAAGTAGATCTGTTTTTATACTACTCTTTGTGAGACATTAACTTCACGTACGTTCGAGTACACATTTCAAGTCCTGTATTATATACCAGAATCCCTTGGAGGGGGAGCATGGTGTTTGTGTATAGATCTATACGGGCTTGACAACCCGCGCCTTGACTGTTAGCTACAGTCCACCATTTGAGGTGACAAACGTCATAACATTCCAACGCCTGAAGAACGTTGTGTATAGGCATCCCGAGTCAATAGTATGGTTATAAAACTCACATGAGGTATTAAAAATACATTGATTTACGAGGTTTTCAAACATATTGGTTATTTTTACACTTACATACATTTTTGGAAACAAACTTTGGTCTTGAGAGAAGATTACTTTTATACTAGTAGAAAATATAGGATTTTCTAAAAACAAACAAACAAGGAAAAAACATTTCATTACATACCAACATTGTCATTTAAATACTTATGAAACTCACCAGCTTAAATGTTGATCTACTCTTTCAAAATTACTTGTATGTCCCAGGGATTCAGTAACTACATGTAACAATACGCTTTTGAAGAAGGGACGCTGCGGCGCCACTTAAATCTCACATTTTGACATCATATTGTAATTGGTTTTGAACATGTACCTTTTGAAAAATGTAAACTTTAAATTATATATATGATGGTTGTATTGCTTTCTTTACTATGTATTCATTTGTTACGTTACCACATGAAGTCATTTGCCCCCGAACATTTCCACCGTTCAGGTTTGGGGGTGTGACACAAAGAACCTTGGAATTTGGTACCTTGGAGATTACAACTTTCTATTGCAAGCTTATTCTGATTCTAATTATGGTGGACTTCAACTTGATCAGAAGAGAACACCCGGTGGTTGTCAATTTCTTGGTGATAGATTGGTTAGCTGGTCATCGTAGAATAGAATTGCATAACACTTTTAACAGTCAAAGCAGAATACATTGTTGCTGCTAGATACACCTCTCGATTTCTATGGATGAAATCTCAGATGTTAGAGTATGGTTTCCAGTTTCAACAGATTTCGATCTGCTGCGATTCTCAGAGTGTGATTACGATCTCGCATAATCCGATCCAGCACTCCATCACCAAACGTATTGATATTTGGTGCCATTTTATTAAATATCGTGTTTTAAAAGGTAAGATTGAGCTCATTTTTGTTCCATCTGACGATGAGATTGCTGATGTCTTTACTATTGCATTAGACGAAACCAAATTTAATGTCTTTCTGAACAAATAGGGAATGATGATGCTTGATCCTATGCTTTTCCAAGAAGTCTGTACACTTGATGGAAACATCGGAAAGTCAAATAATTTCGAGCTAAACAATTTTCACTTCAGAATTGTTTCTTCTTAGAGAACTAAGAATCACTATATGTCTTTTTTTCTAACCTTTCTTTTAGTGTTGAGCTCTCAGATTGATGGTCATCATCTTGCAAAGTTGCATCTTAATTATCTTTTATCATAGATCTTGAGATCTAAAATTTCACATTCCGATCGGTTCATAATAAGCTTGTTTTAGAATTCAAATCTGATGCGGTATTGTGATTTCACTTCATCTCTTTTCCGATCTCTAATCCTTTAGCTCTCGGAATCTCTCAAATTTCTTTCAAATGTTTGTCTAAGATCTTTCATGTAACTTTTGTTTCTCATATCTATTCATGAAGTTGTGCCACTTCTCGGATCAATATCAGACATTAGTACTTAATTTTCCGATTCTTAGAAGTATCTTATGTCGGTTCATCTTTGAATTCTTTTGTTCCAAGGTGTCTCTTTAATAACAATAAATGTGATTTTAAGGTTATCTTTAACTGTACTTTCCGAATCAACCAAAAATGTTTACCTAATATATATTAACCTTTAGTCCAAACAAAACATGCTTTGGAACACATTTCAATAAAAAAACTTAGTAATTCTATGATACTAAATCAACGGTTACCCTTTTTAGCAAAGACAAGTCTTTTCACCATGGTTGGTAACTGTTACATAGGGGTAATTTGTAGACCCATCCTTTTAATGTAACGCATTTATTAGTCAGGTGTCATCATTTACTTTCGATCCGATCCAAAAACATCCCACCTATATAAGGATTTTTAATCCTGAATTGTTCCATCTTCATGCTCTTTATCTCTCTCATTTCCTATAACCTTTCCATCTATAATCTATGTTCATCTTGTTCTTCTCAAACATTCAACAAATCCATCGAAAACAACCGAATCTCCATCAAATAAGAAATTGTCCAAAGGCTCTACATCATCTTCTTTAGATGCACCTATCTTGAAAGACACAAAACAACTACTTTCTCTTCACCTAAATGATTATGACGAATTTGTTCAAGTCATGATTAAGTTTATCTCGCACCACCCCATTGTAGTTCTACTTACCAATATTCCAAGCCCTAATTTCCCACTATGTCTACTTCATAAAGCCTTCGAACGAAGGACACCTTTCTTAGAGATATTGAATGCACAATCACTGATGACAGGATTGTTCCTGTAATGAAGGACACCTTTCTTAGAGATACTGGGGTTTCTTCAAATCCTGAAGGTTTTTAAGCAGTTGAGCCTACTATAATGCAATTATAAGAATATTTTAATCAAATTGGGTTCAAAGGCGTTTAAAAATCGAAGGAGTTCAAGAGGTCATCTATTCTTGGGTTGTGGACAATTATAATGCTTATGGTGATGAAGGGTTTATCTAGAAAACATGGAGAAATGGACTCCATGAGCATGGATTATCTCTTCCTAGTATACAACATCTACACTGGCAAAACCAACTATGTCGATCTACCAGAAATGTTATGGCAGGATTTTCGAAAATTTTCCATTTGTCAGAAATCTAATGAGATCTCGAGTTCGAGATTTTGGGCTCTTACTCTTCAACAGATCTACACTGAACGATGTGGATTGGTTCCCTTGATGTCCGATCCACCTGAGGTGTACTATACTTTTAAATTTATTAAAACTTATCATCTTCCAAAACATTTTTCCTTTGGTCCTATCCGACTCTTACCTCAACACATGTTGAACTCTCAATACCACCTACACATAATATGTCCAAAACATTTTTCCTTTGTAGTCTCAATACCACCTACACACACTAACATGGAGTATACACATAATATGTCCCCATCCTCTTAAAAGGATGGTGCTGGCATTGAACAAAGTTCCTTGCACCCTATTGAACACACCCATGAGTCGTTGTTAAACTTATTCCTTCTACACAATCATGAATTGAAGCCCTTAACATAGTTCCTAAGCTTCCGGAGCCAAGGATTGTCCATCCTACCTCGGAAGCCGCAACCGAGCAGATACCCACCAAAAGTTAAGGAAGTTCGGTTTATACTAATATCAATTGGAATGATACACTTTATAGGGCTCAAGTCAGGCATCGTGATCTAACCTTAGATCAAATTGAGTTTGTGCTCCTTGGAATGAGAACTCGAGCACTTCGCAGCAAGCTAACAATGAAACGTCCCATCAATTCTGATGTTGACGCTCTTTTTCATGCTTCAACCAAGCCAAAAATTGATGATGTTCTCGGTAAAGTGGATGATCCATCAATTAAAGAAGCTAAGAAGAATCATAAAGCAGATGTAACCGATTCAATGCAATATTGGATGACCATCCTCTGAAAGAAGATCAATTTGTAGGAGATGTTCCCATTACCAATCCAGTCTCGGTCGTCCTCCTCACTATGACCATGCCGATGATGAAGTACAGATTGAGTTTGCCAATACTCAAGTTAATTTTTCGAGCCGTCTTCCTATCAGATGCAACTCTCAATTTCTTCAAGTATCTTCCTCAAAACTACAAATTTATTTTCAATCATCTTCTAAAGAAATGGATCTTTAAGCCAAAGATAATGAAACAAACAAAGGTGGTGATGATACTAAAGGTGTTTATGAATCGGATGATAATGATGATGATGACGACGACGAAGATGATGATGATGATGATGCTAATGATGACGATGATGATGATGATGATGACGATGATGATGTGAAATCTAAAGGATCTCGTTCCTACAAAGCATCTTCTAATGAATAGGTTGTTGATCGTTTTTCTATTTTGGATCTCTGAGACAATGTTGACAATGTTAATTCCAAAGTTGACACAATCAATCTAAAGTCGGATCACTTGACGCTAAGATTGATTTAGCAATAAAATCTCTTTCCGAGATCAAGGCTAATGCTCCCTCAAAACATGATAGAGCCAACCAACTATATCAATACATCTCTCTTCGATTGAAGCATACATTGGAAGAATCTAAATAGAGATACAAAGACAACCTCGGTCACCATATCTCCACCAGTTCTGTAATGCTCAAAATTCATGACGTTATGATTTCTGCTACCAATGAACTCATCAAGTAGACTCATGTCTGTCATGAAAAAAAATCAAATATTGGAGAATGAATGGAGAAGGTGATCATAATAGTGAGTTAGTGAAAGTTGTACTTGTCCTACCATTTGTCAAAAAGCAACCCTCAAAAATCATTTCCAACGAATAAAAGCAAAAATGGTCCTATGTTGTTTGGCCATGAAATCTTACAGAAGTATTTAAACGAAGCAGTGAAAAGGAAAAGTTAAAAACAAAGCTCACTACTGATGCATTTTGAGCTACTCAAAAGAATTCCATCTCAGTTCCCTCTCCTAAAATTGTTGAAATCGATCAAGGTTCCCCAATTCGAAAAGATGATGATATTTCGGCACTGTAATTAGTTCTACCAACTTTCGACATATTCTTAACTCATATATCTCATCCACTCACTCAAGTCACTCCTGGAGCACCTATCAAAGAAAAAGGCAAGGGAATTTTGTTTGAGCCGATTAGCCCGATGAATTCATCAAAAAAGTCTGAGGGTGGGCCACAAGATCAGATCAATCAAGCAATCCAAGAAAGCCTAAGTTTGCAAGCTCAAAAGGGTTCACCTAACCCTTTCTTTGGGATTTCTCCTCTCTTCAGTAATGGAATCCCGCATTAGCATCATATGGTGCCCTATATGAGTTATGACCTTCCAATCTCGGACGTCGATCAACTTGATCTTTTGAGATCTCCACATGCACAATTCTACATTAAGTTCTCTCCGTTCCATCCAAATGAAGATATTGAAACCGTTATCCGAATAGAAAGAGAAAGGCTTAAAAGTTTTTATGCCACCAATGCACTTCCAGAGAAACAAGTGTGGTCAAAACAAAGGATCACTCAAATCAGTGGATGTAGAATGAAAGTGTTAAGAAAATTTGGATTTGATTGTCTCCTCCACAACTACTTTATATTTCAAAACTCCCAGAAAAGGTGTACGATCACTGATGTTGATTTCTCAACCATCAATCCAAGCAATGTACTCATGGTTGCAGTCATCTCAAAGATAAACAGGATAGTCAAACGAGCATTGGTGCATGAAGTGCAACATTAAGTTTTCTGAAAGACTACATAGCTGAATTCAGACGATAACACATCGAATTTTCTCCAATGTTTAAAACCGACAAACTCCTTACTCCAACTGACATCTCACTGGAAGAGATTGACTTGCTGAATAAAGGTCCAATTTCCGTACCAAAACCCGAATATATCTACAGGAAGAATAATTTATGATAAAAAACAGAATTCCTCAGAGCTGGGTAGAAGCACTTGGTTCATACCAATCTACTTCAAAAGATCATTGCCAAGACAGTCAAATTAGAACATTTGAAGCAAGTAAAGGAGTTGTTGATCAAACAACTTCAATGGTGGATCGAAGAAAGAACGTAGTTTGAAAACTGCCTACCTGTTTGTATTTGGCGAAAAAGTATAAAAGTTAGTGGATTTCTAGGCCACTAAGGGGGAGATTGCTAGTTCATGAAAAGTGCCACTTAGTTAATCTGAGCCAAGTTATCTTTGAGATGGTGCTTATTCTGAAGTTAGTAGAGTTTCCGAGAAGAATCAAGTTCAGAGTTTCTCTTGTTTCTGAGATTAGCAAAAGTACATTTTGTTGTTTAGTGTTTATTATGTGGTATCTTACACTAGACAAGATCAACAACAAAACTCCATGTTAGGCTATTGATCTTCAGTCCAAGCACACTTTACTAGAATTTGTCTTTTATAACCTTTTTGGCTATGAAATAAGTGTCAACCTTTGTAATTAGCATGTAACTTGAGAACCACTTCACTTCTATCAAATCGAGAATTATTTAGTCAATAATTTCTCTAACATTCTTTTTGTTCTTAATATTTTTCATTGTTCATACTTTAATGTTCTATCTTTTACTTTGAGCATTTATTTGAGTTATATTATTCAAGGATTGACTGGTTTGTCCAAACTTGACTGGACTTATATTACAAGCAATGATTGTCGTTATTTTTCTCAAGGTTTGAGTTTTAAAATCTTGTCCGCACAAATCCGTTAACTCACAAATAAATTATCACATATTATGTTCACATTATAAATTATAAAAACAAACTTCATGTGATTTTTATTTTGAAAATTATTTAAGCATGTGAAAAACTAATTTACTAAATATACATAATAACCAACATTATAATAAATAACTCAAGCATGCAAATTTAGTGCAAAACAAGCCATGATCTAATGACACTTTTATGAGACAACTTAAAAGATTCAAGTCCCTTCCTAAGGGACTAAATGGACCACATAGTATTCATTTTGACTTCATGCTCGCACTTGCAATGACACCTAACTTTGTTGCAATTTTATAAGACTTTTGATAAAAGTTATAAACTTTTATAAAAAGAAAGTTATAAAACCATGGGGACATCCAAGAATCTTAAAAATGTCAATCTTTTTCATCTTGATACATTTTATATAAAATAGATCTAGTCTAAAACTAATGTGTTACATAAAATAACAAAGATGAAAAACTAGTTAGTTATCATTACACACGATAATGAATAAAAGAATATTACAACCATTTTAATGAATCAACACTAATAAAAAAAAATAAGGTCCATGTCTTGTTTATGCGTCCTAAAATATATTTAGCTTACAAAACAACCTTTGTTTTTCTAAGACAACTTCAGTGAAAATTGCATTCAAATTTTTTCACATTAAATAACAATTAAGAAATTGTCATAGAAAATATGTATGAACTTGTTTTCTGACAACAAGAAGTTATCTGCATTTTTCATAATCCAAGATTATCCTAATAATCATTAATTATAACCAAACTTGCAAGGTACTTCCATTACCAATTGTTGGCAATTATTCAAAAATAGTTTCAAAAACTCAAGAAATTTGGTAAACGGAAGACTTAAATATTGAATAACATAACTACTTTATTCCCACCAAGGATCATCTTGAAAGAGATGGAAAGGAAAACAATAAACAAAAGGGAGCTAAAATATGAACAACCTTTGTAGTCCTTTCAATCCTCAAAGGGAGGCTCGGAATATGATGAAGAAAGTTAAGATCCAAACTAGAAGCTCTTTATAATGTGTCCATCCAAAAAAATCTCCAACCACTAAGGAATGCTAGTTCTTCATTTTAAAGGAGTTTATATTAAGCCTTTAAGACATTTACAAAATAAGCCTTCAAATGTGATCAAACTCTAAACACCAAAATGACAACCAAGTTGCAAATGAGGGAGAAGGGAAAACACCCTCTTGCTCTCGGATTTAGGCAAAAAACAATAAACAAAAGCTAGATATTTTTTTGTCTCTCTTAATATATACACTTACACATATGTAGAAGATCATAGTTCCATTGAATAAGAACTAGTCTTCCAATTAAGAGCATGTAAGTGTAAGGAAGTCAAAGAAAGCTAAGCATCATGCTTATTCCTTGCTTGGACGGTCCCAAGAGAGAGGGTGAATGGAATGAAACCTCATCATTTAATAAAATTCTACACAACTTAGAGAAATGGTCCATTACTAGTCCAAAAAGGTGTGGGTAACATTTAAACCATGTTATATGATTAAAATGTAGCTAGTTAAAGTATTTATAACTATTATTTCCATGAAACAATAATTTCCTAATTTATTTCGAGTGATGATTTAATTTATTAACAATTATATTATTTAATAAATAATCAATTAGTATTTATTTCTTATATGGTGTGACCATATATGATCATATGTTATTATCAAATATGATTTCATAATGCTCCTTGAGCATACAAGATCTTTCACTATATGCTTCGGCTATTAGATCAATCATGTACGCTATGACTTATACTCATCTTGATGTTTCTTATTCCTTGATCATGGTTATCGATATCAAGATATGTAGCACCTGGTTCTTGGTATGTACTTTTATTTAAGTGTTTTGCATTTTTGGCCTAGGACTCGGCGAGTTGAAGGGCCAACTCGTTGAGTAGGAGCGGGTTTGGACACATGAATTATGTGGCGGACTCATCGAGTCGACGGCCAGACTCGACGAGTAGGCTCTGACTGGACAAAAACCCTAATATGAGGGTTTTCACCCTATTTAATCATCTCTTTCAGCTACCACTCGTCCCTATTGCTCCCAGAAACCCTCCATAGCAAACCCTAACTGAGTGTGTGAAGATCTAAAGGCATTTGTGATGATTTTGGTAGTTTTGTTCACAAGGAAGAAGGAAGAGCATAGAAGGATCAAGAGGAGACTGAAGGATTCGAGTTTGGTACATCATTTGCAGTCTTTGAAAGGTATAAAGTCTATACCTTGTGTAACGCCTGTAGATCAGGGCTAGTCAATTTAGAGACGATAACCGTCAAAAATGACTTTTTGATAAAAAATTATTTAAAATGAATAATCTTAACTAAGTTGTAGTATATGTTACAAGGATTATGTACATATAAAGAACGCCGAAATCCGAGTTATAACAAAGAAGTTATGACCTGTCGAAGTTTCGCGATAGAACCGGCACGACACAGTGCGACGTAAAAAGTGAATTTACGTTAGAGCGATATTTAGCCTTAGCAATCTAAATGAGAATCGAAGATCTCGTTATTGGTATCAAAGCGATAAAAAGTTAGGCAAGAACGGACGTCAAACGAAGAAGTTATGAATTTATAACGAAATTTTCTGTCCCGGCCTATTAAAAATAAAGTTAAAATTAGCCGACGGAATCTAAACGAAAGTTGTAGAGCGTAGTCTCACCTTCGCGTGGATATAAAGAACGTCGATAACGGAGTTCCTATGAAGAAGATATGAATTTCCGAAGTTTATTAAATAATTTAAATTTAAATTTAATCTTTAATTCCGGTATTATCCGAAGAGGAGTCATCGGACTCATCCGAAGTACGCCCCGCGTACACCGAGGATGTCAACACTCGCACTCGAGAACTTCGGATACGTAAGCAGTGACGATTTCGGACCAGTACGCCCCGCGTACTCCGAGGCTCCAGCCTCTTATAAATAGGATGCGAGGGCAGCCGGCTCATTTGCTATTTTTCTCTCTTCTCTCTCCCGTTTTGCATCGATTTGCGTGCCAGAAGTACCCCGAAGCCCCGGTAATATTCTCGAGCCCCGAAGCAAGTCCCGAGATCCCGAAGATCCCGAGAAGTGCGATTCCCGAGCCGAAGCTCTGCCCGCGAGAAGTTCGATTTTTGTAGAGATCTTCCAGATCTACTGAGGATTACTACTTCTGCAAGCCGTAGTGCTGTCCGGGCATCGTCTAATCAAGTAAGTGTGTAGTTACTTTCTTCTAACGCATAATAATGAAGTATTTACTATGAAATACGTGCTATGTGTTATATATTAATTGTCTATATGAGATGGGCTTGGAATTGATTTTTTGTATGGGTGCTAAATGATTTACATTATATATGTAATTTATATCTACAAATATGTTGGGTAGAACGTGGGTAGATGAAATAGTTGATGTGTGTTGAAAGAATGTGATAAGAGAAAGGTGAGGATATAATGGTGATGATAATTAGGTGATGATAGATAGGTGATGAATTTACGAGTCCAGGCGATGTTGTGGCTACGTATTCATGCGATGATAGTCTGTCCCTTATTATGAATTACGAGTCCAGGCGATGTTGTGGCTGCGTATTCATGCGATGATAGTCTAACCCTTATTATGATTTACGAGTCCAGGCGATGTTGTGGCCGTGTAATCATGCGATGATACCTTAACCTTTACTAGACATATATTGAGGGAGTGATCCCCGAATTAGTATTGTCTATATGATACAAACGATGATCCTTAGGAAAAGTTCTTAGGAACAAACATATAATGAAATAAGATGTAAGGAGATGAGAGGTAAACATGATATAGGAGATGACCCTTAGGATAATATCTTTTGGGAAGATTAAATGAAGATAATGGGAATGGGTAATTGGGTTGATTGTTTGATAATGGAATATAATAAATGTATTATTGTGGGTTGAAAACCCTATACGCTCACCAGGCTCCCAAGCTTGACCCACTCAGTTTTCTTTGCATTACAGGTGATGGCACAAGAGTATAAGTTGGTGGACTTGACGAGAGATTTTGGATTATAGATCAGTAGTTATAAATAACTATTGTAAGGTTTATTTTATATTGTTTATGCTTTTGGTCTGTATCGAACATGACATCCCGAGGTTTTATTATTTAATGAAAATACATTCTCTTTGAGAAACGTTTTGATAAATTTTATCATATTTTATTTTGGGAACAAATTCCGCAACTCTTTTAATCAAAAGATTACTCTGATTTTATAAAACAAAGCATAAACAAATCGGTCTTTTCTGGCCGTGAAATTGGGGATGTCACAGTTGGCATCAGAGCATTAGTTTAAGCGAACTAGGAATTTGTAGGATTTCTAGACTTAAACTTAGGATGCTAAGTGGAGATTGTGAGATGTGTGTTTGTTAAATTTTAGGCACGAGCACTAGCTTATCTTAGGAAAGTTGCCTGAGATGCTTTTATGTGCTAAATGTTATATGTTACCATATATGATATTATTTGTTCGGATCTATGGTCTGTTGCCGACCGGATCTGGAAACCTTATATGTGTAGGATTCTAAGCGTACGACTACGATATTAGAACTAGCATGTAAACGTTTCGGAGTGATAAGGATGATTTGAATATCTGTCGTGAATAAGGATCTAATTTCACCTTATTCGGTGTATAGATCAAAATGACAAGAACCAGGAGTGGAGCTGGAAACGTGAACGAAAACAGGAATCAACCACCTGTGGTTGAGCGAGTGGGCGTGGTAGCAGCAACACCTGAACCAATCATAATGGCTGGAGTGCGAACCATGATTCAAGCCATGATGGCTGAACAAAAGGAGGAAATGAGAGAATTGTTGCTGAACAACAGGAGTGAACCCTCAATACCAGTTGAACAGCCTGAGCTGAATGAGGGGCAGTCAGAGGAAGGGAACTATAGTGGGACCATTGGTCAAGCCAACCCACCAATAGTTTGCCGAAACAATCAAGATGGAGACAATGATGGACGTGGATGCAAGTACAAGGATTTCATGGCATCCAAACCACCATGTCTTTCTGAGAGCCCGACACCGGTGCAAGTCATGCACTCGATCTCCGAGATGGAGACAACGTTTGAAAGTTGCGAGTGTAGCAACAGACAGAAGACCGCTCTTGCAATCCCTCTATTAAAATCTGGAGTACTGAGCTGGTGGAAGTTACTGGCCGGTTCAATGCCCAAGGGGGAAGCTAGGAAGATGTCTTGGGAAGAGTTCATGGAGCAAATGAAAATGCAATACTGCTCTGAGCAGGATCTTCTGGAAATCAACAATGAGTTCCAAAATTTAAAGAAGGGAAAATTGAGCGTCACTGAATACGCTACAAGATTTACGGAGAAGATGAAGCTTATTCCATACCTAATTCCAACTGAACTTTCCAAGGTCAACAAGTTTGCCAATGGATTACCAGCGGACTTTGGTCCGATAGTCAAGCAAGCAACCACTCTGAAGGCCACCATCTGGGCAGCCAAGAATGTGGAGACCCAAATAGGGGAAAAGGGTCTAGAGAGAGTTGAAGTTGGAGGGAAAAGGAAACACGAGGGATCTTCAATTATCGACAAAGAAACCAAACTCTCGAAATCCGGAGGAAAAGATGAAACCAAGTGGTGTGAAAAGTGCAAGAAAAAGCACTTCGGAAGATGCGATGGAGAAGTGACCTGCTATAAGTGTGGTAGGACCGGTCACTATTCCAGAGATTGTACATTCGACAATAGGAAGTGTTACGAATGTGGAGATGGTGGTCATATTTCGAAGAACTGCCCAAAGAAGGACAAAGCTACAAAGAAAAACATACCGCCACAGCCAAGGGCATTCCACATGATCCTCGACGAAGCGAATCAAGGATGAGGATTTTATATCCAACGATCATGTTATGAAGTAACAATGCGAATAATAACTTATGATGTAGCCTATTAGAGGCATAGTATAGGGTCAACTTGAACTTTTGTGTAATAGTTTCAAGAATTAATATAAACCCTGGTTTTGTTATCTGATGTGTTGAATGATTATATGATTTATGTATGGTGACTTGGTTAACTGCGAGACAATACTTGGGACGAGTATGAGTAGGTGTGAATGGTAGTAGAGATCTATACTACTGGAAGCACAGGACTCACGCTTGGATCATGGGAAGTCGCAAAGTTACCAAGAAGCTAGTAATTGATTCCGTTTTATTCAAGTATGTCATTACCATTGTTTCGGTAATGTCTAGTAAAATAGTTGTTATTCCGACCCTAGGCTTCATATCAATTGAGTCCGACTACGATGAGAGGTCATCGGGACACGACCCATTGGTTAGTTACTATAGATAAATGAATGTATTTATCCTAAGAAGAAGGAGTCCACAATAAGGATTTATTTTGTAACTTGAAGGTTACGATTGAAAGTCCAACATAGCATGAAAAGAAGATGAAAGATTGAGCATCACGTTTATTAATAAGGATGGAAATTTATCGTAAGGACGGTTTCGTTGATGATTCCGAAACGTAATCATCCTAAGGGGGAGATAATTGTAACGCCCGTAGATCAGGGCTTGTCAATTTAGAGACGATAAGCGTCAAAAATGACTTTTTGATAAAAGATTATTTAGAATGAATAATCTTAACTAAGTTGTATTATATGTTACAAGGATTCCATACATATAAAGAAC
Organism: Lactuca sativa; assembly: GCF_002870075.4. NCBI lineage: Eukaryota > Viridiplantae > Streptophyta > Magnoliopsida > Asterales > Asteraceae > Lactuca > Lactuca sativa. The sequence continues at coordinate 49,262,875 of NC_056629.2, read as the reverse complement.
GCCGAAATCCAAGTTATAACAAAGAAGTTATGACCTGTCGAAGTTTCGTGATAGAACCGGCACGACACAGCGCGACGTAAAAAGTGAATTTAGGTTAGAGCGATATTTAGCCTTAGAAATCTAAACGAGAATCGAAGATCTTGTTGTTGGTATCAAAGCGATAAAAAGTTAGGCGAGAACGGACGTCAAACGAAGAAGTTATGAATTTATAATGAAATTTTCTGTCCCGGCCTATTAAAAATAAATAATAAAAATAAAGTTAAAATTAGCCGATGGAGTCTAAACGAAAGTTGTAGAGCGTAGTCTCACCTTCGCGTGGATATAAAGAACGTCGATAACGGAGTTTCTATGAAGAAGATATGAATTTCCGAATTTTATTAAATAATTTAAATTTAAATTTAATCTTTAATTCCGGTATTATCCGAAGAGGAGTCATCGGACTCATCCGAAGTACGCCACGCGTACACCGAGGATGTCGACACTCGCACTCGAGGACTTCAGATACGTAAGCAGTGACGATTTCGGACTAGTACGCCCCGCGTACTCCGAGGCTCCAGCCTCTTATAAATAGGATGCGAGGGCAGCCGGCTCATTTGCTATTTTTCTCTCTTCTCTCTCCCGTTTTGCATCGATTTGCGTGCCAGAAGTACCCCGAAACCCCGGTAATATTCTCGAGCCCCGAAGCAAGTTCCGAGATCCCGAAGATCCCGAGAAGTGCGATTCCCGAGCCGAAGCTCTGCCCGCAAGAAGTTCGATTTTTGTAGAGATTTTCCAGATCTGCTAAGGATTACTACTTCTGCAAGCCATAGTGCTGTCTGGGCATCGTCTAATCAAGTGAGTGTGTAGTTACTTTCTTCTAACGCATAATTATGAAGTATTTGCTATGAAATACGTGCTATGTGTTATATATTAAGTGTCTGTATAAGATGGGCTTGGAATTGATGTTTTTGTATGGGTGTTAAATGATTTACATTATATATGTAATTTATATCTACAAATATGTTGGGTAGAACATGTGTAGATGAAATAGTTGATGTGTGTTGAAAGAATGTGATAAGAGAAAGGTGAGGATATAATGGTGAGGATAATTAGGTGATGATAGATAGGTGATGAATTTACGAGTCCAGGCGATGTTGTGGCTACGTATTCATGCGATGATAGTCTATCCCTTATTATGAATTACGAGTCCAGGCGATGTTGGGGCTGCGTATTCATGCGATGATAGTCTAACCCTTATTATGATTTACGAGTCCAGGCGATGTTGTGGCCGTGTAATCATGCGATGATACCTTAACCTTTACTAGACATATATTGAGGGAGTGATCCCCGAATTAGTATTGTCTATATGATACAAACGATGATCCTTAGGAAAAGTTCTTAGGAACAAACATATAATGAAATAAGATGTAAGGAGATGAGAGGTAAACATGATATAGGAGATGACCCTTAGGATAATATCTTTTGGGAAGATTAAATGAAGATAATGGGAATGGGTAATTGGGTTGATTGTTTGATAATGGAATATAATAAATGTATTATTGTGGGTTGAAAACCCTATACGCTTACCAGGCTCCCAAGCTTGACCCACTCAGTTTTCTTTGCATTACAGGTGATGGCACAAGAGTATAAGTTGGTGGACTTGACGAGAGATTTTGGATTATAGATCAGTAGTTATAAATAACTGTTGTAAGGTTTATTTTATATTGTTTATGCTTTTGGTCTGTATCGAACATGACATCCCGAGGTTTTATTATTTAATGAAAATACATTCTCTTTGAGAAACGTTTTGATAAATTTTATCATATTTTATTTTGGGAACAAATTCCGCAACTCTTTTAATCAAAAGATTACTCTGATTTTATAAAACAAAGCATAAACAAATCGGTCTTTTCTGGCCGTGAAATTGGGGATGTCACAGTTGGCATCAGAGCATTAGTTTAAGCGAACTAGGAATTTGTAGGATTTCTAGACTTAAACTTAGGATGCTAAGTGGAGATTGTGAGATGTGTGTTTGTTAAATTTTAGGCACGAGCACTAGCTTATCTTAGGAAAGTTGCCTGAGATGCTTTTATGTGCTAAATGTTATATGTTACCATATATGATATTATTTGTTCGGATCTATGGTCTGTTGCCGACCGGATCTGGAAACCTTATATGTGTAGGATTCTAAGCGTACGACTACGATATTAGATATAGCATGTAAACGTTTCGGAGTGATAAGGATGATTTGAATATCTGTCGTGAATAAGGATCTAATTTCACCTTATTCGGTGTATAGATCAAAATGACAAGAACCAGGAGTGGAGCTGGAAACGTGAACGAAAACAGGAATCAACCACCTATGGTTGAGCGAGTGGGTGTGGTAGCAGCAACACCTGAACCAATCATAATGGCTGGAGTGCGAACCATGATTCAAGCCATGATGGCTGAACAAAAGGAGGAAATGAGAGAATTGTTGCTGAACAACAGGAATGAACCCTCAATACCAGTTGAACAGCCTGAGCTGAATGAGGGGCAGTCAGAGGAAGGGAACTATAGTGGGACCATTGGTCAAGCCAACCCACCAATAGTTTGCCGAAACAATCAAGATGGAGACAATGATGGACGTGGATGCAAGTACAAGGATTTCATGGCATCCAAACCACCATGTCTTTCTGAGAGCCCGACACCGGTGCAAGTCATGCACTTGATCTCCGAGATGGAGACAACGTTTGAAAGTTGCGAGTGTAGCAACAGACAGAAGACCGCTCTTGCAATCCCTCTATTAAAATCTGGAGTACTGAGCTGGTGGAAGTTACTGGCCGGTTCAATGCCCAAGGGGGAAGCTAGCAAGATGTCTTGGGAAGAGTTCATGGAGCAAATGAAAATGCAATACTGCTCTGAGCAGGATCTTCTGGAAATCAACAATGAGTTCCAAAATTTAAAGAAGGGAAAATTGAGCGTCACTGAATACGCTACAAGATTTACGGAGAAGATGAAGCTTATTCCATACCTAATTCCAACTGAACTTTCCAAGGTCAACAAGTTTGCCAATGGATTACCAGCGGACTTTGGTCCGATAGTCAAGCAAGCAACCACTCTGAAGGCCACCATCTGGGCAGCCAAGAATGTGGAGACCCAAATAAGGGAAAAGGGTCTAGAGAGAGTTGAAGTTGGAGGGAAAAGGAAACACGAGGGATCTTCAATTATCGACAAAGAAACCAAACTCTCGAAATCCGGAGGAAAAGATGAAACCAAGTGGTGTGAAAAGTGCAAGAAAAAGCACTTCGGAAGATGCAATGGAGAAGTAACCTGCTATAAGTGTGGTAGGACCGGTCACTATTCCATAGATTGTACATTCGACAATAGGAAGTGTTACGAATGTGGAGATGGTGGTCATATTTCGAAGAACTGCCCAAAGAAGGACAAAGCTGCAAAGAAAAACATACCGCCACAGCCAAGGGCATTCCACATGATCCTCGACGAAGCGAATCAAGGATGAGGATTTTATATCCAACGATCAAGTTATGAAGTAACAATGCGAATAATAACTTATGATGTAGCCTATTAGAGGCATAGTATAGGGTCAACTTGAACTTTTGTGTAATAGTTTCAAGAATTAATATAAACCCTGGTTTTGTTATCTGATGTGTTGAATGATTATATGATTTATGTATGGTGACTTGGGTATCTGCGAGACAATACTTGGGACGAGTATGAGTAGGTGTGAATGGTACTAGAGATCTATACTACCGGAAGCACAGGACTCACGCTTGGATCATGGGAAGTCGCAAAGTTACCAAGAAGCTAGTAATTGATTCCGTTTTATTCAAGTATGTCATTACCATTGTTTCGGTAATGTCTAGTAAAATAGTTGTTATTCCGACCCTAGGCTTCATATCAATTGAGTCCGACTACGATGAGAGGTCATCGGGACACGACCCATTGGTTAGTTACTATAGATAAACGAATGTATTTATCCTAAGAAGAAGAAGGAGTCCACAATAAGGATTTATTTTGTAACTTGAAGGTTACGATTGAAAGTCCAACGTAGTATGAAAAGCATCTGAAAGATTGAGCATCACGGTTATTAATAAGGATGGAAATTTATCGTAAGGACAGTTTCGTTGATGATTCCGGGACGTAATCATCCTAAGGGGGAGATAATTGTAACGCCCGTACATCAGGGCTAGTCAATTTAGAGACGATAAGCGTCAAAAATGACTTTTTGATAAAGATTATTTAGAACGAATAATCTTAACTAAGTTGTAGTATATGTTACAAGGATTCCGTACATATAAAGAACGCCGAAATCCGAGTTATAACAAAGAAGTTATGACCTGTCGAAGTTTCGCGACAGAACCGGCACGACACAGCGCGACGTAAAAAGTGAATTTACGTTAGAGCGATATTTAGCCTTAGCAATCTAAACGAGAATCGAAGATCTCGTTGTTGGTATCAAAGCGATAAAAAGTTAGGCGAGAACGGACGTCAAACGAAGAAGTTATGAATTTATAACGAAATTTTCTGTCCCGGCCTATTAAAAATAAAGTTAAAATTAGCCGACGGAATCTAAACGAAAGTTGTAGAGCGTAGTCTCACCTTCGCGTGGATATAAAGAATGTCGATAACGGAGTTCCTATGAAGAAGATATGAATTTCCGAAGTTTATTAAATAATTTAAATTTAAATTTAATCTTTAATTCCGGTATTATCCGAAGAGGAGTCATCGGACTCATCCGAAGTACGCCCCGCGTACACCGAGGATGTCAACACTCGCACTCGAGAACTTCGGATACGTAAGCAGTGACGATTTGGGACCAGTACGCCCCGCGTACTCCGAGGCTCCAGCCTCTTATAAATAGGATGCGAGGGCAGCCGGCTCATTTGCTATTTTTCTCTCTTCTCTCTCCCGTTTTGCATCGATTTGCGTGCCAGAAGTACCCCGAAGCCCCGGTAATATTCTCGAGCCCCGAAGCAAGTCCCGAGATCCCGAAGATCCCGAGAAGTGCGATTCCCGAGCCGAAGCTCTGCCCGCGAGAAGTTCGATTTTTGTAGAGATCTTCCAGATCTACTGAGGATTACTACTTCTGCAAACCGTAGTGTTGTCCGGGCATCGTCTAATCAAGTAAGTGTGTAGTTACTTTCTTCTAACGCATAATAATGAAGTATTTACTATGAAATACGTGCTATGTGTTATATATTAATTGTCTATATGAGATGGGCTTGGAATTGATTTTTTGTATGGGTGTTAAATGATTTACATTATATATGTAATTTATATCTACAAATATGTTGGGTAGAACATGGGTAGATGAAATAGTTGATGTGTGTTGAAAGAATGTGATAAGAGAAAGGTGAGGATATAATGGTGATGATAATTAGGTGATGATAGATAGGTGATGAATTTACGAGTCCAGGCGATGTTGTGGCTATGTATTCATGCGATGATAGTCTGTCCCTTATTATGAATTACGAGTCTAGGCGATGTTGGGGCTGCGTATTCATGCGATGATAGTCTAACCCTTATTATGATTTACGAGTCCAGGCGATGTTGTGGCCGTGTAATCATGCGATGATACCTTAACCTTTACTAGACATATATTGAGGGAGTGATCCCCGAATTAGTATTGTCTATATGATACAAACGATGATCCTTAGGAAAAGTTCTTAGGAACAAACATATAATGAAATAAGATGTAAGGAGATGAGAGGTAAACATGATATAGGAGATGACCCTTAGGATAATATCTTTTGGGAAGATTAAATGAAGATAATGGGAATGGGTAATTGGGTTGATTGTTTGATAATGTAATATAATAAATGTATTATTGTGGGTTGAAAACCCTATACGCTCACTAGGCTCCCAAGCTTGACCCACTCAGTTTTCTTTGCATTACAGGTGATGGCACAAGAGTATAAGTTGGTGGACTTGACGAGAGATTTTGGATTATAGATCAGTAGTTATAAATAACTGTTGTAAGGTTTATTTTATATTGTTTATGCTTTTGGTCTGTATCGAACATGACATCCCGAGGTTTTATTATTTAATGAAAATACATTCTCTTTGAGAAACGTTTTGATAAATTTTATCATATTTTATTTTGGGAACAAATTCCGCAACTCTTTTAATCAAAAGATTACTCTGATTTTATAAAACAAAGCATAAACAAATCGGTCTTTTCTGGCCGTGAAATTGGGGATGTCACAGTTGGCATCAGAGCATTAGTTTAAGCGAACTAGGAATTTGTAGGATTTCTAGACTTAAACTTAGGATGCTAAGTGGAGATTGTGAGATGTGTGTTTGTTAAATTTTAGGCACGAGCACTAGCTTATCTTAGGAAAGTTGCCTGAGATGCTTTTATGTGCTAAATGTTATATGTTACCATATATGATATTATTTGTTCGGATCTATGGTCTGTTGCCGACCGGATCTGGAAACCTTATATGTGTAGGATTCTAAGCGTACAACTACGATATTAGAACTAGCATGTAAACGTTTCGGAGTGATAAGGATGATTTGAATATCTGTCGTGAATAAGGATCTAATTTCACCTTATTCGGTGTATAGATCAAAATGACAAGAACCAGGAGTGGAGCTGGAAACGTGAACGAAAACAGGAATCAACCACCTGTGGTTGAGCGAGTGGGTGTGGTAGCAGCAATACCTGAACCAATCATAATGGCTGGAGTGCGAACCATGATTCAAGCCATGATGGCTGAACAAAAGGAGGAAATGAGAGAATTGTTGCTGAACAACAGGAGTGAACCCTCAATACCAGTTGAACAGCCTGAGCTGAATGAGGGGCAGTCAGAGGAAGGGAACTATAGTGGGACCATTGGTCAAGCCAACCCACCAATAGTTTGCCGAAACAATCAAGATGGAGACAATGATGGACGTGGATGCAAGTACAAGGATTTCATGGCATCCAAACCACCATGTCTTTCTGAGAGCCCGACACCAGTGCAAGTCATGCACTCGATCTCCGAGATGGAGACAACGTTTGAAAGTTGCGAGTGTAGCAACAGACAGAAGACCGCTCTTGCAATCCCTCTATTAAAATCTGGAGTACTGAGCTGGTGGAAGTTACTGGCCGGTTCAATGCCCAAGGGGGAAGCTAGCAAGATGTCTTGGGAAGAGTTCATGGAGCAAATGAAAATGCGATACTGCTCTGAGCAGGATCTTCTGGAAATCAACAATGAGTTCCAAAATTTAAAGAAGGGAAAATTGAGCGTCACTGAATACGCTACAAGATTTACGGAGAAGATGAAGCTTATTCCATACCTAATTCCAACTGAACTTTCCAAGGTCAACAAGTTTGCCAATGGATTACCAGCGGACTTTGGTCCGATAGTCAAGCAAGCAACCACTCTGAAGGCCACCATCTGGGCAGCCAAGAATGTGGAGACCCAAATAAGGGAAAAGGGTCTAGAGAGAGTTGAAGTTGGAGGGAAAAGGAAACACGAGGGATCTTCAATTATCGACAAAGAAACCAAACTCTCGAAATCCGGAGGAAAAGATGAAACCAAGTGGTGTGAAAAGTGCAAGAAAAAGCACTTCGGAAGATGCGATGGAGAAGTGACCTGCTATAAGTGTGGTAGGACCGGTCACTATTCCAGAGATTGTACATTCGACAATAGGAAGTGTTACGAATGTGGAGATGGTGGTCATATTTCGAAGAACTGCCCAAAGAAGGACAAAGCTACAAAGAAAAACATACCGCCACAGCCAAGGGCATTCCACATGATCCTCGACGAAGCGAATCAAGGATGAGGATTTTATATCCAACGATCATGTTATGAAGTAACAATGCGAATAATAACTTATGATGTAGCCTATTAGAGGCATAGTATAGGGTCAACTTGAACTTTTGTGTAATAGTTTCAAGAATTAATATAAACCCTGGTTTTGTTATCTGATGTGTTGAATGATTATATGATTTATGTATGGTGACTTGGTTAACTGCGAGACAATACTTGGGACGAGTATGAGTAGGTGTGAATGGTAGTAGAGATCTATACTACTGGAAGCACAGGACTCACGCTTGGATCATGGGAAGTCGCAAAGTTACCAAGAAGCTAGTAATTGATTCCGTTTTATTCAAGTATGTCATTACCATTGTTTCGGTAATGTCTAGTAAAATAGTTGTTATTCCGACCCTAGGCTTCATATCAATTGAGTCCGACTACGATGAGAGGTCATCGGGACACGACCCATTGGTTAGTTACTATAGATAAATGAATGTATTTATCCTAAGAAGAAGGAGTCCACAATAAGGATTTATTTTGTAACTTGAAGGTTACGATTGAAAGTCCAACATAGCATGAAAAGAAGATGAAAGATTGAGCATCACGTTTATTAATAAGGATGGAAATTTATCGTAAGGACGGTTTCGTTGATGATTCCGAAACGTAATCATCCTAAGGGGGAGATAATTGTAACGCCCGTAGATCAGGGCTTGTCAATTTAGAGACGATAAGCGTCAAAAATGACTTTTTGATAAAAGATTATTTAGAATGAATAATCTTAACTAAGTTGTATTATATGTTACAAGGATTCCATACATATAAAGAACGCCGAAATCCAAGTTATAACAAAGAAGTTATGACCTGTCGAAGTTTCGTGATAGAACCGGCACGACACAGCGCGACGTAAAAAGTGAATTTAGGTTAGAGCGATATTTAGCCTTAGAAATCTAAACGAGAATCGAAGATCTTGTTGTTGGTATCAAAGCGATAAAAAGTTAGGCGAGAACGGACGTCAAACGAAGAAGTTATGAATTTATAATGAAATTTTCTGTCCCGGCCTATTAAAAATAAATAATAAAAATAAAGTTAAAATTAGCCGATGGAGTCTAAACGAAAGTTGTAGAGCGTAGTCTCACCTTCGCGTGGATATAAAGAACGTCGATAACGGAGTTTCTATGAAGAAGATATGAATTTCCGAATTTTATTAAATAATTTAAATTTAAATTTAATCTTTAATTCCGGTATTATCCGAAGAGGAGTCATCGAACTCATCCGAAGTACGCCCCGCGTACACCGAGGATGTCGACACTCGCACTCGAGGACTTCAGATACGTAAGCAGTGACGATTTCGGACTAGTACGCCCCGCGTACTCCGAGGCTCCAGCCTCTTATAAATAGGATGCGAGGGCAGCCGGCTCATTTGCTATTTTTCTCTCTTCTCTCTCCCGTTTTGCATCGATTTGCGTGCCAGAAGTACCCCGAAACCCCGGTAATATTCTCGAGCCCCGAAGCAAGTTCCGAGATCCCGAAGATCCCGAGAAGTGCGATTCCCGAGCCGAAGCTCTGCCCACGAGAAGTTCGATTTTTGTAGAGATTTTTCAGATCTGCTAAGGATTACTACTTCTGCAAGCCATAGTGCTGTCTGGGCATCGTCTAATCAAGTGAGTGTGTAGTTACTTTCTTCTAACGCATAATTATGAAGTATTTGCTATGAAATACGTGCTATGTGTTATATATTAAGTGTCTATATAAGATGGGCTTGGAATTGATGTTTTTGTATGGGTGTTAAATGATTTACATTATATATGTAATTTATATCTACAAATATGTTGGGTAGAACATGTGTAGATGAAATAGTTGATGTGTGTTGAAAGAATGTGATAAGAGAAAGGTGAGGATATAATGGTGATGATAATTAGGTGATGATAGATAGGTGATGAATTTACGAGTCCAGGCGATGTTGTGGCTACGTATTCATGCGATGATAGTCTATCCCTTATTATGAATTACGAGTCCAGGCGATGTTGGGGCTGCGTATTCATGCGATGATAGTCTAACCCTTATTATGATTTACGAGTCCAGGCGATGTTGTGACCGTGTAATCATGCGATGATACCCTAACCTTTACTAGACATATATTGAGGGAGTGATCCCCGAATTAGTATTGTCTATATGATACAAATGATGATCCTTAGGAAAAGTTCTTAGGAACAAACATATAATGAAATAAGATGTAAGGAGATGAGAGGTAAACATGATATAGGAGATGACCCTTAGGATAATATCTTTTGGGAAGATTAAATGAAGATAATGGGAATGGGTAATTGGGTTGATTATTTGATAATGGAATATAATAAATGTATTATTGTGGGTTGAAAACCCTGTACGCTCACCAGGCTCCCAAGCCTGACCCACTCAGTTTTCTTTGCATTACAGGTGATGACAGAAGAGTATAAGTTGGTGGACTTGACGAGAGATTTTGGATTATAGATCAGTAGTTATAAATAACTGTTGTAAGGTTTATTTTATATTGTTTATGCTTTTTGTCTGTATCGAACATGACATCGCGAGGTTTTATTATTTAATGAAAATACATTCTCTTTGAGAAACGTTTTGATAAATTTTATCATATTTTATTTTGGGAACAAATTCCGCAACTCTTTTAATCAAAAGATTACTCTGATTTTATAAAACAAAGCATAAACAAATCGGTCTTTTCTGGCCGTGAAATTGGGGATGTCACACCTTGCTTATTCATTTGTTAGATCCCTTTTTGGGGAAGATTTAGGGCTTTTTAAGCCATATGAGGTAGCCAACCATGATTGCAAACATGGTTGGGGGTCAAGACTTCAGATCTAGGACATGGGAGGGGCCACAAGGCAGATTTGGGTTACTTTTGCACCCATGGAAGCTCCATGCAATCTAATAGCTTCTTTTAGGGCCTTTTAGACTCAAAGTCCCATGCATGCACGTAAATTTCATAACTTTACATGCTAGATTGATCATAGGAGCATATATCTATCATTTGGTCAAGAGTTGTACACCAGAAATCGAGAAATGGGACTTGGACGTTATCAACTCGGCGAGTCGCTCTTAGGACTCAACGAGTCTGAGACTTAACTCCCCTTTTCTGTTAGGGTTCGGGGGAACCTAGTTGGGTGTTAGAAGGGTATTATAGGGTTCAAAGGAGTGACCGAACTTATTGGACTTAGCCTTAGACTTGGAGTTCATGGGACTCGGCAAGTTCATGAACAGACTCGGCGAGTCCAAGGCAATCTCCCAACACATGAAGACGAACTCGACGAGTTGTTCAAACAACTCGGCGAGTCGAGGACAGGACGTGTTCATCAGATGAAGGTGAACTCAACGAGTTGTTCATACAACTCGGCAAGTCGGATGAAGGTTCAGTAGATGTTCGTATAGAAGGAAAACTCATTGAGTCATTGCCAAACTCGATGAGTAGAGTCAGGAATGAGGACAAATGAATGGATAGGCACTCGACGACTTGGCGGCCCAACTCGGTGAGTCAGGTCAACTAGAACTTGACTTTCACTTGACTTTGACTTGATCAGGGGTAAAATGGTCATTTTACCCTATGTGTAGTTATCAGATTATGACCGAGAGTGTTGTGGGAATTATAGTCGGAGGAGTTCCAGAACAGTAGCAGCAGGCAGAGTTTTCCTGCACAGATTAGCAGCAGCTACTAGTACGAAGTGAGTTACCTTTCAGTAGCGGTGGGTCAACGGCCACAATGTCGGCCCACCAGTAGGAGTTGTATGTTAGATGATTGTCTTTGTGATATACATCTGTGTTTGCTACTATCTGATATGTTATATGCTGGCATGATATGTTCTATGATAGTGGTAGAGTTTGGTTGTTAGGACCGAAGGGTAGGTTAGGCACCCCAGATATGCCTAACAGTATGTTATGATATGGTTAGCTATTAGCATGATATGTTATATGAGATAGAGGTAGTAGAAAGGGCAATAGTCCCCGAGGTTCGGTTATTAGGACCGAAGGGTAGTCGGCACCCCAGAATGGCTTGACATGGGTAGGTCAGCACCACAGAATGGCTTGACACGGGTAGGACGGCACCCCATAATGGCCGCATGGGTAGGTCGGCACCCCAGAATGGCCGTACCGGGTAGGTCGGGCACCCCAGAATTTCCCGACAGTATGTATGCTATGTGATTATATGGTATGTGGTACGATCGTGGAACTCACTAAGCTTCATGCTTACAGTTTACAGTTTTGTTCCAGGTACCTCTTCAGCGAAGGGGAAGGAGCTGGCGCGGTAGCGGCACATCATACATACACTCATTGTTTTCTGCACTATGGATATTCTGGGATTATACTCTGACATGTTACCATACCTGCAGGAGGCTATGAAGGAGGAACATCGGAAGAGTGAGCGTATAGTGGGTCAGGTTTCCTCCTTCGACTATGACAGCATGGGATTATTCACGCTACACCGCAGGGTGTGGGTTCCATACCACAGAGGCGTGCGCCAGGTTCTGATGTAGGAGGCGCACAAATCCCGATTCTTCATTCATCCCGGGGCGACGAAAATGTTTAGGGATCTTCGTCTTGATTATTGGTGGCCCTGCATGAAGAAGGATGTAGCATGGTATGTGGAGCAGTGCTTGACCTGCAGGAAGGTCAAGGCCGAGCACCAGAGGCTACATGACAAGATGCAGCCGTTATATATTGCCATGTGGAAGTGGGATGATATTACTATGGATTTCATCACCAAGCCTCCCAGGACCGCGCGGGGAGTGGACTCCATATGGGTCATCGTGGATCAGTTGACCAAGAGTGCCTATTTTATACCGATCTAGGAGAGCATATCGGCCGAGAAGCTGGCCAATATCTATATTCAAGAGGCGGTGGCTCGGCACGGAGTGCCAGTCTCCATGATTTCCGGCGGGGATGTTCGGTTCACTTCTAGGTTTTGGAAGAAGTTTCATGACGAGTTGGGTACTCGTCTACATTTTAGCACCGCTTTTCACGCGTAGACGGATGGTCACAGTGAGCGAACCATCCAAACTTTGGAGGATATGTTACGGGCGTGTGTTTTGGACTTCGGTGGTAGCTGGGATACCTATCTTCTATTGGCTGAGTTCGTGTACAACAACAGCTATCACGCGAGTATTGACCGTTCTCCCTTCGAGATGTTGTACGGGAGGAAATTTCGGACCCCGATATGTTGGGGTGAGGTTGGCCAGAGGGTCATGGTGAGTACCGAAGTGGTACTCAAGACTATGAAGAGGATCCAACAGGTTCGGAGCTGGCTTCAGACTGCTCATAGTCAGCAGAAAATTTATGCCGACAAGCGTCGGTCGGACCTGGAATTCCAAGTTGGGGACATGGTGCTCCTGAAGGTGTCGCCTTGGAAGGGCATCATCCGATTCAGGAAGCGGGGCAAGTTGGACCTTAGGTATATCGGACCTTTCAGGGTTATATACCAGGTGGGCAAGGTTACGTACAGGTTGGATCTGCCAGCCGAACTCAGTCAGATCCACAACACTTTCCACGTCTCCCAGCTGCGGAAGTGCCTGGTGGACGACTCAGTAGTGGTCCCCTTATAGGATATTCAGGTCGATGACAGCCTAAATTACATTGACCGGCCAGTGGCGATCCTCGAACGGAAGTTGAAGGATCTTCGGAACAAGAGTTGGAGCTAGTGAAGGTTTAATGGCAACACCAGAAGGGCTCAGAGTGGACTTGGAAGCCGGTGGAAGAGATGATGGAGCATTACCCAGAGCTTTTCCAGGAACAAGCAGCAGACTTCGAGGACGAAGTCTAAAATAAGTGGGGAATATTTGTAGTACCTGTTTCTTGGTATGTATTTTTATTTAAGTGTTTTGCATTTTTGGCCTGAGACTCGGCGAGTTGAAGGACCAACCCATCGAGTAGGAGTGGGTTTGGACATGGGACTTAAGTGGTGGACTCGTCGAGTCGGCGGCCAGACTTGACGAGTAGGCTCTGACTGGACAAAAACCCTAATCTGAGGGTTTGCACCCTATTTAATCATCTCTTTCAGCTACCACTCGTGTCTATTGCTCCCAGAAACCCTCCATAGCAAACCCTAACTGTGTGTGTGAAGATATAAAGGAATTTGTGGTGATTTTGGTAGTTTTGTTCACAAATAAGAAGGAAGAGCATAGAAGGATCAAGAGGAGACTGAAGGATTCGAGTTTGGTACATCATTTGCAGCCTTTGAAAGGTATGAAGTCTATACCTTGCTTGTTCATTTGTTAGATCCCTTTTTGGGGAAGATTTAGGGCTTTTTAAGCCATATGAGGTAGCCAACCATGATTACAAACATGGTTGGTGGTCAAGACTTCGGATCTAGGACCTGGGAGGGGTCACAAGGCAGAATTGGGTTGCTTTTGCACCCATGGAAGGCTCCATGCAATCTAAGAGCTTCTTTTAGGGCCTTTTAGGCTCAAAGTCCCATGCATGCACGTAAAGTTCATAGTTAGATTGATCATAGGAGCATATATCTATCATTTGGTCAAGAGTTGTACACCAGAAATCAAGAAACGGGACTTAGACGTTATCAACTTGGCGAGTTACTCTTAGGACTCGGTGAGTCTGAGACTTGATTCCCCTTTTTTGTTACGGTTCGGGGGAACCCAGTTAGGTGTTAGAAGGGTCTTAGAGGGTTCAAAGGAGTGACCCAACCTATTGGACTTAGCTTTAGACCTGGAGTTCATGGGACTAGGCGAGTTCATATATAGACTCGGAGAGTCCAAGGCAATCTCCCAACACATGAAGACGAACTCGACGAGCTGTTCATACAACTCGGCGAGTCGAGGACAGGACGTGTTCATCAGATGAAGGTGAACTCGGCGAGTAGTTCATACAACTCGGAGAGTCGGATGAAGGTTCGGTAGATGTTCGTATAGAAGGAAAACTCATCGAGTCATTGCCAAACTCGACGAGTAGAGTCAGGAATGAGGACAAATGAATGGATAGGGACTCCACGACTTGGCGGCCCAACTCGGCGAGTCAGGTCAACTAGAAATTAACTTTCACTTGACTTTGACTTGAATAGGGGTAAAATGGTCATTTTACCCTATGTGTAGTTATCAGATTATAACTGAGAGTTTTGTGGGAATTATAGCCGGAGGAGTTCCGGAACAGCAGCAGCAGGCATAGTTTTCCTGCACAAATCATCAACAGCTACTAGTACGAAGTGAGTTACCTTTCAGTAGCGGTGGGTCTACGGCCACAATGTCGGCCCACCAGTAGGAGTTGTATGTTAGATGATTATCTTTGTGATATACATCTGTGTTTGCTATTATCTGATATGATATATGCTGGCATGATATGTTCTGTGATAGTGGTAGAGTTTGGTTGTTAGGACCGAAGGGTAGGTTAGGCACCCCAGATATGCCTAACAGTATGTTATGATATGGTTAGCTGCTAGCATGATATGTTATATGAGATAGAGGTAGTAGGAAGGGGAATAGTCTACGAGGTTTGTTTGTTAGGACCGAAGGGTAGTCAGCACCCTAGAATGGCTCGACATGGGTAGGTCAGCACCCCAGAATGGCTTGACACGGGTAGGACGGCACCCCAGAATGGCCGCATGGGTAGGCAAGCACCTCAAAATTGCCGTACCGGGTAGGTCAGGCACCCCATAATTGCTCGGTAGTATGTATGCTATGTGATTATATGGTATGTGGTACACTGGGGGAACTCACTAAGCTCCGTGCTTACAGTTTACAGTTTTGTTCCAGGTACCTCTTCAGCGAAGGGAAGGAGCTGGCGCGGTAGCGGCACATCATACACACACTCATTGTTTTGCGCACTATGGATATTCTGGGATTGTACTCTGACATGTTACTAATTTTATGACTTGGGTTTTCAGACATGATACATTGTTTTATGTGATGATGTGATTTCACAGTATTTTCTTATGAATGTTTTTATGGGTCAGTTAATTAAAATGAAATTTTTGGACTTGAAAATTGGGTCGTTACAAGATAATCCTGGTGGAGCTCATTGGACAGCAGTAAAAGAATATTTTGAATTATTTACGGATAACCAAAGAAATGTTCTTGGTTTTCAGGTGGCAATAACGAGTTAATAGGGAGTAGCTATAGTAAAGAGAACTTTTAAACGGCTCGAGATAACTTTTCTTCTCAATTTAGTTGGGTGTTCTTATTGAATGGTGAAGTAGTTACTTTGAAAAGTTCCAAGCAAAAGATGGTGGTTGATTCTACTTGTGAGTCAGAGTACATCACAGCAAGTGAGGCGACAAAGGAAAAAACATGGTTGAAGAATTTCATTGGTGATCTCGGAGTTGTTCCATCAATCCAAGAACCCATATAAATTTTTGTTGGATTAGGTGTCTAAGCCCATAAATATAATTGGTATATACTTGATTTGATATGTAGCATGGTCCTTTTGGGTTGCCTTCACTCATGCAACTTAATAGGATGACTAGTGGAGATAGAGATTAGGATTTATTATATTAATAATAAAATGGTACTCATAATGATTTTATTAATATATTACTTGGAAATCACATTATTAATTAGTAATTAATTAGAAATTAATTTGATATTATTTTTGGGATTAAAGGAACTGATTAATAATGAAGGGGTTGTTTTGCAAATCATTGATAGTTGCAAAACAAGGTTGATAGACTCCATAGAGTGGAGTGGACGAAATTTATGGGTAAGCCCATAAGATTTCATCCAAAGGCTCTAAATAGGGAGTCCATTGGCTACTTAATCCTTAAGAAAGGAATTAGGGTTTCCTGCAGAAACCCTAGCAGCTTACTTCCCTATATAAACCCTCCATACACTTGGAATTTCGGCCTATGCATTCCAGATAGAAACCCTGGCCAATCTCTTGTCTCCCATTGTCATCCTTGTTATTTTAGGTGTTTGTGACTCCATTAGAGATGCAACACTTGAGGCACTAAGCTTTCAAGAGTCAAAGTGGTTCTTGTTATTACTACATAACAAGTGAGGTAATCTTCTAACCCTAGTTTTATACATGATTTCAAAATTGTATATACTAGATCTAGGATTATTACTTTGGTGTTCATATTTATATGTTCAATAGAGAAAAACTTAGATCCAAAGCAATTAGGGTTGCATGATCACATAGGAATGTAGATATGCTCATAACCTCTATATGTTATCAGATCCTATGATGTTTTTAAATTGAATTGATGCAAAAGCGAATTGTTCAAGGCTAAAGAAAATCAAAATATGTTGTCTGACCAGTGAACTCGACGAGTTGGGTGAACTTGACGAGTTTAGTGCCCAACTCAATGAGTTGAATCGTCTGTTACCTAAAAATTTTATTTTTTGATCAGATTTTGATTTTGATAATTACCATAACTTGTTTTCCTTTTGGTCATCCTCATCCTTATGTATTCCCAATTTTAGTTACTTTAGGAAAATGTGAATTAGATTCTCCCATGAAATTGCACATTGTACCTTATTGGTCATTAGTAGAGCATGTGTGGTTAACCGACACACTAATATGGACTTATGAAGGATGGAAATGGGTAACTCATAAATTATCATAGATTGATGGAGCGTGTGTGGCTAACCGGCATATTGATTTGTTGATAAATGACATCGAGAGTACTACCCTAATTTGCATGGTTATTAACAACTTTTTTGTGATCCTCGGTATATCGATCACAAACTTGGAGGGCATAATCGAGATTACACATGCCATTGAAAAGTTCAATTAATCTTAAAGGATCTAGGAGTTTCATCTAAAACCTAATTTGTTTAAAAATTTGTTTTTATGGTGGAATTGGTTAATCGTCATTTACCTACCTTCAAATAATTTACAATTTCATTAAGGCATCCCTCTTCGAAATTGTGAACTATTATGTTGCGTCCTAGCCTTAATGTTTCATTTGGGTGTTATATTAAGGACTTAAATCAACTAACTTCAATTTTCTACCGTTGTAGATGTCTGGTTCTGACAACTATGGTCATCCTCATACTTTTGTAAAAGGCTTTCCTTTTTGTCATCCTCATCCTTATAAATTCCCAATCTTAGTTACTTTAGGAAAATGTGAATTAGATGCTAACCCATGAAATTGCACATTGTACCTTATTGGTCGTTGGTGAAGCGTGTTTGGTTAATCGGCAAACTAATATGGGTAACTCGTCAATTATCATAGATCGATGGAGCGTGTGTGGCTAACCGACACATTGATTTGGTGATAAATGACATCGAGAGTACCACGCTAATTTGCATGGTTATTCACAACTTGTTTGTCATCCTCGGTATATCACTCACAAACTTGTAGGGCATAATCAATATTACACATGCCATTGAAAAGTTCATTGAATTTCAAAGGATCTAGGAGTTTCATCTAAAACCTAATTCATTTAAAATTTTGTTTTTGTGGTGGAATTGGTAAATCGTCATTTACCTACCTTCAAATAATTTGTAACTGGAATACGGCATCCCTTTTCAGAATTGTGAACTATTGTGTTGGGTCCTTGAATTAATGTTTCATTTGGGTGTTATATTAAGGACTTAAATCAACTAACTTGAATTTTTCTCCTATGTAGATGTTTGTTTCTGACAACTATAGTCATCCTCATCCTTTTAGAAAAGGCTTTCCTTCTGAAGATGATGTTCCAAGTGTCGATGAAGGTGAAAGATCATTCCCTTCTTCGTGTAAAGGTAGAACTGGAAATCATACTTGTCTTCCTCCACTTCCTCTAGTGATTCTCCCTGGCCCATGTTTTCGTCAACTTGAAAGTTCAAGGATACTCAAGCCCTATTTGCACGCAAACATAAAAATGGAAACTCTGTATGTGCACATGTTCTGAACATGAATTCGCACGTTGACAGACTAGGAATGTTGGTGTCGTTTTCCCAATGGAGCTGACTGTTGACCTGGTTCTTCACTCACTTCCCGATTCATATGATCAGTTTTTTAAGGACTACTATATGATAGATCACGACATGACCTGTAACGACCCGTTCCCGGTACGTTAATTTATTGGTAATTGTTGTGAGTTTTGCAAGAGGAACTCGGCGAGTTCATAGCCTGACTCGCCGAGTGGGGTCGCGGCTGAGAGCACGCGTGAGCCGGGGACTCGGCGAGTCCATATCCTGGACTCGGCGAGTCCATCCGTCTGGGTGAAACCCTAACTCCCGGGTTCTTGCTCACTATTTAAACCCCATTATAGCCTCCATCTCGTCACTTTCCCCCTTAGAGCACTGTGAGAAACCCTAAACCTTCCTCTTGTGAGCTTATATGTGGTCTTGTTCCATTTTGTGAAGGGGTGAAGAAGGAGAAGAAGAAGGAAGCAAGGAAACGAGTTCTAGTGCCAAGATCCAAGGTCAAGTGTGAACTTATTCAGGTATTTTCGGAGTTCTCTTCTGGTTTTATGCTTAAACTTCCATTAGAGCTCTTTTAAGGGCTATTTGATGCTTGTTCCAAGCTTTATGCTTGCTTGATTGTGTTATTAAGCCGAAATACCTTTGGATCTGAGTGTTGGGGTGTTGAAGAGTCCAGATCCACTGTCTTTTTGGGGTTGCATTGCTTATAAGCCATGGATCTACCCTTATTATGCATATTTTAGTCTTATTTCCCTCTTTCATGTGGTTGTGCACGTAAAGTTGGAAACTTTACGTGGTAAGACAGCTTAATGGACCTAGATCTATCATTTGCATGCGTTGGATTCAAGAGAAATCGAGTAAAAATATGTTGCATGGCGGCGACTCGGCGAGTCGGAAGAACGACTCGACGAGTCATGTCGCGAGTCCCGAATTCTTCAGTTTCTTCAGTGTCGAGTTTACGAGGTGAGTTAGGGAGTGGACTCAGCGAGTTATGAGTGGACTCAGTAATGGAGGGACTCGGCGAGTTGTTCATACAACTCGGCGAGTCCAAGGCAATCTCCTTGGGGATTAAGAACAACTCGTCGAGTCTGTTCATCTGACTCGGCGAGTCGGATGAAGATCATCTGAGTTCTTGGATCAAGAGGGTACTCGTCGAGTCGATGCCACACTCGACGAGTAGCAGCATGTAGAGTTGAGAAGTGAGAGTAGGACTCGGCGAGTTGGGTGGCCCAACTCGGCGAGTCAGCCCCATCAGTAAGCTGACTTTGACCAAGGGTAAAAGAGTCGTTTTACCCCAAGTGCAGTGTTTAGTATTTGATTGAGTGTGTTCATGGACTTGTAGCCGAGGAGTTTCGGAAGCAGCAGCCGGTAGCTTTCAGACACACACACTCAGCCGCCAGTTTGCGAGGTGAGTTCCCTTTTCAGTAGGAACGGGTCTAAGGCCACCATGCCGGCCCGTTTAGCTAGCAGTAGTATCCGGATGTTATCCGATGCAGTAGTTAGCATGTTTGATGCCTTTGTGGCTCAGACAAGATTATGTGTGTTCATGTTAGTGATATGTTATGCTATGATCAGTCAGCTTTGGACTTCGGTCCGATGTCAACTTCGGACTTCGGTTCGATGTAGGGGACAAGGTCCCGGTTAGCTTCGGACTTCGGCCCGATGTCAGCTTCGGACTTCGGTTCGATGTAGGGGACAAGGTCCCAGTTAGCTTCGGACTTCGGTCCGATGTCAGCTTCGGACTTTGGTCCGATGTAGGGGATAAGGTCCCGGTCAGTCAGCTTCGGACTTCGGTCCGATGGAGGGGGCAAGGCCCCGTATGTGCTTGATATATTATTGTATGGTATGTGGTAATTTGGGGGAGCTCACTAAGCTTCGTGCTTACAGTTTCAGTTTTGGTTTCAGGTACTTCCGCAAGCAAAGGGAAGAGCTCTGGATGACGGCATCGCACACACCACCGCCTCAGCTTTAGCCTGGGATTGATTTAGATGTTTGATCTGATGTAGTATGATATAGTTTTTCCGCACAGTATTTTATTATGTTTTGGAATACATCACGTATGGTTTTATTATATGATGCTCTGATTGCAGTTTTGATTATATTAAAAACAAAAATTTTTGGGTCGAATTTTTGGGTCGTTTCATGACCCTTATTGATCTAAAAGAATTGCTTATTGTTGTTGAAGTAGAAATGCTGAAGAGCACTGGTCAAGCAAAATAGTCTGAAGGATCAATTTCCCAAAGTTCCATGCACATTGACGGTGACAACATTGGAAGTCTAGAAAACTTTTCTCTTCCCAATAGAAAGAGAAAGGTTGATTCTGAGATAGTCCCATGTACCATTCCAAGACAGTCCACTTGTTTCTATTGCCAAGAGAGGGGGCATTGGATGCGAAGCTGCTGTATCTACTTGAAAGATCGTAAGGATGGTAAAGTCAAATTGTATGACTCTACTTCAAGTATATCCTCTATCTAACTCTATCACGTTCCTATTTATAGATTCTTAATACATGATGTAATAATATTGCATTTTGATTTTTTTAGGATCAAAGAGAAAGAAGGAAGCTTAAAAGAGGAGCAAGCTGAAGTTGATTGTGAAGAGATGGATTTCGATCACATGGTTCGAGGATTAGATTTATGAGCTGCTGCTTAGGTGTTATGATAGATTGCTTAGGAATATTTATAAACATAGTTTTCATTTGTATTTGCGTTGAAGGACAAGTTTTTCCGCACTTTATCAATAAAATAAATTTTGATTTTATCTTATTTTACGTTTCCTTGCAATGGCATTTACGAAAATTGGTGTTTATATTTCTACTGTTAGCAATGTTGAAATAGATTTAATTCTTATATATATCGTTTGTGGTAGTGTCATAATTTACCAAATGATGAAATATTCTCATCACCCAAGTTTCAGTTAGACGGAAACTTGGAATCATGCAATATTGAATTCTGTGATGTATGAGAATCTTGATCTTTGGGAAATTGAGGCTAATTCCTTGTTCACATGTATATTTGATTCAAGTGAAAGACTAAAGGATCTAGTACACATTGATGTGGACTATTCAAATCTGCCACAAAGGATGATAAGTCTATTCATCATGATTTACTATAGGTTTAGTAAATATGGTTATGCTTACAAGATTAAGTGTAATTCTAATACCTTGAAAAGTTTCATTGTATAG
Organism: Lactuca sativa; assembly: GCF_002870075.4. Lineage (NCBI taxonomy): Eukaryota > Viridiplantae > Streptophyta > Magnoliopsida > Asterales > Asteraceae > Lactuca > Lactuca sativa. The sequence goes on along the minus strand of NC_056629.2, from coordinate 49,241,119 downwards.
CAGAACGAATAGGAAGAATCAATTAGGCAGAAAGATAAAAGTTTCTCCAATCTAAAAGGAAAGGAGTGTAATTTGGTATTGTGTTTTATGATCATCCTAATGATTATGGAACCATGTCACAATTGATCCTCTGAGGACACCTTAGTCATTTGTAAGGCTAAGAAGAGGAATCGGGAATTGTTGAAATTGTAAATCAAGAAGATGAGTCATACATCATTCCAAAATCGAGTCTTAGAGTCATACTCTAGTTACTCAAAGTTGTACCTTGAGTGACATGTTCTAAGTAGGTTTATAACACATCATGAAATGTGGAGTAGAAATGTTTCTTACTCTTGCACATTTGAAATTGGTAGTTGTGTTGTTTTGGCTAAAACAAAGACCAATTATATGAAGTGTTTCTTGATAAGAACCCACACTAACTCTTGAATATTTACTTGATGAGAAATGTTCTTTGACATAGAATCTTATATGTTAAGAGGTCAAAAAGAGTCTTAATGGTATTGAATAGTTTCAAGAAGTAAACAAGTATAAACCTTTTAGTTATCACTAGAATACGACCTGAGGTTAACAACCTATCATATTTCTATACCTATTCCAGATAAGTTGACTATGCATGTGAGTCCTATGAGTTCTCATTTGACTGCATAAAGGCAAAGCAGCTTGATCAGTGAAAGTACATTGATCAGTGTAGGTGGGTTGCTCAATAACCTGGAAGCACTGGTAGGCCCTTATGCTGTCGGATTGCAAGAAAATAAGAATAAGCAGGTTCAGTCCATATGAGTTTAATTTGTCATAAACCTTGTCTTACGGTAGTGGTTCGAAATGACAACTTTGCATGGATAGGAACACATACATCATAAAGTCTAAGCGGAAATAGTTTTCGCTCTACTTCATGAAAATGATTGTGAGGAAACACTTTCACTAGTAGATTTTAAAGAATTAAAGTTAGCAATTATGATAATTGCGTTCTCAAATTCAAGTATGATTACAACATCCCTCTTCATAGTTCGAATTGTGAGAAATGGAAAATAGTTTGAACATTCGGGAATTATTGCTATAAGTTTTGAAAAGGTTTAGACACACACATAAGCTGTCTAATGAAAGGTGTATGAGCTTGATAAGTCTAGATAAAGACTTATCAAAGCACCATGTATCAGAAATCTGAACTTTGGTAAGGAAATCAACAGGTATTGATTTCTAGAAGTCCAACTGAATTCTGAGCACATGTCAAAGCTAGTGAGAGCATAACTGTTTTTCTAATAAGAATATAACTATTATGCTAGTGGGAGCGTAATTATTATATTAGGTGTTGCAAGTTATCAATAGTATTTATAGGAAACAAAACTCTAAATTTGCAAAGTTGCAGAATTTAGAAATTGTTTTGCTATAGTAAAGTTTAAGGGAGAGGGCATTTATACTTCATTTCGAATCTAAAAGCTTAGATTCAAATTCTTTTTTAAAAAAACTTAGTCATGGACATATATGACTATCATGTTGAAGTGATTCAACATAGGAAGATTCAATATATTGAAATATTATAGCAAGAGACTGGCAGGTCTTTATGTAAGACATTATGAAATGTATCAAATATGCTTCGGGTATAGAATCGATTACATATGCTATAATATTCACCTGTTCCGATTTTTCCAAATTCCTAGCGCATTAAGTGGAAAAAAGGGCTGGAACCAGATATGACTAAAGTTGTTAAACAACTGTCAAGGACAATCTAAAGTTTACCAAAGATTGGTTGCTTATGGATAGATGGAAAAATTGTAATGGATGGACCATATTGATATAATTTTGAATAGATAGGATTCTATTAACAATAGATTGTCATATGGAAATTATGGAAATGTTTCCATAATAGGACCCGAACCTGAACCTTAACCAGGACCTAAACCACCTCCCTAAGTGCTCATCTCCAAACTGAAAAACAACATACCAACGATCAAAACATGACCAAGAATCCTCCTCCCATTAAATTCATAGATTCTCCAAAACTCTCACCAATTCAAGTATGGATCTTGTGCTTTCAATAGTACGGGCCCAATACTACCATCCACACCTATCCATACTTTCCTCAACAATTCTCATGAATCCTCTAAGTCACTTCCGCAAACTAATGCACGAAAACTCACTATACCGCACTACAAACCCACTGAAACATATCCTAGGGTCTGCTAGGTTCCCGTCCTCACCTAGTTCTCAGCTGCTGAAGGACTCCCACAAATGTCAACTAGCTTCCTCATGAATACAGTCACATGCCACAGAGATTAGATAATCCTTCGAGTAAGAGACTCACCCCTAGAACGGTTGGACTCAAACAAGAGTTGCGCAATAGGGTCAAACCCATCACTCTAATATTATTCAACATGTGCCACATATTCACATGACTAAGAACCCCAAAATCACTAAGCAAGCAGCATTCAGACAACGGGAAAAAAATCTAACCAGCATACACTAATCAAGCCATTCTATCTACTTATCAAAAGTTCATACTAGCATGCGATTCTAAAGCTCAAACAATTAGGCATATAAAAACATATCTCCTATCCTAAAATACTGAGCAGATCCTTAATCTAGCATGCATTTCTCATAGTCATATCACATATCATAATAAACATGTATTGGTATTCTGGGAACCACTTACTTGAGCTCGGGCGATTTCACACATCACACCCATTTCTATGATTAGAAATTCTTTTTTTAAATGTTTACTTTGTAAAAATCTTCGCCAAATCCTCAGTTTGAGTTCAGTCACACCCGAAAGTATGCTCGAATACCTCAAACCAAGGCTCTGATACCAGATTGTAACATCCCAAAAATTGATGGTAAAAATTTCATCGTTAATATATATAGACACCTTAAGCAAGGACTGGCTCAATGTCGTCGTCAGCATCTACTCCGGAAGCGAGAATGTTGTTGATCTTCGGGAAGTCTTTTGGCAAGACTTCTGCTAGTTTGCCACCAAAAGGAACCCAAATGAAATTTCAAGCCCTAGGATCTGGGCACAGACGCTCCAACAAGTATTCAAGGAGCTTTCGGAAACACTTCTGGTCAACACCATCCCTCCGGAGGTATGTGTTACTTTTAAACTTGTAAAGGCTTATAGGATTACGAACCAATACTCATTTGGTCCGGTCAGACGCCTTCCAGACCACATGTTGGCCCTCATTCCTTCTAATTCCCTTTACTTAAAACAACATCTAGAGACTTTGGTTGTGTTTGACCCAACACAACCTGTCCTTGTCTCTGTTGAGCCTATTTTGGAAAAGGCCAAACTTGCTAAGTCCGGACCTAAAATCAAGAAGCCATCCAAGCGAAAGGCTTCTACCACAAAGCCTAAGACCAAAAAGAAAGACAAAGTCAGTGCTTCCTCTCAACATGAAGGCACCCATGACATTCTGGCTGATTTTGGCCATCTGCACACCCCACCTACCCACTCATCTGAGGTACCCCTTGATGTTTCACAATCACTAGCACACACTCACAGGGAGTCTCCACATAATCCACCCTCACCCTCCCAAAAGGGTGATGCCGGTGTTGCACATAGTTCCTTGCATCCCCCTAGAACAAACCCACGAGTCACCTTCGTTGATCCCATTGTTGCTTCCACAAGCACACACTCCGGAACCCCTGTTCTGGACCCCAAGCTTTCCGAAGAAGGAGTAGTCCCTCTGACTTCGGAAGACTCAACTGGTTTGATACCCGGAAGGAGTACAAGATGACCAGGTACTAATGATCCACTTTGGGAAGACTTTGTTAACAGGGCCGCATCCAGACGTCCAGATCTCACTCAAGCTCAAGTAGAGTCCACGCTTATTTCGATGGGGAACAGGGCTATCCAAAGCAACTTGCCCTATGTTCCTCCCACTGACGCAGATGCTATAAAAGAGCTCACTTCGGAATAGCCCCCCATTACTACTCATCAAAGTGTTTTCCACACTCATCTGGAAGAAGAGATCTCTAAAGAAATCATGATGGATGAAGATGCAAAAACCCTTCCGGACGCACATCTTATGACTTCAGTTCACTACCAATTAATGGCATCCGCATCCAAGTTTGCTTATGACTTTGGATCCTTATCATCTACCACTCCGAAAAGAGGTTCAAGCTTCAAAATCCAAGAAGATGATGTTGTAGCAAAATCGGGTCCTTCCACCAATCCTTCATTCAACCAATCTCCTCCGCAACACTCTGACTCGGATTCAGAATCCTCTGCGGGTGACTATGTTGACCCCTTTGCTCTGCTGGAAATCTGCACCAATGTCTCTGACACCATGAAGAAAGTGTCATCCATAAAGACATATGTAACAAAGCTTTATACAAAATTGGATCAAAAAGTCTCCGGACTTGATGTCAAACTTGATGCCATCCTCCAGTCTCTCTCCCAGCAATCCAGATATTCTGCTGCGGAAAGAGAAGCCCAACTCGACCAATTGATCTCCCTCCGACTCAAGAACACTATGTAGGAAGTCGCCACCAAATACGACATTCTGGTCGACCACTACCTCAAAACCATCACCTCCTTTCTCAAAGTCCATGACGACTTGGTGGCTGCTACTAATGACCTGATTAAGCAGACCCACGTTCGCCATGAGAAGCAAATTTAAAGGTTGGAGAAGGAGATCAAACAGAAGGATGGGATGAACATGATCATTCAACAAGTCCTCATCAAACTTCTTCGCTCAACTTGGAACATTGTTGATGTTCCTAACCGGAAGTTTGATGAGATGATTGCTATCCTCAGCAGCACATTCAAACACCTTTCTTATCAAGCCCCCATTGTCGAGGCCTACGATACTTTCACTCTTCAACTTTCAAAAGGTCTTCAGAAAGTCTTCTCCAAATTCGACGATCTGAAAGAAACCTTGCAGCTCACACCGGCTCCGAAGTTCACGAATGCAAGAGGGGGAGAAAGCCCAAGCAAACTATGGAAGCCCGCCTTGGAATTTTCTCTGCAGGATGAAGATCTTAATTCCGAAGAAAACGTTCAAATCACCTCGGGAATTCTAGGGATCACTGAAGGAAAAGAAAGTGAAGATGCAGATGTATATGTTCCGGATGAAGATCCCAAAGGACTTCTTGGTCTTCAAGCTCCTAAGTTGACCATTCCAAAAGAAATGACTGAAGAACTAAAGAGGATATGGTCCGCAGTCTCTAGCCATCTTCTCTTCTGGACGCTTTTGAAATGGTTATTAAAATGGCTAAGGCAAAATCATTCCTCACCGCTCAAGCCTTCCGAGCCACTCCTTCGGTACAGCATCCCATTACGGAACTGAAAATCGATACAATCGACCAGGGCTCTCCCCTCTTGATCCTTGATGATATTCAGGAAGAACCACATCCAAATCCCACTCTGGAACTCACAGTCGATGAAAACATGAAGATGGCCATTAATACACTTCAAAGAGACAAAGGCAAGAAACCAATGACTGCTGAACATCAAGCCTTTCACTTCGGACCTCCTCTCAAGCAAAAACATGGATGGTCTCAGGAGGAAATAAATCAGGCACCAGAGGACAGCATCTAGATCCAAGCTCTGAAAGAGAATCTTGACCCGATGCATGACATCTCTCCTCTCTATCATGAAGGCAGTCTTAAGGCTTCGTAAATTATTTGGTGCCTCTATTACGAACTTCCCTCCCATGATGCTGATCAACTAGATCTTCCTCTGTCTCCTTACAACAAATTCTACACCAAATTTGTTCCTCTGCACCCAATTGACAATCCGGAAGTGATCATCCGGAAAGAACGAGAAAGGCTCAAAACCTTTTATGATAACAACGCTCAACCCTTCAAGGAAGTGTGGACAAGGAAGAGGATCACCAAAGTTCAAGGCTTCGGAAGGAAAATATTGGTGAAATTCGAGCTGAATTGTCCCTTATTCCGTTTCCACCTCCTTCGGAACAAGCCAACTCCCTGGACCATTACTGATGCGGATTTTCCTTCAATGAATCTGAACGACATTCTCACCTTAGTTGCTTACTTTAGAGAAAATCAAAAGGATGACATCAGTATGGGTGCTTACCAGGCAACTCTCAGCTTTCTAAAAGATTATGTCGCTGAGTTCTGACGATGTGACTACGACCTTGCACACCCTTACAGAACAGAACAATTCATTGCCAAGATTGACTTCGTTCTTCCGGAAGCCAAAGTTCTTACTGATGGTCCCATTGAAGAACCGGTTCTAGGGTTTCTCTACACCACAAGGAAAACAAACAAAAAGGGCTGCTACCAAGTCCTTGCCAAACATCTAGTTCCGAAGAAGGCCCTGAAAAAGTTCATATCCCGGACATCTAAGTCTGATGCTCCGGAACAGGTCAACGTAAACTTTGTAAGTCAACTGGCATGGTACATTACGGTGCAGGAATGGTTATTCAGAGCCTACACCTTCATCAAGGAATAAATGAACTGAGCTTGTTGGATTCTAAGTTCACTTAGAGGAGATTGTTGGAACTTGAAAGTGAACCTCTAGCAATCCTAAGTCCTTATTCCGAAGGGTGTAACTTCCGAAGTGAAGAGTGGTCTGGAACCTGTCGGGACCAAGTGAGAAGATGATAAGAATAAAAGCATTCCGGAGTCGACCCTCATGTCCAGAATGCATGCTGATCCGGAACATCTTTGTTTAGTCTTTTGTTCATTTATTACTTTTGCCTTGTCATTGATGTAATGTTTCATAGGACTTAGTCTATAGTTCTATTTGGACAATCAGAATGTCATATTTATTTTTTTTATCTGGTCCTATGTAAACACCTGGGTTAATTCACTGTAACATTCACTCCTATATAAAGGAGCATTCAATACAAGTCAACCATGGATCTTTCATACACTTTTGGCAATTTTACTAAGTTCATTCAAATATTCTTCTTGTTCTTCATTTATTAACTTTACATTGATCATTTACTATCGCATTCTTCATTTAATGTCTTGATCATTTGTTGAATACTCTATCTAAGACTTGACTCGTCTTTCCGGGCTAGACTTGAACTTTCATTAGCAAGCAGACATTGATCTTAAGCATTCACTCAAGGTTTGAGTTCTCAAACCTTGTCCCTGCACATCGACCTTGTTCTCTCAAGCATCGACATGGCACCCTATGTGTGTGTGCAATCGAAATTCCTAATCAGCATTTTCATTATACCCTATTTATGTGTGCCACCAGTCGGCAATCAGATTACCTCTTAAAAGGGTAAAAATGCCAAAATCTATGTAAACGTGAGGACATTAACGGACATAAAATCCAACTTTGGGTAAAACCGACAAAAACCTACAAACTTAAGGGTTTTTATGACATTAACCTAAGTCTAAGAATCAATTGTTGAAATCGTTTAATTATTAATAACCCTATAGATGCGACCAAAATTGAAAAACAAATAAATGCTTCAGATTATAACACTAACACTGAAGGGCATAAAGGTAATTTAATTTCAAACAGAATGTTAGAAAATAGGCACGTTTATTTTGAGTTTATGTTTTGACTACTTCTAGCTAACAAGTCCTATTCTTTAGAAAGCCCTATTCTTCTGGAAAGGCTTTAACTTCTTTTGATTTTTGTTATGTAATTGGCTATACATAGCCCTCTTCTTTTTAGTTTTAATAATACATTCCTTCTCATATTTCTTTTTTCTAATAACAACATTTGGTATCAGAGCTAGGGTTCTGAAAGCTTGTACGAGATATCAGAGAAAACATGTGAGAGCTTCTTCCAAGGGAGATCAAAATGTCGACTCCAGCAACAGAGAAATTCGTCCAACCTGTCATACCGAAGTTCAGTGTTCAGTATAACTATTGGACCTTGATAATGGAAATTTTTCTAAGGAGTGAAAAGATATGAAGTCTGATTGAAGATGGAATTCTAACTACACCTGTTGGAGCTTTTCAAGATAGTGAAGCATAGAGAAAGGTTGTTGATGAAGCCAAGATGAAAGACATGCAGTCAAGAACTTTCTCTGATAAGAAATAGGTAGAGAAATTCTGGAGACAAATCTTGATAAAGGAACATCAAAAGCCATTTGGGAATTGATAAAAAAGAAGTATCAAGGGTCCACAAAGGTGAGAAGGGAACAACTACAAGCATTCAAAAGGGAATTTAAGTTGCTGACCATAAAAGAAGGTGAACATGTGTATAGTTTCTTAGGGCGCACCTTGGCTATTTTGAATAACATGAAGTCAAATGGGGAAAAGTGGAGCATAGTAAAATTATTAGCAAGGTAATCGGGTCTTTGACCACCAAATTCAACTCTTTTGTTTGCTTGATAGAAGAGTTAAGTGATCTGAGTACTCTAAGCATTGATGAACTACATGGAAGTCTCTTGATTCATGAACAAAGGATGCAAGGTAATCTAGAAGAAGAACAAGAATTGAATGTTGCACAATAATGTAGAGGTAGCCGGGGAAGGGGACGAAGTGCCAGAAGAAGAAGAGGAAGTGGTCGTGGGAGATAACCAATCAACAAAGCTATCATAGTGCGCTGCAATTGTCATAAACTGGGACACTACAATTTTGAGTGTCCCGAATTTGAAAAAAGGAAAACTACATTGAAGAAGATGAAGAAGAATTTCTTCTATTAATGGCTTCTACATATGACCTCCATACAAAAAAAACAGAACCATGGTTCTTTGATTCGGGTTGCAGTAACCATATGACTAGAAAAAAAGATTGGTTTTCCAATTTGGATGAACAATTTAGTCAAATAGTGAGACTCGGGAATGATATGACAATGTTAGTGGTTTCCAAAGGAAGTATCAAAGTACAAGTAGAAAGTATAACTCAAGTTCTTTCTGATGTGTACTACATCCCAAAACTAAAGAACGATTTGTTGAGCATAGGAAAATTACAAGAAAAGGGGCTAGCAATTCTATTTCAAAATGGAACTTGCAAGGTGTATCACTTGCAAAAAAGATTAAATATGCAGACCGACACCAACAAGAACAGAATGTTCTTGCTACCACTAACTCCCTCTACAGAGAACCGTGTGTGTCTTCAAGTTGAAAGTGCAATATAAAAGGAAGCTTAATTGTGGCATCGACGATTTGGCCACTTGAATTACAAAAGCCTTAGAACACTCTCTTATCGGAAAATGGTGTATGGGTTACCAACTCTTAAATAGCTAAAGGGTTTATGTAGCACGTGTTTGCTTAAGAAATAGTAGAGACATTCTTTTCCTAAGAAGTGCATATGAAAAGCAACAAAGCAACTTGAACCGGTTCACTTAGACTTTTGTGGTCCTATAAAACCCGCTTCAAACAGCAACACAAGGTACATGTAAAGTTTCATTGATGATCTTTCAAGAAAAACATGGGTATACTTTCTGGATGATAAATCACAAACTCTTGAAATTTTCAAGATCTTTAAGGCCTCAATTGAAAAGTGTAAGGACCAAAAAATCAATGGTAAAAATTTCATTTTTCATTATAGTCAAACACAAATGTTACTTCATCCTATCATTCAAAACATTACTTAAATTAAAACGTTTATCAGAGTTACGTCCCAAAATCACATAAAGCGGAAAACATGGGTGTGTATGCTACGATCAAGTCGGGACCTTCCTTTCCAAACCAAAGATACATGAAACCATAAAGAAAATTGTAAACACAAAGCTTAGTGAGTTCCCCAGAGCATAACCCACATAATCCACATAATCCAAATAATTGTATATACCATATCAATCACATAGGCCATATCAGTCATATAAGGCATATCAATCACATAAACATATAAGGTTGTCGTGGGCTCCTCCTAGGGTCTTACTCTAGGATGCCATGGGCTCCCCCACATGGTCTTACACCTAAGTGCCATGGGATCCCCCCATGGTCTTTACTTGGAAAACCATGGCCTCCCCCACATGGTCAGACAGCCAAGGGTCATGGGCTCCCCTATGGTCTTTCATGCAAGTATCACAAAGACAACTAGCATATCACACATCACATAAACAGCTAGTGTACCACATATCACATAAACAACTAGTATACCACATATCACATAAACAATGCATATAAACATATAATGATGTCGTGGGCTCCTACGGTCTTACTCCAGGATGTCATGGGCTCCCCCATGGTCTTTACCTGGAAAGCCATGGGCTCCCCCACATGGTCTTACATCCAAGTGTCATGGGCTCCCCCCATCATCTTTACCTGAAAAGCCATGGGCTCCCCCACATGGTCTTACATCCAAGTGTCATGGGCTCCCCTCATGGCCTTTCATGCAAATATAACATAAAAAAATAGCATAGCATATAGCATATAACCAACTCGCATACCACATATCACTACATCAACTAGTGTACCACAAATCACAAAATGGGTTGGCCTTGGTGCCTTCGACCCATTGGTATGGTGAGGAGACTCACCTCACACTGCTAAAGTCTCGTGGAAGAATCCATGACTACTGGATGACCGATCATTGTATTGTCAATCATCAAGACAAAACCCAATTAACCATTTGGGTTTCAAAACGTAACCATAATTCTACACTTGGGGTAAAAAGACCAATTTACCCCTAACCTAGCTTGGTTCAAAACCATGGCCCAAACTCACACTCTGAAGTCCTAAAAGCCCAATAATCAACCAAGGCCCAACATATGGCCCAATTTTCCAAATTGAGCCCAAACCTCTACATGGACTGATCATATGGCCCAAACATTTATCCTAGCCCAAACAACTGGCATTTTGATGGTTCAATATCTCATAATCATCAAGGCCCAATTATGGCCCACCTATAGCTTAATTTTCCAAATTGGGCCCAAGCTTCCCTAATGGGCCTTATCCTAAAGCCCAATAATTTCCTTAGTCCATAAACATGTTCCCAAATGGGCCCACGAATGCTCACAACAGCTTAGTCCAAGAAATAGCCCACCAAAAACCCAAACCCAATTACAATTTTCCACAAAAAAAAAGACGATTAGGTTTAAATGTTCCTACTAAACCCATTAAGAACTTAATCCATTAATCAACCCACTCCACTAGTCTAAACGTACAATATGGTCGGGTGTAATTCAAAATTCCAAATCCAATGGTCTAAACGCAGGTCCCGATTAATTCACAATAAACATTTCCAAAATTAGGGTTTTCTAAATCCTAATTGGGGTTTTCAACCCATTGTGTGCCTGTTAGACCATCGGTTAAGTTTTTAGGTCAATTTGTGTTACATAAGTTGGGCACCACTCACTACCACCTCAGGTAGTGGTGGTCAACGTCGGTCCGCGGTGGCAGCCACCACCTCATGGTGGTGGTGGTTGTGTTTTTAAGCCAAGACAATACCAAAAGTACTCCAAATAATAGTCCAAACGCACCCAAATGAACACCGCCACCGGAGATGGTGGCTAACGGTGGCAGAATGGCGACAGTAGGTGGCAGCCACCACATCATGGTGGTGGTGGCGAGCCTTCCTTGGTTATTTTCCAGGCTAAATGTAGTTCATAAAATAATCACGACACCAACAACACATATATACTAGACATACACCCAACCAGCTACCTTCCTTGCGGCTCTCGTTGCCGGAAAGACACAAAAATAGTGCCCAAAGGCCATTATCGGTTACAATGACGATACAGGCGTCACACCCGCATAAAAGAGTGAGAGAAAGGGAATAGGTGGGTTGCGGGTGGACTAATTGTGTGTTTTCAGAGGCTCACGACTCACAAAGGACGAAACAGCGCCTCTTTCGGTCTTTTTCATATCTCCCGTCTGATCACGGCGTCGATTACAGTGGGTTGGAGTGGCGGTGCTTCAACAACATAGTGGCAAGCGACGGAAGGCACAAGAAGGTGGCGGCGACTGAGAGAGCTCCCATGGTGGCGGCTTATTAAGATTAGGTGTAGGGTTCGAATGTTCCAACGAGAGGGAAAAGGAGTTACCGGTCCAATCCTGTGTCCACACAAAATTCCTATGAGTTTGACACTTCCGGTCCCTCTTACCCATAAACTTTTCAAAATAGTACCTTAAGTTACCATATAGCCCCTCCATGACAAATTCTTATCAACTTAGGTACATAATTTACCATTCGGCCCTCCAAATTCCAAAATCCCTTCAATTTAAGTCCAATAATTACCAAACACACCCTGAATTTTGAAATACTTTTCAAATTAAATCCAGAACATACACTTTTAACCCCCAAAATCCAAAATAAATATAATTTGGCTCCCCGAAACCAACACCCCACTAAATATTATTGATTTTGGCTACCATTATATAAAATAATAATAAAAATTATATCTCGCGGTTTTAGATTTTATTATTTATTTAATTAATTTTAAATGAAATTTTACAACTCTCCCCTACTTAAATTAGATTTTGTCCTCGAAATCATTCCTTACCACTCCTGACACGCCAAATAACCTGAGCAACACGACCATAACCACAAGCATACCCTAGCCTTTCCAAGGAAACCGCAACCAACCCTCGTAGGGTTCTAAAACCGGATGATGAAACTAATTCCTTGCAACATGATCACCTTTATTCAATCTTAAACCTGAAGTCTTGAGGTGGTTTGTCTCCCTGACAGACCTCCTTCACTGAATCATTGCCCAATTCATTGCACTTATCTCCCAACTGCCTTCTTAACTTCTGATAACTTGAGGTTCCCACTAGAAAACAGAGTCACATACCAAATTTCCCTGCAGAATACTTATACCTGACAAAAGATCAAATAATCCTTTGAGTAGGAGACTTATCCCTGCAATAGTTAGACTCAGTCAAGAGTTGCACGACAGGGTCAAATCAACCACTCTGAGATTATTTAACCCAACTGCGAACAACTTAGCGTATACCCCTAATACAAGAAATTCCACACATGAATTCCAAGTCACTGAACCCACCACGACTCTTCTTGCTACCACTTGTTGCTTTCTAGAGGCAGCCGAGACCTCCCTGATCTAACCTTATCAATCAACTGCTTGAAAAATCGGACACCTAACCGATTGTTGGGCCAAAACACACGCACAGTAGTCCCACATGACCTCCCGCCACTCATCGCTCCTTCAATCCTTTGATCCATCCAATCATGATATGCTTACAGCCTTTCGCCACTAAATTCGATACAAAAAGATGAATGCTACCAGAATAACTATAGTCTTACATCATACTCGGTCTCCTTCGACCTACTGTTTCCTAACTTCAGTTGTGTTGTGACCTACTTAGAACCTTGAGAACTGGCCCACCCTAGCCTAAGTTATATGAACGAATATGTGAATGCCACAGCTACTCTGCAGTCTTTCTGCACTTCCCGCACTATCTGACCACTTGTAAATTCTACGGCTCCCTCGTAATCTTACAGCACTTTCACCCCACTAACTACTATTGAATTTTACGTCTCCCCCATAGTGTTACAACGCTTTCACCCTACTGACCATTAGTGAATGCTACGGCTCCCCCATAGTCTTACAACACTTTCATCCTAACTGACCATTAGAGAATATTATGGCTCCCCCGTAGTCTTACAACACTTTCATCCTAACTGACCATTAGTGAATGCTACAGCTTCCCCGTAGTCTTACAACACTTTTTTCCTAACACAACTACAGTCCAATGCCTTGCCTCCAATCTATCAATTTGAAACATACGCAGAGTCGAACACGCATGTGACCGAACACCCCACTGAACTCACTTCATGACTGGAACCCCAACCTGCTTCCCTAAATTCTACTATCAAGCACCAAGAAGACGCAATTCACGTGTTGGGAGACTTTTCCGAACTCCAAACTCGCACAACCCTCAAACTAAATAGCCACTTGGGACACCATTTCCTCGATGGGGATGAGAAACTCATCCCGGTCTCATACATACTCCTGTCCTGAATACATGTGCGATTCTCCCCCATTTAGATTCGACTAAGTCTTTACAATACATGAGATTTGAAGGATTCCCAATCCTTTTTACTCTTAAATAGCCAAATTGATGACAACCTGTGCTTGCCCATGCTAGTGTTCTATTACTGGCCCAAACTCTAAAGACCACACAACTCCTAAAGATCAGATGAACACTTCCCGAATCCTAGCGAAACTAGTAATCTCAGACGTCTTGTAATGATGCCACACTTATGTCTTGAAGTCCAAATAACTGATGTCCGGACCAAAGCCTCCGCAGTAGACCACTTCCTATGGCACCTCCAAAAGCCGACCCAAGCATAATGGTTGATTCACCAATCCTGACTGTAGACCTTCCGCATCACGTCTCAGAACCGATCTCTACCATAGACCTAGATAAAATTGAACGCTCCAAACCAGCAAAGAGTGAAACGACTCTTCACTAACCACCCCGTAACTCATGGTATGCAAATGGCATATGACAATGTTTGAAGGTATAACCCAAACACAAGCAGGGAAACAAACCCAAAGATACACTTACTAACACCCTTGAAACAAAAAACTCCCTCGTGTAATTTCCCGCAAGTAATGCACTGAATCCGGCCCTGTTGGCCTCTCAAAAAGGTGACCCGAACTCTTGGGGTCTCTTTCAGGGACCCTCCAATATATGCACCTGATTTGATCCCCTCTTCCCAATGTGCTCCAAATCAATCCCTAGCTCTTGGCTATATAAATCATATCATTCAGGGTCTCATACCCTGACACACTCACCAACTTAATCGTCAACGGTTGAACTGCAATAGCTGGAGCAACCTCTTCCCTACCCAAGCTGCAACCACTCCCAAGACATAGTCTCTAATCCCGAAAGCAAAATAGAACGCACAATCAATCCATTTCGTCTGATACAAGAGATCCACGGCGAACCGAACCTTAGCTCCTAAGGGGTAGGGATTAGTGCAGAAAACAATTTCCATCTCCCTAACCTAATGCAAATTCAAATCCCTGGCAGTCCCTCCACTAACTGGCTCACCACCAGAGTCGGGACCAAACCCTGGTCCTTCCTCATGTGTGCTCATCCTCGTCTGGCAAAGCAGTTATCCCCACCATCAGAGCATAACCAAGAATTCTCTTTCCCATAAGCTTCTTAGATTCTCCAAGACTCTCACCGATTCGAGTATGGATCTTGTGCTTTCAGTAGTACGGGCTGATCCTACCTTCCACACCTATCCATACTTTCCTCAGCAATCCTCCCGAGTCCTCTAAGTCACCTACTCTACTAATGCACCAAATATTCGCTAAACAGCAACACAATACCCACCGAAGCAACTCCTAGCCTCCCCCTAAGCTCCTAACCTCAACGAATCGCCCCACTAACTCACTGGAGCATTTCCTAGGGTTTCCTAGGTTCCCAACCTTGCCCTGCCATCAAGTGCTGAAGAACTCCTCATGATGTTAGCCATCTACCTCCTAAATATCTTCATATTCACTTAGTAGCAGACTCTCATCATTCAGGAGTTCCATAAAGCACAAAGCAAGCAGCATTCGTACAGTAGCACTCTGATCTAATGAAATATCATAGAACATGCAGCCCACATACCACTACTAGGGCTATCCACATCCATCCATCCTCACTGTCGGCTGCCTTATGCATGCAAATTATACACAGAACAGGATCTAATAGACTGTCGAATAATAGACTCTACTCTAGGACCACAACCAGACAAGGAACAGGAAATAAGGCCAAATCAACTATTCTAAGGCTATAAGATCCTAACCGTATAAAATTTTAAAAGCATACACTTAGCAGTTACTAATTCTAATAATCATTCTCATTCTAGCATGACATCCAATATTCCTAAGGCTACAAGAACCACATATCATGCCAATCTATCGCTGACTAATCAACATGCAAGTCTACCAGCTCATGCAGCATAATAAGGCATCTCTTCTAGCCCTAACTAGCATGTGATTCTCATATTCATAAATCAAGTTATAACAGATAACATGTAGGGGTATTATAGGGAAACTTACTTGAGCTCGACTGATTTCATAAACCACACCCTTTCTTCTCTTAGAAATTCTTTCCTTAAAAACATTTTTTTCTTTTAAAGAGTTTACAGATCCTCAGTTTGAGTTCAGACACACCCTAAAGTATATCAAAATCCCTCAAATCAAGGCTCTGATACCAACTGTAACGACCCAAAAATCAAGGGTACAAATTTCATTTTTCATTATAGTCAAACACAAATGTTACTTCATACAATCATTCAAAACATTACTTAAATTAAAACGTTTATCAGAGTTACGTCCCAAAATCACATAAAGAGGAAAACACGGGTGTGTACGCTGTAATCAGGTCGGGCCCTTCCTTTACAAATCAATGATACCTAAAACCATAAACAAAATTGTAAGCATGAAGCTTAGTGAGTTCCCTAGAGCATACCCCCACATAATCCACATAACCGCATAAACCATATCAATCACATAGGGCATATCAGTCATATAAGGTATATCAATCACATAAACATATAAGGATGTCGTGGGCTCCTCCCAGGGTCTTACTCCAGGATACCATGGGCTCCTCTACGTGGTCTTACATTTAAGTGCCATGGGCTCCCCCATGGTCTTTACTTGGAAAGCCATGGGCTCCCCTACATGGTCTGAAATCCAAGAATCATGGATTCCCCTATGGTCTTTCATGCAAGTATCACAAAGACAACTAACATATCACACATCACATAAACAACTAGTATACCACATATCACATAAACAATGAATATAAACATATAAGGATGTCGCGGGCTCCTCCCAGGGTCTTACTCTAGGATACCATAGGCTCCCCTACATGGTGTTACATCCAACTGCCATGGGTCCCTCGTGGTCTTTACTTGGAAAGCCATGGGCTCCCCCACATGGTCTTACATCTACGTTCAATGGGCTCCCCCATGGTCTTCACCTAAAAAGCCATGGGCTCCCCTACATGGTCTTACATCCAAGTGTCATGGGCTCCCCTCATGGTCTTTCATGCAAATATCACATAAACAAATATCATAGAATATAGCATATAACCAAGTGGCATACCACATATCACTACATCAACTAGTGTACCACATATCAGAAAATGGATCGGCCTTGGTGCCTTCGACCCATTGGTATGGTGAGGAGACTCAACTCGCACTGCTAAAGTCCCGCAGATGAATCCCTGACTGTTGGCTGACCAATCCTCGTACTGTCAATCATCAACACATAACCCAATTAACCATTTGGGTTTAAATACATAACCATAAATCTACACTTGGGGTAGATGGACCATCTAACCCCTAACCTAGCTGTAACACTAGCCAAAATAGGTCAATAACAATCACATGTGATTATGCTAATCATGTAATGTGATAAATGTACTATGCATTTCATGATAAATTCTAATACAAATATGAACTTTCTTTATGATACAACTCAAAGTATACGTCCATACGATTCTAAAAATATAGAGAACGTCTAAATATGACTTCGCATGAAGAAGTTATGATAAACCGAACACTATAAATCTCTATAGTAAGAGGAATTTAAAATATACTTAGAATTAGCTATTAAAATCTAAACCAAAGTTGTATTGCTTGTAAATACCTACGCGTGCATATAAAGAACGTCAAAAACGGAGTTCGTATGTGAAAGTTACGACCTTCCGAAGATTCAGCTGTTAGAAACCCTAATCTGACTGAGCTCACGACATGAGCACAGGACTCACGACGTGAGAAGTCATTTATCCATATATCGGAATCTAGAAGGTGTGTGACGAGGCTACGAGGGGATAAGATCCAAACTCACGACGTGAGTAAACATATCTCACAACGTGAGGAGTCACATGGCCACCTTCCGAAGCTAGGGACGCAAATGGCAAGTCTACAAGATGAACATGCAGGACTCACGACGTGAGAAAGGATATCTCACGATGTGAGGTTCTAAAATTCTTGCTATAATTAGCAGGCCCGACTTCGGCCATTCTTACACCTAAACTTCTTCCCTTTCTCTCCTTTGTTGAGGCCCTCTTGCATCCCGAGCCCCGAAGACCTTGTAAGCTGACCGTTTCTGCTTAGATTACATAAAATCACGCTACCAAGGTGAGTTTCACGGCCCCACTTTCTAATATTTTTCGGGGGGAAATGCATGCTAAATATCGTATATACGTTACTATTATGTCTATATGATTGTATATTAGTATCAACATAGATACTTATAATAATTGAGATTTAGTTGTTCTAAATATAATATTTTAAATATATACAACTATTATCAACCTGTCGGCATGTTATTTTACTAATGCATATCTTAAGTTATGCTTAGGATTCTATATATATGTTATGTGTGATATAGTTCCAAAGCCATATTTGGAAGTTCTATATGTTAAGTTATAAAGTATGTTGCTATTATTGGTTTTATGTCAAGATAAAACTAGACATGTTATATGTTGTTATTGTTTGTTTTATGTTAGAATAAAACTTAGTATTGTTATTGATAGTTTTATGTCAAGATAAAACTAGGAACATTATATGTAGTTATTATTGGTTTTAGGTCAAAAATAAAACCTAGTTTTGCTTCAAGATATAGCTGTTATACTGCCTAAATAGTATAGGAGTAATGTTTAAAAGCATAGTCTAGTAACTTATGATTTGAGACATGAAAATGCTTGTTAGAGCTATAGGAAGTCGTCAAAGTCTACATAAGTAATTGTATTCATCAACTAAGATCGGGAATCTTAGCGGAAATCCTCTAAATTGTAACCGTTAATCCCGTGTGAGCGAGGAAGTCGTGTATAAATAGTATACGGGTTGACCACCCCACTTGTGACTGTTAGCTACAGTCAACCAAAAGCAAATTATGAACTATCCTTTTATTTGTTATTGTTCCGGCGTCGATGAAGCGTACGATGTTGTTTCTCATGGTAAATCATGAGTGTGTTTGTTTCTCATGGTAAATCATGAGTATGTTTTGTCAGAGGTATTATGTCATAGCAGCGGTTACAGACTCATGGTAGCAAAATTGTTAGAAACATTAGACTTGGTCGTATACAAGTATTAATGTAAAGTATAAGTTTCCCCTACTTATACCTTAGAATTAAAGAATGTTTAGGTATAACACTTAATTGATAAGTAAACTATTATACCTAATATACATACTAAATGTTGGAGAGTCAAAATGATACTTTTAAAACTATACTTTTGAGCGTGCAATATGTATTACTTTATGGAGTCAAAACCTGTGGACTCACCAACTTTATGTTGACGTATTTTAAAATGCATGTGTTTTTAGGAACTTGAAAAGCTAGTATGTATTCGAACAGGAGAAGTTTTACTATTATCTTTTTGTTCATTAAGAAGTATGTCATAGTCGGATATTATGTAATAAATACTAGGAAAACAATAATGTAACTTTCAATCATCAATAAAGGTATGTATTTTCTTTAGTATTGTTCAATGTATGTTATATATATAACGGTGGTACGAAGAATGACGTTACAGTATCCGCTGTTTCCGCCGATGGCTGGGGTGTGACACTAGCTTTATTCAAAACCAAGGCCCAAACTCACACTCTGAAGGCCTAAAAGCCCAATACTCTACCGAGGCCCAACATTTGGCCCAGTTTTCCAAAATGGGCCCAAACCTCTACATGGACTTATCTTATGGCCTAACCATTTATCCTAGCCCAAAAATTTGGCATTCCGATGGTCCAATATCTCATAATCATCAAGGCCCAATTATGGCCCACCTATGGCCTAATTTTCCAAATTGGGCCCAAGCGTCCCTAATGGGCCTTATCCTAAAGCCCCATAATTTCCTTAGTCCATAAACATGTTCCCAAATGTGCCCACGAAGGCCTACAACAGATTAGTCCAACAGATGGCCTAACAAGAACCCAAACCCAATTAGGGTTTTCCATATAAAATGATGATTAAGGTTAAGTATTCCTACTTAACCCATTAAGGACTTAATCCATTAAGCCAACCACTCCAATAGTCTAAACATACAATGTGGTTGGTTGTAATTCAAAATTTCAAATCCAACAGTCCAAACGCGGGTCCCGACTAATCCAAAATACACATTTCCAAAATTAGGGTTTTCTAAACCCTAAATAAGGTTTTCAACCATACCGTGTGCCTATTAGACCATCGATTAAGTTTTTAGGTCAATTTGTATTATATAAGTTGGGCACCACCCACTACGAGCTCGGGTAGTGGTGGTCAACGACGGTCTGCGGCGGCAGCCACCACCTCGTGGTGGTGGTGGTTGTGTTTTTAGGCCAAGACAATACTAAAAGTACTTCAAATAATAGTCCAAATGCACCCAAATGCAGACCGTCATTGAAGAAGGTGGCTAACGGTGGCAGAATGGTGGTAGTGGGTGGCAGCCACCACCTCATAGTGGTGGTGACGGGCCTTCTTTGGGTTTTTTTCCCAGCCAAATGTTGCTCATACAATAATCACGACACCGACAACACATATATACTAGACATACACCCACCCAGCCACCTTCCACGCGGCTGTCGTTGCTAGAAAGACACGAAAATAGTGGCCAAAGGTCGCCGGCGGTTATAATGACGATACCGGCATTGCACCCACAGAAAGGAACGAGAGATACAGAGAGAGAGAGAGAGAAAGGCGGGTTGCGGGTGGACTTAACATACATTTTCGGTGGCTCACAACCCACACACGACGCCTCTTTCGGTCTTTGGCGTATCTCCCGGCTGATCACGGCGTCGTTGGCAGCGGGTTGTGGTGGTGACGCTTCAACGACATGGTAGCAAGCGGCGGGCGACATAGCAAGGTGGTGACGACTAAGAGAGCTCCCATGGTGGTGGCTGATGAAGATTTGGTTTAGGGTTTGTATGTTCCAACGAGAGGGAAAAGGAATTACCGGTCCAATCCCGTGTCCATACAAAATTCCTATGAGTTTGACACTTCCAGTCCCTCCTACCCAATAAACTTTTCAAAACAGATCCTTAAGTTACCATATAGCCCCTCCATGACAAATTCTTTTCAACTTAGGTACATAATTTACCATTCGGCCCTCCAAATTCCAAAATCCCTTCAATTTAAGTCCAATAATTACCAAACACACCCTGCCTTCTGAAATCATTTTCAAATTAAATGCAGAACTTACACTTTTAACCCCCAAAATCCAAAATTATATCATTTGGCTCCCTGAAACCAACACCTCGCTAAATATTATTGATTTTGGCTACCATTATATAAAATAATAATAAAAATTACATCTCATGGTTTTAGAGTTTATTATTTATTTAATTAATTTTAAACGGAATGTTACAAAAAGGAAATAGGTACAAACAAAATTTATTTAAGAATAAGTAAGGATGGAGAGTACAATTCTAATGAATTTGCAAGGTTTTTTAAAAGGGTAGGGATTAAGAGGAAGCTAACAACAACATATTCTCCTCAAAAAAATGGGGTAGTAGAGAGAAAGAATAAAACCGTCATGAATGTTGTTAATTCAATGTTAAATGAGAATAAAGTTCCAAAAGCCTTTTGGCCTGAAGCTATTAAGTGGTGTGCTCATATCCAGAATCAAAGTCCAACAACAACAGTCGAAAGCAAAACTCCATAAGAGGCTTGGAGTGGTAAGAAACCAACGGTAGATTATTTACTGCTGTTTGGATGTGTAGCATATGTACTCATTCCAAACCAGATTCAAAGAAAACTAGATGACAGGAGCAAAAAGTATATTTTGTTGGGGATAAGTGTTGAATCCAAAGGCTAGATTTTGTATGATCCAGAATCCAAAAAGGTTATCATGAGTAGATATTTTGTGTTTGAAGAAAAGACAAGTTGGGATTGAGGCACTACAGCAATAGAAATTCAACAAGACATTTTAAAATGGGAAAATGAGTATGAAAGTGATGCAGAAATAAAACAAATGATGAAGTGAATAACTGTGATGAAGAAAATGGTGACTCTGATGAAGAAAATGGTGTTACTCCTCCCTCACCCTCCAGTGCTCCCTTTGGTTCTCCTTCAGTCACTAGTGCAAGTTCCCCTCCTGATATGCCTAATGCCCCTTGATGTGCCTAATCAATGCCATGGAAACTTAATTCAAGGAAAGAGCACACGAGACAGAAGAACTCCAGATTGGTTGGCAAACTATGATGCAGGTGAAGAACATGCTCTTAATGTAATGATGTTGATGACTGAAAGCGACCCTGTAACTTTCGAAGAGGCCAACAAAGAACATAAATGGAAAGAAGCTGTGACAGCATATATTAAAGCTATAGAAAGAAATCAAACTTGGGAACTAACTCGTTTGCCTACAGAAGTTAATTGGGTGTTTAAAATCAAGTTTAATGAATTAGGATAGGTTGGTAAATTCAAGGCGAGGCTTGTGGCAAAAGGATATGCATAACAATACGGTATTGACTACACTGAAGTGTTTTCTCTGGTGGCACGGATGGATACTATTCGGCTAATACTTGCTACAGTTGCCCTAAACAGTTAGGAAGTCTTCCAACATGATATAAAGAGTGCTTTCTTACATGGAAAGATTAAAAAAAGGTATTTGTAGAGCAACTTGAAGGTTTCATCAAGAAAGGGGAAGAATATAAAGTTTATAAACTGAACAAGGCATTATATGGTCCAAAGCAGGCTCCAAGAGCCTGGTACAACAGAATTGGTGCATACTCTATAAAAGAAGGCTTTGAAAGGTGTCCAAGTGAACATACTTTGTTTACAAAATTAAGTAAAGGTACACTATTAATTGTAAGCTTGTGTGTTGATGATCTGATATTCACTAGAAATGATAGAATACTATTTGAAGATTTTCTAGAACTCCATGATGTTGGAATTTAAAATGTTAGATGTTGGAAAAATGAAACATTTTTGGGCATTGAAGTAGAAGAAAGCTCGGATGGAATTTTCATTGGCCAGAAAAGATATGTTGCAGAGGTGGTGGCTACATTTAACATGGAGAATAGAAATGTTGTGAAAAATCCAATAGTACCAAGTCCAAAGCTTTTGAAAGATACAGGAGAAGAAAAAAATGATGAAACCATCTTCAAAAAGATGGTTGGAAGTCTGATGTACCTAACTGCAACCATGCCTGACTTGATGTATGGTGTGTGTTTGATAAGCTAGTTCATGTCTGCTCCAACTAAGATGATCTGGCTTGCTGCAAATTGAATTTTGATGTACTTAAAGGGAACAACTAGCTGGGAATATTTTACAAAAGGGGAGTCAAAGGTATTAGATTAATGGGCTTCATAGAAAGTGATAATGTTGGAGATATAGATGATCGAAGAAGCACATGTGGACATCTGTTTATGCTTGGAAATAGAGCTGTATCATGGGCTTCAAAGAAACAACCAGTTGTTGCTTTATCCACCACAGAGGCAGAGTACATAGCAGCAGCCTTATGTCCATGTCAAGGTATTTGGCTTAGAAGAGCCCTAGATAAACAGGGAAATGAAGATGAAGAAGGAACTGTTATTATGTATGACAACAACTCTACCATACAACTGTCAAAAAATCTGGTCTTCCATGGAAAATGGAAGCACATCGATGTAAGGTTCTATTTTCTAAGGGATCTTGTGAATAATGGATTTGTTGAACTCAAATACTGCAACACCCAGGGTTAAATAGTTGATGTTATGACAAAGCCTTTGAAACTTGAGCTATTTGAAAGATTTTGGAGCATGCTTGGGATGACCGGGATGAACTAAGCTAAAATGTTAATACATGTGTTTGAGGCAGACTTAGGAAGTAGCCATGTTTATTTTGAGTTTATGTTTTGACTACTTCTGGCTAATAAGTTATATTATTTAGGAAGCACTATTATTCCAGAAGTAGCCACGTTTATTTTGAGTTTATGTAATTGGCTATATATAGCTCTGTTCTTTTTAGTTTAAATAATACATACCTTCTCATATTTCTTTGTTTTGATATCAACATAGAAAGGTATTAAAAAGAGGCCATGTAGAAAAAATATATTTTTTTTATAAGAGTATATATATATATATATATATATATATATATATATATATATATATATATATATATATATATATATATATATATATATATATATATATATATATATGCAGGCAAACATAAATCTAAATCGAAATATCGTAATAATAGTTATTATTAACATTAATACGATAGATTCTTTTAATTTTATTCATGCGTAACTTATGAATAAGAAATTAACTCATATATTTTATTATGTGTTTACATTATCATATAGTTTAAAAAAATCATAATGCTTTAATCAACTTTATATAAAATGATACTATTTCATAATAAATAAAAAAGATATCGCTATTTTTTATAGTAAATAACAAAAATATTACATTATAATAATTATATTATACGTATTAGATAAATATTAAAGGGGAATAAAAATAAAAATGAAATGAATATTTTTACAGCAGACTATATATAACTAATATTACAAGGGAAATAAATGTCTCTACACCAAATTAACTACTGTTAAGAGCGAGATAAAAACTTATTAATTAAAGAAGAATAATAAAAAATATTAAGTATATGATATATATTAGATGTGAGACTCATATATTATACGTGTTGATTAAAAATAAATTAAATATAAAATGTAAACAATAAAAATTTTAAAAATAAAATTAAAAAATATGAAATTAAAAAAAAAACATATTACTTGTAATGTATTATCAGATTTATTACATTTAATATTTTACATATATAAGTGTCAATGTTATGTGGCTTCTTAATTTAAATAATTAAAAGAAAATTAGAAATTAACATGTAGATATTATTTATTTTAAAAAATATCACAAAATAACAAATGTGAAAACTAATAAAAGATTAACAAGTGACAAAATGAATCTTCATTTATTATAGTAGATATATGTAATAGTTCATTTGATACTAAGAGGATTTTGTAAATGAAGGGGACACGGTTTTTGTCCCACATTTTATATTTTTCGGTGTGGAAAATTTAAAAAAAAAAGTATATTAAGAAAATATTAAAATGAGAAAAACATATTTTTATATAGTTTTAGAGTCTTTTTTTCCAAAAAAAAAATTATAAACATTAAAAATAAAATAAACAAAAAATAACAACATAAAAACTATTGATGTCAAAATATATATAGAATATGCAAAATATGTTTATATATTCCATAATATATACGCAGATCTGTAGAATATTTGCACATATTTTGTATATTCTATCTGCATATTCTATATGTTCTAACATAATTATCGTGATTTTTTTTTTGGAAAAGAAGTTTAGAAAACTATAAATAAATTTGTTTTTTATTTTCATTTTTAATTTTCTTTTTCGTTTTTTTCACTTTTTGAATTAATTAAAGGCATTCTAAATGTGTGGCTAGAAAAACGAGTGTTCTCTCACAAAATCTCATTATCATATAAACTCAACCCTATACACACCCTATATATGTATATATAATGCATGTATGTGTAATGTATTTGTAATCTTAATATATTCTAATTATTTTTAAAGTTCACAAAAATTACAAACATGGAAGTTTATTTATGAACTTTAAAAATAATTAGAATATATTAAGATTACAAATACATTACACATACATGTATTATATATACATATATAGGATATGTATAGGGTTGAGTTTATATGAGAATGAGATTTTGTGAGAGAACAATCGTGTTTTTAGCTACAAATTTAAAATGCCTTTAAATAATTAAAAAAATGAAAAAGAAACTAAAAAATGAATAAATTTATTTATAATTATTATTATTGATATTGTTATTATTATTATTGATATTACTATTAATTATATCATTATTATTGTAATTTATAATGTTAATATTTACTATAAAAAGTAATAATAATAATGAGTATATTATTTTAATTAAAAGATTAAGTAGTTATTTAATTACTTAATTGAACTATAGTTCTTATTAATTATAATAACAAAAATACTTATATATATATATATATATATATATATATATATATATATATATATATTATTTTAATTATAAAAATAAATAATTATACAAGTAATAATACCAAAAATAATAATTTAATTATTTTTAGAATATTATTGTAAAAGAAAGTTGAGTTTTGTTCTAAAAGACATTTCCGTTGGTAATAAGTCAATGATTACCGACCGAATGCCGACAGATACCCCAAGTGAAGAATTTCATTTACATTTCGTCGTTATTTATTGACGAATTTCCGATGGAAATTATTTTCATCACTATTGTGTCGATATTTCATCATTAAAATTAGAGTTTTTATGTTTGTCACAATTCTGTCAAAATTTCTTCACTAATTTTTGATGGAAAAATTCCATCACTAATTTACGTAGGAATTAACCCAGCTTTCTAGTAGTGAATGTAGACAATTAACTATGAGGTGCTATTATATATTTATCCCTTCTCGGTTATATAAAAAAAGTCAAAAATAAAAAGTACACATTCATTCACTCATACGTTGGATAGAACAAACAGTTAGGGAATACGTATAAAATTAGCTTTAACCATACATGTATGTATGAAACTGGGTTATTGTCATGGCCTTTAAGTTAAAAAAAAAAATTATTAGTTTACAGTACTTAACTAAGTATGTAAAGTAGCAACATAGTTTCATATTTTATAAAAATATCTAATAATGCAACACTTGGAAGCAACATGTATATTCAGATAACTATTGTCTTTCGGTTTTAAAGCTATCCGGAGGGGAGGGTTAAATCACACGTAAGATCCTATATGGAAAACCAACCCACGCGTAAACACTGTTTCTGGTGGGTTGGCTATAAAGTGGTTGCCAAAACTCATGAAGACAAATAAGGTGATTGACTAATGGTTATGACAGTTTCCATTTTCTCTCCTCTCTCCTCTTTTTCGTCACTCACTACCAACTCATCGGTGAACATCATTTTTACAACCTAGTTGGTTGGTCGTGGAATGCTAAAATATCTACATTGTACTGAATTGTCTGGTGGTTTGATTGTGACCACTCCCAATTTCACAACTATTATTCTAACAGACGTTGCAACATTTAAGAAAAACATGTTGCATCGGATAAATGAAACAATATTATTATTATTATTATTATTATTATTTTGAATTTGCTTTATAACAAAAGCTGCAATTCCTATATTATTGCACTTTTTTTTTGACATATTAGACATATTTCAATTACAACATTTTTAATTGTCATCGTACAATGAGTGAGATGGCAAACGGGCAACAAGCTGTGTCATTAAGCCTTTTTGAATGGTAAATCTAATTCTTTTAAATACTACATCAGAAGATCTAGGAGATATAACATTACTATGCATGATTCGTTGTACTTTTTTAAGAAACTCTACCGCATCCGGTGCGAGGAAACCAAACGTATCAAATGCAAATGGTATGAACACGTGTTGATTTTTCAGGCACGATCTCTCATGTTTGGTGACTTTGTTTGTGGCTGCTTTTAAAACAGCATGTCTCGTTGTGAAACCTCCAACCCTCAGTCCCACGAGAAGGGATACCTCTGTAAAATTCATACATGCGTGTTTCCCTTCGCTGTAAAACCCTCAACCGTCAGGCTCAGTGCTTATATTATATCTACATTGAGTGCAAATATATATGAACCTTAATTAATGATTTTATAAGAGGAAATATTTTTATCTAGATGTTGTTTTTCATGTCTACTCTCACCATTCTATCATAAAAAATATAATGATAATATATTTCATTTGTTGTCTTCCATTTTTAACAGAAAGTTTTATGTTTAGTTGAAAACCTTTAAACGCATTTGGCTATATGTTTGAATGGGAAATTAATTAAGATTTAGAGTATAGATACGTTGACTAATGAAAGTATGCCCATTCTTCTTCAATTGTCTCGGTTCTCTATAAAGCTCCTTTATATTTAGCATTATATCGTAAAAGGTAGTAAAGAAGAAAATATCTTGTAGCAACAGGATGTTTGGTTGGAGAGCTATGGCTGCAATGGTGGTCCTAACGATATTGCTTATGGTGTTGCCCCTTGTGACACCACCTCTTCCTCCCCCTCCATTGATTGCTGGATGTGTTCCGGTTATGATTATGTGTGCACTTCTGTACTTAGCTTTTACTGTTCCAAACATACCTAGTGATACCTGCTGATGTGGTTATACATAGATTCATAATATAGGCCCCACCCCAACCCCAAAGTAATTTGAATTCTTATATATACTTGTTAAGTAACAGGAATAAGGGCTTCATATCGTACCCTTAACAAAATTTGAAAATGAAAAAATGTACTTTGCCGATTAAAGATTTGATGCTGCCATTTTGTGAAGTTCCACTTGTTATATATATATATATATATATATATATATATATATATATATATATATATATATATATATATATATATATATATATATATATATATATATATATATATATATATATATATATATATATATATATATATATATATATATATATATATATATATATATATATATATATATATATATCGATTAAAGATTTGATGCTGCCATTTTGTGAAGTTCCACTTGTTATATATATATATATATATATATATATATATATATATATATATATATATATATATATATATATATATATATATATATATATATATATATATATATATATAGGGTTAAAGATCAAATGTGAATCTTAAGAATTGTATGAACCTATAACCAAATCCTGACCATTGGATTTGAAAAAATGAATGGTTATGATCATAGGTTACATATTATGAATATGGACTTGCATTTACTATCCGATTACACTCAATTAATTATAAAAACAAATATGATATTTTCTTAATAGAGAGAAATTTAAATTAACTAAATTTAGGCAAATAAGTCAAATCATTTAATAAATTAATCAATCAATTAATATCTAGTTTTTTTTTTTTTTAAATAAACGAGTTCAGTTCCTAAAAAATTTAAATCACCTCTAATTAGAAATATTCTTAAAGAATATTATATATCAATTTTGAGAATGAAGAAGAATTGATTTTTTTAATTAAATAAGCATTTTTTTTAGAATGCTTAAGAATGTATGTTTTAGTCAAATAAGCATTTTTTAGAATGATTTTTTTTAGTTAAACATGCATTTTCAATTTTGAGAATGATTAAAAATCGATTTTTTTAGTTAAAATTTCATGTTTGTTGTTGAAAATAGTTAAAAATGACATTATCGTAAAATACTTTTGAAGAATGAAAATTTATTCTTTAAGAATCAAAGTTAATTCTCTAAGAATGTTTTGATGTATAAATGTTTCCAACCACTATTTTCATGAGAAAAAAAATATATAGCTAAAGTTATGTTTTGATTTTGAAAGACACATATATTTTGGTTCTATAAAAGAATATGCATTGATTGTCAAAAACAATATAATTAAACAAAAAAAAAACAATATATTATGATGCATTCTAAACGAATAATATTACATATATTCTTGAAGAATATTTTGTTGCATTCTAGAAGAATATGCATTGATCATCAAAAGTAACAAAATTAAACAAAAAAAAAAAAAGAATATATTATGATGCTTTCTAAAAGAATAATACAATTTACATAACAAAGGAAATAAATTTAAGATAAATGGGTTTTATATCTAAACAAAACAATACCAAAATGACATGGACAAGAAGAAGAGTTATGACACCACCCATAAATACACTTGAGTAATATAAACACAGTTGATCGGCAATAACACTTTAGGCGAAAACTAAGATTGATTATTTTTCTAAGGAGCAACATCACAACTTGAAGTGACACTAAACATCTATATACTTAAAAAACATTTAGCCAACCAAAATTTTGTAGCAAATAATATATCATGAATCTCAACTTTTAATACTTGCTTATATCATGGTCTTCAAAATTCAAATGCATTAATGGAGAGTTCAGTAGCACCCAAAGAGATTATGTTAGATGCTCTAAATTCAAATGGACTTTGTGACGATATTATATGCTAGATCTTTCATTAGAGTTGGGAAATAATGCTTAGATCCACGAACACCCCTGACTGCAAACTGGATTATAACAAAACATTCTAAAGTGAGGGTTGGTCCCACTCTTATTTACTCTAAACACACTTCTTTATAACTAATACTAACAGCTTATAGATGAACTGAAGGCAAATACATATGAAAGAATCTGTTAGAATAAAGATACACACAAAAAGAAAACTCACCTGTTAAGTCCACGCGAAAAGCAAACACCTAAAACGAAAAGTCTGAAATTGAAGCCCATGTAACCTAGCCAACGACCATCCTCTATGAGAAAAATAAACAGATGCCAATACTTACATTCATCCTGGTCTGCACCGACCACCAACCATCAAGATTTCGAAAAGCAACCCGTAATTTCATATCATAAGAGAGAATGAGTTATGATCGGTTCTAAGGGAAGGATAGCTATGATTGAGACACAAGTGGAGAAGTGGGTATCACCGGTTTTTCCTTATTGCAGACCTACATAGAGAAAAAGAAAAATAAGGAGTCGAATTTATGGTCGTATCTTTTACCAGCCATCGTGAAGGAGAAGAAGGAAGGATAAAAGGGTTTTCTTGGATGGGATTATCAGGTGTCCTATATACAAAGGCATAGGAGGCGAAACCCCTGATCAACGATTTAAGAAAAGGAAAAAGGGTGATGCGATTTCATACATGCGGTTGAATCCTGATTATTTTGAAGTTTATATGAATTGATTCAAAACGGGGAACAAGAAAGGGCAGTAAGAAGGAGAAATGTGACACCAAGGAAACACACACATGATGTTGGTTGTGAGTGATTTAGTCAAAGTCTAGGGTTCTTAGTGTAGTTACCGGGATGCTATAATTACAGGCTATAAATTGTAATTAGTTACCAAAATTAAAATGATTTAATATTATAGAATAACTAATTTAAATGATTGGAAAAGAATTGGTCATACATTCATACAATAATTAAGGTTTATATATGAACCTAACTCTCTCTCTCTCTCCCTCTCTCTTTATATATATATATATATATATATATATATATATATATATATATATATATATATATATATATATATATATATAATTGTGAATTCGTTATTCGATGTTATTATAATAATTTTTTCTTTTATCTTAATTGTTTAATTACTTGTTTTTATTTTCATCATACAAAATTTTAAATTGACTCTTACTAATTTAGGTATTGATTTTATAAATTTATCAAAGTCTCTAATAAATTAGATTATTACTTGATACAATGAATTAATTATTTGTATTATTATTTCTATATGTATTACTAAATTACATATAATATTGTTTTGTATAATAATTTAATTATATGTTTGTAAATGAAAAATTTTGTGATTAGTAAACTTTGTTATGCAGTGGAAACAAAGCAAAAAAAAAAAATAGAATCATTTTTACGCATAATGATTTACCACGAGGTGAAAAAAAAAAAACTGCAATAGAAATGGATGATCAACGGGAATAGAGCGTCGTGTGTAACTTAAATGAAGGTTTTATTTTAAAACACATACATTGTTACATTTTGTTACCATTTCAAGTATTTCGCTAGTTGTTTATATTTTGTAAATTATTTACCCGTTTTTCGCTAGTTGTTTTATATTTTGTAAATTATTTACCCGTTTTTCGCTAGTTGTTTTATATTTTGTAAATTATTTACCCGTTTTTAAAACAAAATCTTGGCTATGCCACTGAAAGCGAGTGGCGGGGGTCACATTTATTCGCTGAGTTTGTGATTTTGGTGACGAAATCATCATAAGTGGGGGAGACTTGTCACGCCCGTAAGTTAGGGCTATACGTTTTAAGTAATTTTAGTTATAACTAGACAAGAATCCCTTTGTAGGATATCCCTTTGTAAAGTATAGTCTTACTATACACCACAATACACTACTCAAGGACACTAAAAACATAAATCATACATGATTACATGAGTTACCAGACACTTCTCCAAGACCATCAAATCATCATACATGATTACATGAGTTACCAGACACTTCTCCAAGACCATCAAATCATCCCATATTGTTGTCTGTAAATTCACGAAATTGATGCAAAAACATAACGAAAGTAACAATCTGAAGTCTCAACATAAAATGTATACATATACTTACTTGTACATGGTTAATAATACACCAAAGGAAAGGACAAAACAGGAACAACATTGGTATTTCCAAAATTACCCTAAAGCCCTTTTATTTGTTGAATTTCCGATATTGTCCTTATCTATCATATGTGGCAGAAGTTGATGCATAACAGTTGAAAGCTCATCTGCAAATTTTAAGCAAATGACCATTTTTCCCTCACTTATACATTTTTTAGAAATTATCATTATCATTACTAATCATCACACTATTTTTAATTTTTTATTTTTAAAAATAAATCCTATTCACCACAACAATAGGAAGCAAGTGATTTTTATGTTGCTAAAAATGGGAGTTTTTGGGTACCGGGACACCAAACCAAACATATTCTGATAGAATTTTTTAGATATACCACAAATAATATAGAAATCATATACGACATTTCATCAAACGTCTCCCATGCGCAAATCTGTTAAGAACATATGTTTGTCCAAATCGGTGATCATATTTTCCAATCTTTCACCAGTAACTTTCTAGATGGGAGTATGTAGGACAAATCAAAGTTGTAAAATAAGCTCAAAATACCTTTTTTACTTTAATTTAAAAACTAAAGCAAAATGCCTGATGACCATTCTTTATCCTAAAATATGTTACAAAATGAAGGTCAGGAAACAGGTTCTTATTCTCAAAGTATAAGAAGCCGATGATCTAAGCGAAAAATGAACAATCCCAAGAAGTCTTCTTACAACAAAAATTAAAGAAGGTGAATGAGATAAAATAATGACCCAAAAGTAATTTTTCATAAACGGACCGAGATCGACATTCATATAATAAGGGAAATC
Organism: Lactuca sativa; assembly: GCF_002870075.4. Taxonomy (NCBI): domain Eukaryota; kingdom Viridiplantae; phylum Streptophyta; class Magnoliopsida; order Asterales; family Asteraceae; genus Lactuca; species Lactuca sativa. The sequence goes on along the minus strand of NC_056629.2, from coordinate 49,208,395 downwards.
TGAATTTTAGAGTTTTGGAGGGCCATCACCTACTCATATATAAAATCATAAATTAGAAGTTTGCACATAAAGCTTTTAGTTTGAAAGCAGGGATATGTAAAGAATTAAGAACATGAACATACAGTTGTAACAAATATGGTTTATGAATGTGTAAAATATGTTAATGAATAGCTATAATGAACATCAATTAGAAACAAAACAATACATTTTATCTACTTAATTATAGATAAAGAAAGAAACATAACCTTACATTGAAATTGGAACCACGATTTGGTTTGTTTCCATCAAGAAGTTGAAAAAACTATTAAAATCATATTTATATAAGAAAAATACCAGAAATTACCAAATATTGATATATAATAAAATGAATTGTGCACTTACCAACTCCATCTAAGCTATATCAAAATAAGATGCCAATTTGCAAAGAAGAACAATATTCCAGGATCATTTATTGTAAATTACTATAAAAGCAAAAACATATATAAGAATTTAGAAGAACGCGGATCTGATGAGTTACCTTGCCTCAACTGTTTTTTTATGGTATTGTTCTCTAACTCACCATTACTCACCTGTGAGAGCCTTGCTTCAAGTTCCACTTCTCAACCAATAGTAATACAATACAGCCTAAAAAATAACTAAAAATAATTAAAATTAATAAATGCAATCCTAGTATCCTACAAACTTAATCATGATTATCTGAAGGTAACAAATGTACAATGTTATTTCATTTTTTGGAATTCCAATGAGCAATCATTTTTTTCCTTTTAAAATAAATGAAAGTAGCATGCCAAAGATTTATAAAGAAATAAAAGTAGAATGCTATTTTAAGCCATGGTTTGTGTGAAAAGTACACCGGGAAAATTGGTAGTATTCTAATATAAAAATATTTAATCATTACGTGACATTCCTCAATTAAAAAGAACGCATGTTCTTATAAATTCCTGAGTAGCCAAATCACATATAGTTATAGAAATAGAACAAATAAAATATTTGATTATTTTTTTGATAATTGTTATGTACCAGTTCTTGTTCTAGCAGATTGGTCTCTATGATCTGCTTCAAATGAGATCCCTTCAGCACTTCAACTTCTTTCAATAGCTTTATGCAATAAAAATATAAGCTTGATATGACCATAACATATAAAACAAAAAAAACATAGAAAACCTGATGGGGCTTCCCTTCCTCAATAGATGATGACAGATGGCGATCCGGGCTATCATCTAACAGCTGAGATGAAGATGGCAACTCCTCTGTCATCTAACAGCTGGACATTCAGCTTTCTAACTTGATCTTTTAATCCTATCACGGAATCATTCAGCAATGGAACCCCATAAGACGAACGACTTGAATCCACTTTCATTATACTTTCTTGCAGATCTCCTATTCGATTAAGAATCACCAACGGAACAACAATCTGGAAAAATTTTAGCATCGATACATTTAGCTTATCCAATTTAACCGTGTGAGTGTATATTTTGAACCATTTGACATGATTGCATTTCAGAAAAAGGGCTTCTGCGCCCACTATTTGAGTAATGAACATACCGTTTTCATGTTTCAGCTGATCTGATACCTTAGTTTGATTCTCAAGGTTTTCAATCATAGGCGTTATTGTCGTGATAGTTTATTGTATTTCAATGAACTCAGAGTGAACATGAAAGGATGTCTTTAGTACGCGTATGATGATATCTGATAGTTTAGAAACAGGGGGTCCTAGCCCAGCTCCCAAATGTAACAGATCAGCAATTAATGAACTTGAAGAAGTTGAATTTTTGTAGTGTTAGTGAACTTTTAAACAGAAATTAATGAACTTTGAAGTTGAACTGTGATCAGAAAGTATCAAACGTGGGAGTGTCTCTTGGTTCTTGTGTAAGCATAATGTAAGAAAATCAGCTCCAACTCAGCCAACGGACACAAATCTGCTCCAACACAGTGAAGGGACACTCGAAGGAAATTAGAGAAGGAGAAAAAGGGCTCACCGTCGGTCGATCGGTTGGTAGTGGATAACCCCTACTTCGCCTATCGCTTCCATACGTCCATTGCCCTACCGTACCCCCAACTTCTGATCTCTTCAAACCCGTGAACATCGTCGGTAATACAGTTACAGAAAAGGATGGAGAGGTGGAGTCTGTAGAAGATGAAGCTGCAATTGAACGATCGTTGGTGAAAACGTCATCCAGCGGTTGAAAACGTATGAGCATTAGGGTTCAAAAATTGGAATCGAACGGAGCAAAAAAAACAGAAAATCAATTGGAATTACCTACTGTTGTAGAAAACTAAGATAAGTAGTGGGAAGAACGGAGAAGAATCTGGAAAAGGATTACAGATCTCCTCCGAGAGATTGGATAGAAATGGATTGAGGCTGGGATTTTCTATGGAAGGAAGAAAGAGATGGAGCGCTGGAAGGAAGAATGGGGAAGGTCGTAAGAATTAAAGTGGTGATGTAAAAAGAATTAATGGGGAAGGTACTTGTGTAGGCATGTTATTGGAGAACAAAACAGTGGAGAAGATAACAACTGATGTCCATGGCGGTGCAACATCTGATTGTGTGGGAGAGGCGGCAAAGGATCAACCGACTAAAACATTGATGGTCAGGGACTAAAGCTTTAAAACATAATCAGAGAGAGAAGAAGAAGAAGAAGAAAGAGATGGTGGGTGGAAAGAAGCGGTGGAAAGGAGATCAACAGAATGACACGTATCAATGGAGTCGATGACTCACGCACCCAGGCATTTACCACTCAGCTTGAACACATTTGTCAACATAGTAAAACTGCATGACCATTTTTGCCAAACCAAAAACATTACGTAAACCCTTTCCATGAAAGAAACCAAAAACCATGGGAGAAAGGCCACCAAAGACAAAGGAATCTAAGTAGAAGGTTGGAATAGACAAATCAGATGCATGTTTACTGTAGCTACCAATAGACAATTTTAATATATAGTATAAATATATATTTTATTTAATAATTAAAAATCATCTAATAGGATAATAATTCGTTATACTTGTTATGGTTATATAAATATCTATTTAATATATGCACGTTAAGTGAACAAATATTATAAGTATATAATATTTGTAGAAAATCTTATTATAAAATTTATCGTTGAAGCGATAAAATAAAGTGTAAAAATAAAAGATTATTTAGGATAAATAATCTTAATAAAAGTTGTAATAGTCATGATGACGATCCCGTGAAAATAAAGAACGCTTAAATTTGAATTCATGTGAGAAAGTTATGATTTTTCGAAGTTTCTCGTGCAACCTTACACAACAATGTGTGTCATAAAAAAAGTATCAGAGATAGGTTGCTTATTAGCCGAAGTGTCTAAACATAAGTCATGGTTAGAGGTTAGCATTTGGACCTATGGACCGGACCATACCTGTGAATTGGATTAGACCGAATCGTTTTTTTTGGACCCCCGGGCCAGTTCTCGGTTTTAGGATTTGAGCAAAACCGGTCCTGTTTTTCTACCGGTCCGGTACGGGAGTAAAAACTGGTTTTGGACCAGATTATTTAAAAAAAAATTATATTATGTGAAATTTTTTTTAAACAAACATATTTCATTCATTTTAAAGCGGATTGACATGCATTTTTTTGAACATATAAGTAATAGATTATAGATGATTTTAGATTATATGTTTGTTATTTTGGGGGTTATATTCGATGTGTTACAATCATTCAAAGATGAGATATCAAATCTAAAATATTTCAACTTTTCATTAAGAAATTTAAACTTTTGTATTCTGTGAAATTCTTTAAGCAAGCATATCTCATTCGTTTTAAGTCGGATTTACATGCAGTTTTTTCAACATGTAATTTAGAGTTTGTAGATGATTTTATACTATAATTTGTTGTTTTTCGTGTGATATTCGATAAGTTACAATCCATCAAAGATGAGATATCAAAGCTGAAATATTTTAGTTTTTCATCAAGAAATTTAAACTTTTGTATCATGTGAAATTCTTTAAACAAGCATATATCATTCGTTTTAAGTCAGATTGGTATGTGGTTATTTCCAACGCGTAATTTAGAGTTTGTAGATGATTTTAGCCTATAATTTTGTTCCTTTTAGTGTTACATTTGATGAGTTACAATCCTTCAAAGATTAGATATCAAATCTAAAATATTTCAGCTTTTCAACAAGAAATTTAAACTTTTGTATTATGTAAAATTCTTTAAGCAAGAATATCTCAATTGTTTCAAGTAGGATTGAAATATACTTTTTTCCAACGTCTAATTTAGCGTTTGTAGATGATTTTAAACTTTAATTTTGTTGTTTTTGGTGTTATATTCAATGAGTTACAATCCTTTAAACAAATGGTATCAAGTATAAACAATAAAAGTTTGACCGGTCTAAAGGACACAAGAAACGGAAGCATATTCAGTTTTTCGAGTTGTACTGTATCAAATCCAAAAAAGTATTCATTTTAACGAGTTGTAACATATTAAACCCATCAACATATTTGTTTTAACAAGTTGTATCAAACACAAAAATGTGTTTTAACACGCTGTATTGTATGCATGTAAAGTTGTATCGGTCCAAATGGGTCTAAGAACCAGAAAACCTGGAACTGGACCTAGACCCAGTAAGTGTCATCCAGTCTGGTCCATGCTCCACAATATTCTCCGAAACCGGTATGTTCCAAGAGCTGGCCCGGTCCAGTTTGGTCCGGTCCTGTCCAAATGTTCACCCCTAGTCGTGGTAATCATAATCATGAGGCTTTGAGTATAAGGAACGTATAAATCTGACTTCATATGAGGAAGTTATGATTTTTCAAAGTTTCATGTCGACACATTACAAGTGTATGTGAAACAGAAATCGAAATGAAAATTGGTTGCTTGTTAGCGCAAACAATCTAAAAGAAAGTTGATGTCCTCGTAAATACGAAATTGTAAATCTAGAGAACATCAAGAACAGAGTTTGTATGAAGGAGTTATGATTTTTGCACGGTGTTTTACAATGCATTTCTTATAGACTGTATATTAAAAATAAGATGTGAATTAGCCGACGAAATCTTAATGAAAGTTTTAGTACTCGTCAATACAAAACCAATTATATAAATAACGTCAAAAAATGGAGTTCATATGCGAAATTTATGCTTTTTTGAAGATTTAAGATTTTACCTCTGAAATGTGACACTGACCCATTCACTATGCGTCACGTGTCAACATCAGAACAAATCGTTGCCACCTTCGCTGAGGCGTGGCACGCTTTTTAAAAGACATGACATGCCCCCTTTGAAAACAGTTTATAAATAGCCCCTAATGGCTCAAAGTGTCCGCAAAGAGGCGTAGCAGCAATAGAAAGCTCGACAGAAAGAAGTGTTCGATATCGAAGTTCTACCCACGACTTTCAGAACTTTTTTCAGAAAACTGTGTAAGATAAGTTGCACTTACTATGTTTTAAGTGTAACTCATATTTATGTTCATAGTCATTATTATGAGCATGTAAATAATATTAATTAGTGATTCTAAATCAAAATACTGATTGATCTACTTAAGACAGTGATGTCTAGGCTAGATCTAGTGAGGCTTTTAAAGTGGATTTTCCAAATAGTATACTCTTTATATCAAACGGATCCTACCTCCGATACGATCTTACCTGGTTATTCCTTATCTACTAGAACTTGAAGTATTTATTTGGATTATTGTGAATATTTTGAAATAGTTATAAAAACCCAAATTATATATATATATATATATATATATATATATATATATATATATATATATATATATATATATATATGTATATATAGGAACGAATATTGAGATGTAGTTATACTCGTATTTAGGTTGTGTAAAAGGGATAAGTTGAAGTATTATCCGAGGAGCTAGGCTTCCTGTGGAAAATCCACCTTAATCAAGTGAGTGCATGGATACTTTCATGAACATGATTTTAATACAAGTATTTATCAAAGTATTAAATATATGATGAAATTTTATATGTGAATTAAATGCTTATTATTTGGAATATGTGGTAATATTATATAAACATCGTGCGGACCATATATGGTTATATATATATATATATATATATATATATATATATATATATATATATATATATATAGACACACACACACACACACACACATATATATATATATATATATATATATATATATATATTAATTGTGTATATGACAATATTAAGGGAAGTACGATTACTTAAAATATTAATGTATATTAAGTACAAGATACTTTGTGTTAAATATATACATTGGATTATGATAGTGTTGTCTAAACAGGGTTGGTATTGGAAGTTGATTACAAGCATTATAGTCTTGCCTAGTGAGGAAATAAGATTTATAAAGGATGGCTTGTTTGAATTAAGTAAAAAGAGTGTTTAGTCATATCATATATTGTAAAGACATTACATAGGCAATAAATTTGTGTTGATTACGGTTATTGTAATCTTGTCTAGTTATACACAAAGACCTAAAGGGGATGCTTAGTTCAAATAAGTTTGAATATTGGGTAGCATAATATTAAGGGTGTATATGAGATTGGAACGGAGGGTAGAACTCAGTTAGACGACATTAGTGATTTAGTAGGGTACGAGTGCATATAGGAGTACTATTTTAAGTATTCGCCCTTCTTGTGTTTTTGATAGCCGGATAGGGTGTTTCTGTATTAGAACATTGCTAGGTATGTCTGAATCTTCTAGTGGAGTATAGATGACTACGCCAAACTAAACCTAATCTAGTGGTGCTAATGAATTACAATTGTTTGCGGGTACTGGATAATATGTTCATATGTGTACTTTATCGTCTATGGTTGCATTTATTGACTTACGCCTCCTACTAAGAAATCTCTGAAGCGATATAGTTAACTTGTTTCTGACAGTGATCAATCAAGATATATCTCATATGATCACTGTTATAGGATCAGTATGTGAGGTTCAATGGGATAAGTAACTAAGGGTGAAATGTCTTATAGATATTTACGATGTGTTTTTGGATAATAATTAGTTTTTTAGGTTATTGATTATGGATTAATATCATAATAACACTAGGATTGAAAACCCTATGTAACTCACCAGGTTTCCCAACCCGACCCACTAAATTTGCATGCATAATAGGTAGAAGTGTTAAGACTGCTCGAGACTTGAATATGTCGTTAAGTGCTTAAAGAGACGACTTGTAATAGTTTTCATGATCGTTAGGTCCTTACGCCATAACAATGTTGTGTATTAATTATGACATCCATAGAATTTTATTATCTTCAAACAAACATTTGTACTAAAAAATGTTTTAATATAGTAGGATATTCTACAAATAAAGATATTATGGTTTTTAAAGCGTAAAGAATTTTTTTTTCGCTTCTGGAAAATAGCGATGTCGCAGTTGGTATTAGAGCATTAGTTTAAGCAAACTAGGAATTGTGAGGATTTTTAGACTTAAACTTAGATTGTTAAGTGATGATAATGACGATAGTGTCTTAACATACTTTAGGTCAGGTGCCTAAATTGCTATTGGATAGACACAAGCACTAGAATACTTTATGTTGTAGGCTTTATTTGTTATTATGTGCTAATAAAATTATTTTATTGCATGCCTAAGTTTGAATACCTTACTTGTTATGGTGTGCACTAGCATACTTTAGGAGATATGCATGATAATCTAATATGTGCTAAATGATATATAATATAGTGTGTCTTAGGTTGCTTACCTAGATTGCTATTACCTAGAAAGATTTAAGGTCTGCTACCAACCTTGATGTGGAAAAAGAAATTTTATGTGTATAGAATTCTAAACATATACTTATTGTATTAAAACTAGCATGTTAATTTTCAAGGTGATAAGAAGACTTATGATAGTTAACGTCGGTAACTTCGTAATGGTATATTAATACCTATAGAGTGGTATCGTACCTTTAGAGTACGTTTAGTGAAGTAAGAGTACCTTTGGAGAGGTATTGTACATTTGAAGTACAGTTACAAGTGGCAGCATAATAGCACTTGGGTGTGATCCATGAAGTCGTCCTACCGCTTGGCATGTTCACCGCAAACCAAATTAGAGCAGTGATTTCTTATGGATTCATAAGTACTAAAGAGGGTGATAAATATATCAACATTATCGAAGTTGGAGTTATATGATTTTCTATGAAGAATTTTGAGGAATTCAAGAAAGATGATTAGGCAGACAAAGTTCCCAAACTAAATTGGCCGAGTCGTTGGCTATCTTTATTATGAAATATGTAGTTCGAGTGGTGTGCTCAGAGCTGAACTGTACCATATACATGATGCTATGACTTAGTATTAAAAAATATTGAGTGGCAATTGACTTCCACTACAACCTTAGGAGAATTCCTTAGTATGTTAAGTTGACCTTAACATTGTAACGACTGAAAAATCCCAATCAATTTAAATTTTTCAAAAACAACCTGATTCCATTAAAGTTAATACAAAAAGGTTTTCAATACAATTTATTTAAAGTATTCCCAGAATCACATCACGACAAAAACATGAGGAGCGGTACGATCACGCCTTCGCCTTGCCACGGTCTCCTGAAGAACCTGAAAAACATTAAACCACAACTGTAAGCCCGAAAGCTTAGTGATATATCCCCAAAATACCAACCACATATACCATACACGCATAACATGCCATACCATATCCAATCACAGAACAGCCATGCACTTCGGGTCTACTGTGTGACTGCTCCGCCACACCGGCCAACAGTCAACCTGGTCCACCCTCCGAGTCTAGCCATATACATCGAGTCTGCAGTGTGATTGGTCCGCCCGCACCGGGCCTTCAATCCACCTGGTCCACTCTCCGAGTCTACAGTAAGACTGGTCCGCCCGCACCGGGCCTTCAGTCGGCCTGGTCCACTCTCTCCGAGCCTCGGCACATCTGGTCCGCCCTCTTGGGGCCTACAGCCTATCCGGACCGCTCGATGGGCCTTCGGGACAACCGGTCCGCCCTGGGTATCTTGGCCTACAGCACAAAGCAGGACCCGCCTCAACCCAACTCCAGTGCAAACAACCATGTGCACATAAACATACAATCATATAAGCGTTCATAGTCAACAAGCCGATCAAATAGATCACATAACATATCATCATCCTAACCAGGATACCGACCTAACCAGTCACTAGCATAGCATCACCCTACATATCAGGGAACCGACGTTAACCAGGTCTCTAACATATACCATCCTAACTACCAGGATGCAAACATATCAAATCAATAACATAACAACAAATACTCGGATCTCAATCTGATAAAGGGCCGACCTTGGTGCCTTAGACCCTGTTGATATAGTGAGGATAACTCACCTCGAAACTGTCGGCTGAAAAGATAAGATCTCGCTGCTCCAAACTCCGACACGAACTCTCCCACTAAACAACACCAAAGCACTGAACTCAATAATTACCAAAATACCCCTGGAAGACAACTGGTCAACCCTTGGTCAAACTCAAAGTCAAAGTCAACCCTTGACTGACTTTACTCGCCGAGTCAACCCGATGACTCGTCGAGCCCCCATGCTCAGCATTTCCTTTAATCTGCGACCCAACTCGCCGAGTCACCCCGAGACTCGCCGAGTTCAACAACTCTGAGTCCACTCGAACACAACTCACCGAGTCACCCCTTGACTCACCGATTCACGGGTCAACCAGAAAAGATTGGGACTCTTCGACAAGACTCGCCGAGTCCAAGAACAGACTCGTCGAGTCTAAGGCTATCTTCAACTTACTCGCTGAGTTGTTCTTCCAACTCGCCAAGTTCCAGGCCACCTTCATCCAACTCGCCAAGTTGTTCTTCCAACTCGTCGAGTTCCAGCCTATCTTCAAGCAAGTCGCCGAGTCTACCCATATGACTCGCCGAGTACCACCGGGTCTGAATCCATACAGAGGCTTTCCAAGCCATGCAGAATATCCAAACCATAGATCTACCCTTCCTAAGGCCATCCATCACGTAAAGTGGGAAACTTTACGTGAATCCAAGGAGATCTAGGCATTTTTACTCTAAGGTTTGGGTTTGGGACAAGATAGCTCCTTCAATCACTCATCAACAGGGACTTTATGACATACAAGGCCATCCCAAGCTTAGATCTAAAGTAGCATCCTCAGATCCAAGCTTCTATCTCAATTTAGATGTCATATCAACCACCACACATGAACCCATGAGTAAAATAGCTTAAGGAAATGGTTCCTTACCCTTAGAATGAGCCCAACCAACTGTAGATTCCTGATTCCCCCAAGCTTCCCGATACAAGCCTCCAATCTTCAAGCTTAAAGCACCAAATATCCTTCACCAAGCTCTAATTCACTCAACAATGGGGTCTCCTCACGAATTTAGGGCTTCTGGAACTCAAGGAATGATAAGGAGGTTGGGGAGAAGATATGATGTTCTTTATATAGGGCTCAACCCTCGAAATTAGGGTTTTCTCCACTCAGCACCAACTCGCCGAGTCCACCTATGCTACTCGCCGAGTTGGTCACTTAACACGCGACCAGAGTCGCGACCCTACTCGCCGAGTCTACTCGTGGACTCGCCGAGTTGCCCTTTCCCATTTTCTCTTTTAGCCCTTCAACTCTACTCTTGATATTCCGGGATGTTACAATTCTCCCCCACTTACATTAGGCTTCGTCCTCGAAGCTTGCGGAAATTCAACTCCAGAACTACTCCCGTAATGCACCACCTAGCATTAACCAGACTAGGCTCCTTAACGCACAACCATTGAAACTAGAAACTCACTTTATCCTTTCTTGCGGTGTCCTGACCACCGTCTCAAGCCGGCCACCGACTTTACCCTCTGATAACCACACTTAACAGCTGAGTACTACTCATGTTGCAACACTGCTCCAAATCGCAACCATCACTCGGCCCATATGAGCTAGAAATAACCATGCACCACCGGATTCCCGATCCGAGTCCAACTCTATCCATTCCACTGACAGAAAGACACATTCTTCAGCCTTAGAGCAACTCCCATGAGTTCTCCTCTTGCAATCGCACGCACATGCTGAACTAGCCCTATCACTCTCGGGTTGGGAAAACCCGTCACACTGACGACATCTCCAAACATCCCTCAGGATGAACCACTACTACATACACAATTCCCTGGTCAGAATCATACTGAGAGCCCAAGACTCCCTCCCTGCATCCCTTCCGAGCCTCTTGGCTCTACATCGGCAGAATTCCTTCCGCAACCTCAGCAGACATCCCAAGCCGGATGTGATCCCATACCACTGCCGCAAACACGCTGCTTGATGACCATAATTGGATCACTCCAACCATAACTCTGCACTGCTGCTTTCACTTCCATGAATTTACACCCCCCCCTTGGAGCTACATTCCTCTCCCTTTCCTTACCAAGGAAATCCACTTGACCGCCTTGTCACTGCGACAAGTGCCACGGTGCTCGCCCAATGCTACACCACTCCCTTATAGCATGACCGCTATCCCATGCACCACACATGCTCTGAATCTGCTCGCAAGGACTCTCGAGTCCAGGCACTACCTTCCACTAATCGTAATCAATACCCGGGGCCAGACCTTCTAACGCTAATACCTCGCAACATACTCAAACCATTTCCTCGGACCGACTTAACAATACCTGCAGAGTCTTCAGCATGACTGGACCGCCTTACCAGACCTTCAGCCAATCTGGACCACTCTCAGAACCTTCAGCCAATCTGGACCGCACTCCAGGGCCTTCAGTCTGGCTGGACCATTTTCCGAGCCTTCGGCCTGACTGGCACGCCTACCGGCCTTCAGTCTATCCGGACCGCACAACTAACATTCATCATCCCAAGTCACCTCTCCGGGAATTCCTCCCATGCATACTGTTCTAGCCCTCAAAGGGCTCCGAACTCTATCTCCATCATACATACTCAATCCCGGCCTAATCCCAGGCCCTCCTCAATCACATTCCATAGGTCTATATCCCGCCCCACATGACTGCCACTTACTCAAACCGGCCTATACTCTTGACTGACAAAACCAATGCTGGATCCCAAGCAGTTAGACAACTTCTCATACTCATCGATCTTCCAGTGAATTTTCCAATTCTCCCCCACTTAGGGCACAGACTATCAACCACCGGTCGCCATCACCGACCTCCCAAAACAACCCTGCACAAAACCAAGACTTACACGCGGGTTGATTCCCACTAGCTCTAACAACCTTCACAAAAATCACATTTCCACACTGATCCTCCCGCTCGAAAGAAACTCAATCTGCAGCTAACCACTCCTTAGAAAGCAGATGCTTCCCGACATTCAGACCAAAAGCCAATTCCCACTAATCACCTTCATGAATGATAACCAACGAAATTTCTAATGCTAAACCCATAGCCATACCATGACCCTCAAAGAACAACGAATACCACACCGAAAACCACACAATGAGACTAGCAGATAAACAATACTCCACAATAATCACAAGAAAATCAATACATCAAGAAAGAAACATACACGCGACTGCATCCAGCACTACTCTGACCTCCTCTGTTGTAAGCTGAAAAGCACGAACCTAAGCCCTTGGGGGATCCACTCCACCCTGACCTCCACCCGTGATCCTCAAAGTGGCCGGTGCTGGAGCCTGCACCGGTCCTGCAGCAAGCTGTGGATAGTTGACCTTCAAATGTCCAACCTGATGACAATGATAACAAATCCTCAAATCCTGAACCGGCGCTGACTGCCGATAATCCCTCGCATAGTGCCCCTCCTTTCCGCACTTGCGACATGCACCACCGGACCTGCAAACTCCGGTGTGACTCCTCCCACACTTCCCACTAGTGGGGCTACTCAGATCTCCCATCCTAGATTCAACGGTCTTAGACCATTTCGGCGCCGGCTGCGACTGCATCGGAGCCTGCCTCAGCTCACGCAACTGCAACTCAATCTCTAACTCGCGCCGCTTGGCGGGCTCCTGCAACTCCAACAAAGTCTCGCACCTCTGCGTAGACACAAACTGCCTAATATCCCTCTTGAGCATGCTCAGATATCGAGACATCTGAGCCTGCTCCGAAGCGAACTCAGGGCAGAACATCGCCCTCTCTGTGAACATCCTGGTGATCTCAGTCACCGACTCCGAACCCTGCTTCAGCTCCAGGAACTCCTGAGCCAATCTCTCTCTCTCAACCCGCGGAACATAACGAGTGATGAACATCTCTCTGAACTGATCCCATGAAACCGCAGCCCTCTGCGCATCCGAATATGACCCCGTGGTCAATCTCCACCAATCCTTCGCCCCGAGCCTCAACAGGTTCAGAGCACACCTCACCCTCTTATCAGCAGGGCATGAACATGTGAAGAAACACCCCTCCACGTCCGATAACCATCTCATAGCAACAATCGGGTCCTGAACTCCATCAAAGGTAGGAGGCTTTGTATTATCGAAGTCCCGATACTGAAAACCCCGACCAGCTCCTCCCCCTGCCGCTGCTACAGCCGATGTAGCCGCCGCGGCAGCCGTCTCTGTGAAAGCTGCATAACGCTCATCAAAATACTCAACCATGGTGGTCTTGATCGAGCCAAACAGTTCCGGCAACTCGGCCCGAAACAACGCAGCAACCTTATCATGCAGGATCTCACGAATCCTCGCATCCAACTCGCACGTGCTCATCTGACCAATAACCTCGAGCGGTATCGATCCGCCCAGAACTCCCTCTCCTGATCCCAATCCTGACCCGGATCCACTTCCAGCATGCCTCGGAATCTCCATACTGAAAAACACCACAAAATCTCAGACACTTCCCACCAACCCGGGAACCAACTCTCAAACCAACCCTAGAGGTCATGGTTTCCTTGCTACGCGTATGGGTCCTGTGCTTTCAGTAGTACGGGCCCATACTACCTTCCACACCTACCTATATTTGTATGAAGTACTACCACAGCACCCTAGTGAAAACATACAAACATGCGCTCAACCCTCACCCTAGAGGAACACTGGAAATCTCCCAGAAGGAAACCCTAGGCTACAGGCATCACAAATCAGGCAGCACTATCATGAAATCCTGAAGATCCCTAGCCTAGCACTAGCATGCTGTTCTATCAAAGCTCAAAAAAAATATCATGTATGGTATTTTGGGGTTACTTACTGGCTCCGGTTGATCGTACCTCCGCGTCCTCCTTTACTCATTTTGAAAACCATTTTAAATTCTCTTTTGAAAACTCTCCTCGATTTGAGACTGGAGTCACACGAGTGTTCCTCCAATTCACTCAAACCAAGGCTCTGATACCAACTTGTAACGACCGAAAAATCCCAACCAATTTAAATTTTTCAAAAACAATCTGATTCCATTAAAGTTATTACAAAAAGGTTTTCAATACAATTTATTTAAAGTATTCCCAGAATCACATCATGACAAAAACATGAGGAGCGGTACGATCACGCCTTCGCCTTGCCATGGTCTCCTGAAGAACCTGAAAAACATTAAACCACAACTGTAAGCCCGAAAGCTTAGTGAGATATCCCCAAAATACCAACCACATATACCATACACGCATAACATGCCATATCATATCCGATCACAAAACAACCATGCACTTCGGGTCTACTGTGTGACTGGTTCGCCACACCGGCCAACAGTCCACCTGGTCCACCCTCCGAGTCTAGCCATATACATCGAGTCTGCAGTGTGAGTGGTCCGCCCGCACCAGGCCTTCAATCCACCTGGTCCACTCTCCGAGTCTACAATATGACTGGTCCGCCCGCACCGGGCCTTCAGTCGGCCTGGTCCACTCTCTCCGAGCCTCGGCACGTCTGGTCCGCCCTCTTGGGGCCTACAACCTATCCGGACCACTCGTTGGGCCTTCGGGACAACCGGTCCACCCTGGGTATCTTGGCCTACAGCACAAAGCAGGACCCGCCTCAACCCAACTCCAGTCCAAACAACCATGTGCACATAAACATATAACCATATAAGCGTTCATAGTCAACAAGCCGATCAAGCAGATCACATAACATATCATCATCCTAACCAGGATACCAACCTAACCGGTCACTAGCATAGCATCACCCTACATATCAGGGAACCGACCTTAACCAGGTCTCTAACATATACCATCCTAACTACCAGGATGCAAACATATCAAATCAATAACATAACAACAAATACCCGGATCTCAATCCAATAAAGGGCCAGCCTTGGTGCCTTAGACCATGTTGATATAGTGAGGATAACTCACCTCGAAACTGCCGGCTGAAAAGATAAGATCCCGCTGCTCCAAACTCCGACACGAACTCTCCCACTAAACAACACCAAGGCACTGAACTCAATAATTACCAAAATACCCCTGGAAGACAACTGGTCAACCCTTGGTCAAAGTCAAATTCAAAGTCAACCCTTGAATGACTTTACTCGCCGAGTCAACCTGATGACTCGTCGAGTCCCCATGCTCAGCATTTCCTTTAATCCGTGACCCAACTCGCCGAGTCACCCCGAGACTCGCCGAGTTCAACAACTCTGAGTCCACTCGCACACAACTCACCGAGTCACCCCTTGACTCACAGATTCACGGGTCAACCAGAAAAGATTGGGACTCTTCGACAAGACTCGCCGAGTCCAAGAACAGACTCGTCGAGTCTAAGGCTATCTTCAACTTACTCGCTGAGTTGTTCTTCCAACTCGCCAAGTTCCAGGCCACCTTCATCCAACTCGCCAAGTTGTTCTTCCAACTCGTCGAGTTCCAGCCTATCTTCAAGCAAGTCGCCGAGTCTACCCATATGACTCGCCAAGTACCACCGGGTCTGAATCCATACAGAGGCTTTCCAAGCCATGCAGAATATCCAAACCATAGATCTACCCTTCCTAAGGCCATCCATCACGTAAAGTGGGAAACTTTACGTGAATCCAAGGAGATCTAGGCATTTTCACTCTAAGGTTTGGGTTTGGGACAAGATAGCTCCTTCAATCACTCATCAACAGGGAATTTATGACATACAAGGCCATCCCAAGCTTAGATCTAAAGTAGCATCCTCAGATCCAAGCTTCTATCTCAATTTAGATGTCATATCAACCACCACACATGAACCCATGAGTAAAATAGCTTAAGGAAATGGTTCCTTACCCTTAGAATGAGCCCAACCAACTGTAGATTCCTGATTCCCCCAAGCTTCCCGATACAAGCCTCCAATCTTCAAGCTTAAAGCACCAAATATCCTTCACCAAGCTCTAATTCACTCAACAATGGGGTCTCCTCACGAATTTAGGGCTTCTGGAACTCAAGGAATGATAAGGAGGTTGGGGAGAAGATATGATGTTCTTTATATAGGGCTCAACCCTCGAAATTAGGGTTTTCTCCGCTCAGCACCAACTCGCCGAGTCCACTAATGCTACTCGCCGAGTTGGTCACTTAACACGCGACCAGAGTCGCGACCCTACTCGCCGAGTTGCCCTTTCCCATTTACTCTTTTAGCCCTTCAACTCTACTCTTGATATTCCGGGATGTTACAAACATACATGACTAAGATGGTGAAATTAGTCTGTAACATCTAGATCCTTGAGGTATTTAATTCCTTAATTTATAAGTTTTGGAGGGGTCACAACATGAGATTTGTTGGTCACGTCGTGAGCATTTGTTGACCAGTTGACCCCATCATGATGAGGTCCGACGACATGAGGCATAAGAGCTCATCACGTGAGATCAGTTGATGACTCAAAACCCTAATATTTTCTGGTATTTAAAGGAATGAGAGGCTAGGGTTGCACACCCTCAACCTATCTCACCCTCAAAACCTTCTAGAAACCCTAAATTTGACATTCTTTGAGATCTTTGGTTATTCTTGGTGTTTTGCTTACTTTGTTGAGAATAAATCTGAGATGATGAATAAGGAATATCAAGAACAATGAAGAATCAATCACCATAATATGCAAGTAATTTGATAAAGGTTTTGTGTATATTGATTATCCTAATCTAGAAAAAGATTCAAAACAAAAGCTAACCTAATGATTATTTATATGGAACATAAAATATTTACCAAAAATATCAAAACCAACGCCTTAATATAAAACCAATGCCTTAGAAGAGCTCGATGAAGAACTTCTACTATAAAGGCACTGTAGGGAATCATAAAACGATTAACCCTAAAAAAGGCTTCCCTACATAACAAAACATGCCAAATTAGTTTCAATATCTCAAATACTCAACAATCTCCCGCTAGATCTTGAAACTGATGAAGATCACAATTTTCGTTCTTCTTGGCATTTCTCCCCCCTAAATTGTGAGACTCATTGGAACATGAGGTCTTCAAACCGAGAGAAACGAATAACATCTTCCAAATACGAACTCCCAGTCACACCCCCAAACCGGAACGGCGGAAACGTTTGGGGGTGGATGACGTCATATGTAGTATCACAACAATTGCATCATAGTAATCAAAGTAAACACAACCATTACATTGATTAAGTAAAACATTTACATTTGTTTGATTCATATTTATATACATCAAAATTATAACAAAAGTAAAAGACATGACTCTATAAACTCCGTCTTCTCAAAAATCTGTGTGAGGTACCTATCTACTGATTTCCTGAGAATACAAGCAATTTTGAAAGAGTATCGGCATAAAGCTGGTGAGTTCATAAGCATGTTTTTCAAAAGAGAATCTGTTAATGAATCAATGAATGTATTTGTATGTTTCCAAGAAAATCCATTATTTTCTAACATGTGTATTTTGTTACTGAATCTCATAATCTATTAGTTCGTATGTCTAGTTACCATTGAATGTGTTGTGCATTGTTGCTTTGAATGAGAAATCTCCTTTTTTAGGAAAAAACTTGGCTATCACTAGTATGTATAGTATGTTTGGAAAAATCTGAAAACTCTAATATGTATGATAGTTCTATTACTCTGAAAACTAATGGAAGTTATTACTATTCATACATTAATCGTATACTCCTAGTACCAAATTTATGAGTTGTTATAACCATACTTGACAATTGAATTGCCTAAACGACGTTCTTCAAGTGTCGGAATTGAAATGAATTTGTCACTCAAGCCTGTCGGCCCAACTGTAACTAACAGTTATGGTGCGGGATTGTCAATCTCGTATAGATGTATACACAAACTCACGTTTATATAGTTTATATGTTTGATCCCATTGAATCTATATTTATGTATTGATAAGTTAATTGTTCCATAAACTATAACTATTATAGCTTATATGTTTGATAACGTATTCATGTTAAACATTGAAATCCTCTTTGATTTGTATTGAAAACCTCACTTATGCTCAGCAATATATAAAAGGGATGAAAAATCTGAGTATTTTATAAAAGTATGAAAACTTTTGGTTGTGTCAATTGTATCAGTTCTAATTGTTTTGAAATCCGTTTTGTATAATTTCATGAAATAAATGAGGTTTGGCTTGTATTCCCCCCTGAGAAAGTTAAAACTGTAAAGAAATAGGGTATGAACTCACTTGATTAGGAGTGGCTTTGATGAATGACAACAACATGATGCTTGGTATGCTAAGTAGAGTCTCAGGCACAATACGGTCCTATTAAGCACATATTAACATGTCTAGGCCTACAATTAGTGTCTAGAACCACTAACAATCATAGGAAACACCCTTAGGATGTAGGAAACACTCACAATGAAGTGTTAGAACCAAGAATGAGGGACAAGGAAGTGTTCACGGCTAAACCTCCATGGGTTCACAGCCCAAGAGGTGTCACGACCCATGAACACATGAAGGGTTCACGGCCCAAGATGTGTTCACAGCCCAAGAACACATGAATATTTGAAGGGTTTTTGGCCCATTATGAACGGTTTACGACCCATGAAGAAGGGTTCACATCTCTATGAAGGGTTCACGGCCGTGAACTCTTGAAGACCATGAAGATGGTGATGAAAAGTGATGAATCAAGGCTAGAATCAAGGGGGTTTCTAAGCATGAAGAAGAAAGGGATGGAATACTTACGTTTTGAGGCCTTAAAGAGTGTTCACGGTTGAAGATAGGTGAGAGAGAATGAGGAGGTTCACGGCTGGAGCTTGAAGAAATAAGGAGAAAAATGTGTGAACCACATATATATATAGAGCGTGTGGTTCACGGCCCAAGCATGGGTTCATGGCCGTGCACCTAGTTTGTGGTCGTGAACTCCCTTTGAAGGTGTTCCAGGCTCGATTGCAAACTACAGATTCCAAGATAATGCTTCCTAACATTCAACCATAGAGTTTAGTAGGCTTAAAGACTCTCAAACCGACCCTAAATACAATGAAATGATAATAGAAACGAGTCTGACTTCTATTGGATGAATTTAATTACAGATAAAGATTTTGGGTTGTCACATCATCCCCCCGATAGAGGGAATTTTGTCCTGAAATTTGAAGGTAGAAAACAAGTATGGACTTGGAAAAAGATGCGGGTACTTCTGTTTCATCTGATCTTCATGCTCCCAACTGAATTTAGGCCGCCTCTTGGCATTCCAGCGGACCTTCACTATCGGTATGCGGCTTTGTTTCGTTCGTTTGACTTCCTGATCCATGATTTCTACGGGTTCCTCCACGAAGTGTAAGCTTTCGTCAAGTTCGGTCTCATCGAGGGGTATCACAAGTGTCTCATCGGACAAACACTTCTTTAGGTTTGACACATGAAAGACATGATGTACGTTGCTAAGTTCTCAAGGTAAATGAAGTTTGTATCCTACAGGACCGATCCTAGCGAGGATCTAAAATAGTCCTGTGTATCTCGGTTTTAGCTTTCCATGCTTTCCGAAGCGTATCATGCCCTTCTAGGGTGAGACCTTTAACAGGACGCGGTCACCAACCTAGAATTCCAAGGGTTTTCGCCTCTTATCCGCGTAGGTCTTTTGTTTATCTCTTGAAGCTTGTAGTCGCTCTCGGATTTGTATGATCTTTTATGTAGTTTCTCAGATGATTTATGAGCCTATAAGAGTGCTATCTGGGACTTGACTTTTGCCTAACTGCGTGTCGCCCACCTCAGCCTAGCACATAGGGGATCTGCACTTACGGCCATAGAGGGCTTTGAACGACGCAACCTTGATGTTGGTATGGTCGCTATTGTTGTAGGAAAATTTGACCAAAGGCAAATATGTGTCCTAAAACGTACCAAAGTCAATGACGCATGCTCTCAACATGTTTTCCAATGTTTGAATGGCTCTCTCACTCTGCCCATCTGTTTGTAGATGGTAAGCTGTACTCATATCCAGCTTAGTTCCAAGAGCCTTCTGTAGTGACTGCCAAAATTTCAAGGTAAACCTACTATCCTGATCGGAGATAATGGATACATGCACACCATGCAGGCAAAATATCTCTTGAATGTAGATTCGTGTGAGTCTTTCCATCTTGAAGTTTTCTTTGATTGGTAGGAAGTGGGAAAATTTGGTCAATCGGTCGACAATTACCCAGATGGTATTGTACCTACTCGGAGACTTGGGTAACTTAGTGATGAAATCCATTGTAATCTTTTCCCACTTCCACTCAGGTATTTCTGGCTGCTGAAGTAGACCTGAGGGGTTTTGATATTCCACCTTCACCTTGGCGCAAGTCAGGCACTTGCCCACGAAGGTAGCAATCTATGCTTTCATGTTCAGCCACCAATATAGTCTTTTAAGATCCAGATACATCTTATCTAAACCTGGATGAATGGAGTATCTAGTCTTGTGAGCTTCTTTCATGACAACCTTCATGTACCTGCCGTACTTCGGGGTCCAGATCGTTCATGAAATAGTAGACTCAATCACCTTTGATCTCCAGGTTCTTTTCCATTCCCATGAAAGCTTCATCTGACATGTTTTCTAGTTTTAAGGCTTCCAACTGAGCCTCTCTGATTTGAGTGGATAGATGGGAATGGATGGTCATTATCAGTGTCTTCACTCTACGACCTGAATACTCTTTCCGACTGAGGGCATCAGCTACCACATTGGCCTTGCTGGGATGATAGCGTATTTTGCACTCATAATCACTGAGTAGCTCTACCCATCATTGTTGCCTCATGCTCAACTCCTTCTGATTGAAGATATGATGTAGGCTCTTGTGGTCGGTGAAGACGGTACACCTGGTTCCGTAGAGATAATGTCTCCAAATCTTTAATGCAAACACCACTGCCCCCAACTCTAGATCGTAAGTTGTGTAATTGACTTCGTGTGCTTTCAGCTGCCTTGAGGCATAAGCAATGACTTTTCCTCGATGTATGAGCACATAGCCTAGTCCCTGATTGGATGAATTGTTGAAGACAATGAAGTCCTCTGTCCCTTCTGGCAGGGATAAGACAGGTGCGCGACATAAGGCCTTCTTCAATGTTTGGAATGCAGTGTCTTTCTTTTCTCCCCAACTAAAGGTTACACCTTTCTGAGTCAGGGTGGTTAAGGGATTAGCAATCTTGGAGAATTTTTGGATAAACCTGGGATAATAGCCATCGAGGCCCAAGATTTGACGAATTTCTGTGGGTGTCTTCGGTGCTGACCAATTCTCAATCACTTTGATTTTGGAAGGGTCCACGTGTATGCCTTCCCTGCTAACCATGTGACCAAGGAAAGTTACTTTTCTGATCCAAAATTCACACTTGGAAAAGTTTTCATAAAGCTTCTCTACCTTTAGGATTTCTAGCACTCGTCTCAAGTGCAGTTTATGATCTTCCTCACTCCGAGAGTAGACAAGTATATCATCAATTAACACAATTACAAACTTGTCTAAGAAAGGGCGGCACACCCGATTCATCAGATCCATGAATACAACGGGTGCATTGGTTAAACCAAAGGTCATCACTACAAACTCATAGTGACCATATTGAGTCTGAAAAGTTGTCTTGGGAACATCATTCTCATGGACTCGCAATTGATGGTACCCTGATCTCAGGTCTATCTTTAAGAAATAGTTGGCTCCTTAGAGTTGATCGAAGAGATCATCGATTCTGGGTAGGGGATAACAGTTTTTGATGGTAAGTTTGTTCAGTTCACGATAGTCTATGCACATCCGAAAGGATCCATCTTTCTTCTTTACAAACAAGACCCGGGCTCCCCAGGGTGAGGAACTTTGTCTGGTGAATCCCTTGTTGAGTAGTTCGTTGAGCTAGCCGGATAACTCTTACATTTCTGCTGGCGCTAGACGGTATAGGGATTTATCTAGAGGAGTAGCTCTGGGAATTAAGTCGATACGGAACTCGACTTGGCGCTCAGGAGGGATTTTGGGAAGATCTTTGGGAAAAACATTAGGAAAGTTG
The DNA here is from genome assembly GCF_002870075.4 of Lactuca sativa. Taxonomy (NCBI): domain Eukaryota; kingdom Viridiplantae; phylum Streptophyta; class Magnoliopsida; order Asterales; family Asteraceae; genus Lactuca; species Lactuca sativa. The sequence continues at coordinate 49,186,249 of NC_056629.2, read as the reverse complement.
CAGACTTCGTGGATGCTCTCGAGGTCTTTAACTTCTTGTTTTTCGTTAACAAGATGGGCTAGGAATGCATGGCACTCCTTTCGCAGATATTTCTGAGCCTTGATACATGAAATGATACGGAGGTTCGAGCTGAGTTTATCGCCATATATAATAAGGGCTTCGCCGGATGGCAAATTTAGTCGTATGACCTTTTCGTAACAAAGAGTATCAGCACGACTAGGGCTCAACCAATCCATGCCAATGATGACATCAAAGCTTTTTATGGAAACTGGCATGAGGTCAATTGGAAAAGAATAATCGCTTAAGGTAAGGGTATATCCTATGAATACATGGTTAGTACTCTCTTTGTTTCCGTTAGCCATCTCGACGGTGAATGTTTCGGTCAAAGGTTGGGATTGACAATTGATCAGATGTTTAAATGTATGACTGAAAAAACTTCTCTCCGAACCAAAATCGAAAAGAATGCATGCATAAGAGTTGTCGAGGAGGAACGTACCCATAACAACAGTGGGATCAACAACTGCCTCCTCCTGGCCCATCGCTAGCACCTTCCCCATGTTAATACCTGTTTTTGGCTTGGGGAAATTTCTCTTGAAGTGCCCAACCTTGACACAGCTATAACAGGCTTCACCCATGCCCGCTCTATAAGCTTTATTGGTTGGTTCATTTGGTATCTTGCAAAACTGAGCTGTGTGACCCTTTTGGCCATAATTGTTGTATTGCATCTCTCTACAAACTCCCAAATGATGGAAGTTGCATTTGTTGCACAAGGGAAAATTCCAGCGTAGCGACTGGGAGTTGTTGGAGTAGCGGAAACAATAGCAGGGGTGGTATGTGACATCCCCAATTTCACGGCCAGAAAAGACCGATTTGTTTATGCTTTATTTTTATAAAATCAGAGTAATCCTTTGATTAAAAGAGTTACAGAATTTGTCCCAAAATAAAATATGATAAAATAAAATTTATCAAAGCATTTCTTAAAGAAATCTATTTTCATTAAATAACAACATCTCGGGATGTCATGTTCCGATACAGACCAAAAACATAAACAATATAAAATAGACCTTACAACAGTTATTTATAACTACTGATCTATAATCCAAAATTTCTCGTCAGGTCCACCAACTTATACTCTTGTGCCATTACCTGTAATGCAAAAAAAACTGAGTGGGTCAGGCTTAGGAGCCTGGTGAGCATATAGGGTTTTCAACCCACAATAATACATTTATTATATTCAATTATCAAACAATCACCCAAATACCCATCCCCATATCTCCTTTATTTTCTCAAGGGTTTACCCTAAGAACCAACTATCCTTCATTCATTCATTCTTAAGGATTTACCTAAGGAACTGGAACAAGTCCATTTGCTACCACGGTTTATACAACAGGTACTACGTCACATAGTCACCAGGTTCACACAATAAGCACTACGTCTCATAGTCACCAAGGTTTACACAATAGGCACTACGTCTTATAGTCACCAGGGTTTACACAACAAGCACGAAGTCACATCGTCACCAAGGTTTATCAAATAGGCATGAAGTCTCATCGTCACCAAGGCTTACTCAATAGGCACGAAGTCGCATCGTCACCAACTACTCCATTCTACCCATGTTCTACCCAACATTTTTGTAGATATAAATACAAACACAGTTTAAATCATTTAACAACCGTATCAAAACATCAATTCCAAGCCCATCTCAAATAGACAAATAATATATAACACATAGCACGTATTTCATAGCTAATACTTTATATTTATGTGTTAGAAGAAAGTAACTATACACTCACTTGATCAGAAGATGATCGGACAGCACTACGACTTGTAAAAGTAGTATTCTTCGGTAGATCTGGAAGATCTTCACAAAAACCGGGCTCCTCACGGGCAGAGCTTCGTCTCGGGAATTTCACTTCTTGGGATCTTCGGGGCCTCGAGACTTGCTTCGGGGCTCGGGAATGATATCGGGGCTTCAGGATATTTCTTGCACAAAAAACGATGCAAAAATGCGAGAGAAATGGAAGAAATGAGCAAAGAACTCGGCTGCCCTCGACTTCCTTTTATAGGGGGCTGAAACCCAAATCACGCTAGGTGTAATCTTAGGTTACGTTGGGTGTAACCTGGATAAGCTCGGTGACTCCCCCCTTGGATAATATCGGGAATTTATATTTAAATTAAATATCGAAATTATTTAATAAACTTCAAAAATTCATATCTTCCTCATACGAACTCCGTTTTCGACGTTCTTTATCTCCATGTGTAGGTGAGGCTACACTCTACAACTTTCGTTTAGACTCCGTTGGCTAATTTTGACTTTATTTTTATTATTTATTTTTAGTAGGCCGGGACAGGAAAACTCCGTTATAAATTCATAACTTCTTCATCCGACATCCGTTTTCGCCTATCTTTTTATCGTTTCACTACTATTAACGAGATCTTTGATTGTCGTTTAGATTGTTTCGGCTAAAAAACCGCTCGATCTCAAATCGAATATTCGGACTGCATACCGCTAAGTCGAAACTTAGAAAAATCATAATTTCCTCCTACAAAGTCAGATTTGGACGTTCTTGTTATGCACGCTCACGGTTTAACGTATTCTACGACTTTTGTTTAAATCGCTAAGGCTAAATATCGCTCTAACATAAATTCACTTTTTACGTCGCGCTGTGTCGTGCCGGTTTTGTCGCGAAACTTCGACAGGCCATAACTTCTTCGTTATAACTTGGATTTCAGCGTTCTTTATATGTACGGAATCCTTGTAACATATACTATAAATTAGTTAAGATTAATCATTCTAAATAATCTTTCATCAAAAAGTCATTTTTTGACGCTTATCATCTGTAAATTGACTAGCCCTAATCTACGAGCGTTACAATTATCTCCCCTTTAGGATGATTACGTCCCGGAATCATCAACGAAATAGGGCTTGCATAATGATTCCACACGTTATTTCTTCATCCTAGGTAATAACCGCAACTTCTAAGTTTCTTTGAAAGAGTATTTAACTCTATGGCTTTCTTGACTACAGACGATGCCCAAATCTTGCATCTACTTTTCGTACTATGCTGTACTTTCAATCATAACTTCAGAGTTACCAAATAAGTCCTTATTGTGGACTCCTTCTTCTTCTTAGGATAAATACTTTCATTTATCTATTGTAACAGACCGATGGGTCGTGTCCTGATGACCTCTCATCATAGTCGGACTCAATTGATATGACCATTAGGGTCGGAATAACAACCATCTTACTAGTCATTACCGAAACAATGGTAATGACATACTTGAATAAAATGGAATCAATTACTAGCTTCTTGGTAACCTTGCGACTTCCCATAATCCAAGCGTGAGTCCTGTGCTTCAGGTAGTATAGATCTCTACTACCATTCACACCTACTCATACTCGTCCCAAGTATTGTCTCGCAGTTAACCAAGTCACCATACAATAATCATATAATCATTCAACACATCAGATAACAAAACCAAGGTTTATATTAATTCTTGAAACTATTACACAAAAGTTCAAGTTCACCCTATACTATGCCTCTAACAGGCTATGCTTCCTGATACATACTTTATATATTAATATGAAGTCTTCATCTTTTAATCCTCCCATCATTTTCTGCTTCGTCGAGGAGCATGTAGAATGCCCTTGGCTGTGGCGGTGCATTTTTCTTTGGGCAGTCTCTAGAAATATGCCCTTCTTCGTTACATACGTAGCACACCTTTTTGTTAGTTGCGCATTTGTTGGCGAAATGCCATATCTTCCCACATTTGTAGCAGGTCGTCTCCTCGTTACACTTCCCGAATCACACCATTTAGCTTCATCTCTTCCTCCAGATTTCGAGAATTTTGTTTCTTTGTTGATCACTGAAGATCCTTCATGTTTCCTTTTTCTTGAACTTCAGCTCTCTCCAGACCCTTTTCTTTTATTTGGGTCTCAACATTTTTTGCTGCCCAGATGGCGGTTTTTAGAGTGGTTTCTTGTTTGACTATCGGACCAAAGTCCGCTGGTAATCCATTGGCAAACTTGTTGACCTTGGAAACTTCCGTTGGAATTAGGTATGGAATAAGCTTCATCTTCTCCGTAAAGCTTGTAGCGTACTCAGTGACGCTCAATTTTCCTTTTTTCAGATTCTGGAATTCATTGTTGATTTCCAGAAGATCCTACTCAGTGCAGTATTGCATTTCCAGTTGCACCATGAACTCTTCCCAAAACATCTTGCTAGCTTCCCCCTTGGGCATCGAACCAACCAGTAACTTCCACCAGCTCAGTACTCCATATTTTAACATAGGGATTGCAAGAGCGGTCTTCTGTCTGTTGCTACACTCGCAACTTTCGAACATTGTCTCCATCTCGGAGATCCAGTCCATGACTTGCACCGGTGTCGGGCTCCCAGAAAGACACGATGGTTTGGATGCCATGAAATCCTTGTACTTGCATCCACGTCTGTCATTTCCTCTACCCTGGTTGTTTTGGCGAACTATTGGTGGGTTGGCTTGACCAACGGTCCCACTGTAGTTTCCTCCTTCAGATTTCCCTCCATTTACTTCGGGCTCTTCAACTTGAATTGACAATTCTTCACGATTCTGCCTAATCAAACGTCTGGTTTCTTCCATCTGATGATCCAACATTGTCTGGATCATCACTTGAACTCCGGCCATTGTCATTGGTTCAAGTGTTGCTGCTACAACAAGTATTTGCTCAATCACTGGTATTTGATTCCTGTTTTCATCAGCATTTCCAACTCTACTCCTCGTTCTCATCATTTTTGATCTATACACCGAATAAGGTGAAATTAGATCCTCATTCACGATAGATATTCAACTCATCCTTATCACTCCAAAACGTTTACATGCTAGTTCTAATATCATAGACGTACGCTTAGAATCCTACACATATAAGGTTTCCAGATCCGGTCGGCAACAGACCATAGAGCCGAACAAATAATATCATATATGGAAAACATATAACATTTAGCACATAAAAGCATTTTATGCAATTTTACTAAAATATACTAGTGCTCGTGTCTAAAATATGGTAGACACTCATCTCACAATCATCGCTTAGCATTCTAAGTTTAAGTCTAGAAATCCTACAAATTCCTAGTTTACTTAAACTAATCCTCTGATACCAACTGTGACATCCCCAATTTCACGGCCAGAAAAGACCGATTTGTTTATGCTTTATTTTTATAAAATCAGAGTAATCCTTTGATTAAAAGAGTTACGGAATTTGTCCCAAAATAAAATATGATAAAATAAAATTTATCAAAGCATTTCTTAGAGAAATCTATTTTCATTAAATAACAACATCTCGGGATGTCATGTTCCGATACAGACCAAAAGCATAAACAATATAAAATAGACCTTACAACAGTTATTTATAACTACTGATCTATAATCCAAAATTTCTCGTCAGGTCCACCAACTTATACTGTTGTGCCATTACCTGTAATGCAAAAAAAACTGAGTGGGTCAGGCTTAGGAGTCTGGTGAGCATATAGGGTTTTCAACCCACAATAATACATTTATTATATTCAATTATCAAACAATCACCCAAATACCCATCCCCACATCTCCTTTATTTTCTCAAGGGTTTACCCTAAGAACCAACTATCCTTCATTCATTCATTCTTAAGGATTTACCTAAGGAACTGGAACAAGTCCATTTGCTACCACGGTTTATACAACAGGCACTACGTCACATAGTCACCAGGGTTCACACAATAAGCACTATGTCTCATAGTCACCAAGGTTTACACAATAGGCATTACGTCTCATAGTCACCAAGGTTTACACAACAGGCATGAAGTCACATCGTCACCAAGGTTTATGAAATAGGCACGAAGTCTCATCGTCACCAAGGCTTACTCAATAGGCATGAAGTCGCATCGTCACCAACTACTCCATTCTACCCATGTTCTACCCAACCTTTTTGTAGATATAAATACAAACATAGTTTAAATCATTTAACACCCGTATCAAAACATCAATTCCAAGCCCATCTCAAATAGACAAATAATATATAACACATAGCACGTATTTCATAGCTAATACTTTATATTAATGTGTTAGAAGAAAGTAATTATACACTCACTTGATCAGAAGATGATCGGACATCACTACGGCTTGTAAAAGTAGTATTCTTCGGTAGATCTGGAAGATCTTCACAAAAACCGGGCTCCTCGTGGGCTGAGCTTCGGCTCGGGAATTTCACTTCTTGGGATCTTCGGAACCTCGGAACTTGCTTCGGGGCTCGGGAATGATACCGGGGCTTCGGGATATTTCTTGCACGAAAAACGATGCAAAAACGCGAGAGAAAGGGAAGAAATGAGCAAAGAACTCGGCTGCCCTTGACTTCCTTTTATAGGGGGCTGAAACCCAAATTACGCTGGGCGTAATCTTAGTTTACGCTGGGCATAACCTGGATAAGCCCGGTGACTCCCCCATTGGATAATATCGGGAATTTATATTTAAATTAAATATCGAAATTATTTAATAAACTTCAAAAATTCATATTCCTCATACGAACTCCGTTTTCGACATTCTTTATATCCACGCGTAGGTGAGACTATACTCTACAACTTTCGTTTAGACTCCGTTGGCTAATTTTGAATTTTTTTTATTACATATTTTTAGTAGGCCGGGACAGGAAAACTTCGTTATAAATTCATAACTTCTTCATCTGACGTCCATTTTCGTCTATCTTTTTGTTGTTTCACTACTATTAACAAGATCTTCGATTGTCGTTTAGATTGTTTCGGCTAAAAAACCGCTCGATCTCAAATCGAGTATTCAGGTTGCATACCGCTAAGTCGAAACTTAGAAAAATCATAACTTCCTCCTACGAAGTCAGATTTTGACGTTCTTGTTATGCACGCTCACGGTTTAACGTATTCTACGACTTTCGTTTAGATCGCTAAGGCAAAATATCGCTCTAACATAAATTCACTTTTTACGTCGCGTTGTGTCGTGCCGATTTTGTCGCGAAACTTCGACAGGCCATAACTTCTTCGTTATAATTCGGATTTCGGCGTTCTTTATATGTACGGAATCCTTGTAATATATACTATAACTTAGTTAAGATTAATCATTCTAAATAATCTTTCATCAAAAAGTCATTTTTTGACGCTTATCGTCTCTAAATTGACTACCCCTGATCTACGGGCGTTACATGGTAGCGGCATGAACTGCCACTACTTGTTGTGTCTTGGAGGGCTCCTGTGAGGATTGGCCTTTACATTTGTTCCAGAATTTCTTCTTCCCACCACTTGCCTTTGGTGGTTTAGGAGCGACTGCCATTTCATCGAGATCAACCCCGTGATCTATCAGGTTCTATGCCAGACACTTGGCGCTGTCAAAAGTGGAAGGTTTAGCAACTAAAACATTCCCCTAAGTTGGGGGTGTCAATCCCCAAATGTACCTATCTATCTTTTTGCTTTCCGAGGTGACCATTCCTAGATAGAGAAGAGCCAGATCGCAGAATCTAGCTGTATAGGAGGCAATGTCGGAACCCTTCATCTTCAGGTTCCAAAGCTCGTGTTCCAATTTCTGCATTTCTCCCCTTGGGTAGTACTCAACAAGCATGAGTTCCTTTAAACTCTCTCAACCCATTGTATTTGCAACTGGTAGAGTTAGGGAGTTGACTCGACTATTCCACCAGGTCAGGGCTCTATCAGTGAAGGTGCAACCAGCAAACTTCACCGTGCTGGCCTCAGAACAAGCACAAATCTCGAAAATCGATTCGATCCTCTCGAACCACCGGGTCAGGGCAATGACTCCTCCATTACCGTCGAAGGATTTAGGCTTTGCATTCATGAAATCTTTGTAGGAACACTCTTTTCTGGTGTCCCTGGCTACCCTCAAGATTAATGGGATGGGTACCACTTCTCGACCCGCTAGAGGCTCCAGAATATATCTGCGACATCACGGCAGCCACAACGACTGTAACTGCTGCTTGGAACATGGCAGGATCGAACTGAGGAGGTGGTGGTGGCGGAGGGTCGTTGTTCTTCCTGTTGGGTCTCTTTCTGGGGGGGGGGATCTTTTTCTAAAAGATACAAGGGGAAAGATGACGATAAGTCTTCTATGATGATCATGAATTGGATATTTTCGAGCAAGATATATCTAGATCCTACAACGATAATAAAGACCTATAATGATAGTTATTAACAATAACAAGGAACTGTATGTCTTTTGTTATAAGGATTTGTACTAATAGTGATGACTCTGTGCAATGTTATAGTACCATAAAATACTACTATAGTATTTTAACTATATGTCTTCATTATTATAAGATTTGGTGAGTTTTAGACTTGTAGCACGCCGCAGTCACTCCAAACACATGTTGGTCATATCTCAGACAAATTTAGTTGATCAGGTTATATTCGCACCCCATATAACTAAATAACCGTCCATGTTTAACCATAGCGTCCAACTCGCCCTAAATACTTTTACGTAGTTCTTACTATGTTATACCTTCTTGTACGTATGTGTACTTGTATATTTTAAAGTATACTTTTTGTTTCAGAGCACTTCGGCCCCTTTAGTGTTTATAGTTGTATACCATGTAAGGTTCGGTATACTTAGTTCACTATAAACAAGAGCTCTGATACCAATCTGTCACACCCCCAAACCAGAACGACGGAAACGTTCGGGGGTGGATGACGTCATATGTAGTATCACAACAATTGCATCATGGTAATCGAAGTAAACACAACCATTACATTGATTAGGTAAAAAATTTACATCTGTTTGATTCATATTTATATACATCAAAAGTATAACAAAAGTAAAAGACGTGACTCTATACACTCTGTCTTCTCAAAAATCTATGTGAGGTACCTGTCTACTGATTTTCTGAAAATACAAGCAATTTTGAAAGAGTATCAACATAAAGCTGGTGAGTTCATAAGCATGTTTTTGAAAGGAAAATCGGATAATGAATCAATGAATGTATTTGCATGTTTCCAAGAAAATCATTTATTTTCTAACATGTGTATTTTGTTACTGAATCTCATAATGTATTAGTTTGTATGTCTAGTTACCATTGAATTTATTGTGCATTGTCGTTTTGAATGAGAAATCTCCTTTTTCATGAAAAACCTTGGCTATCACCAGTATGTATAGTATATTCGGAACACTCTGAAAACTCTAATATGTATGACAGTTCTATTACTTTATAATAAAACTAATTGAAGTTATTACCATTCATACATTAATCGTATATTCATAGTACCAAATTTATGAGTTGTTATAACCATACTTGACCCTTGAATTGCCTGAACGACGTTCTTCAAGTGTCGGAATCAAAATGACTTTGTCACCCAGGCCTGCCGACCTAACTGTAGCTAACAATTATGGTGCGGGATTGTCAATCCCGTATAGATCTATACATAAACTCATGTTCTCCCGCGAGGAGACTCTAGTTATAATCCCAAGACTTTTGTTAGTACTTAGTAAGTACTCAAAGAATGCTCACTCATAAAATGCTATACTAACGAGTACATGTAGAATAAAATGAATTCTTGAATATAATTAGTTGAATATATGTCTCATAAACCGTACTCTATATATTTATATGTTTGATCCCATTGAATCTATATTTATGCATTGATAAGTTAATTATTCCATAAACTATACCTATTATAGTGAATATGTTTGATAATATATTCATTTTAAACATTGAAATCCTCTATGATTTGTGTTGAAAACCTCCCTTATGCACAACAATATACAAAAGGGATGAAAAATCTGAGTATTTGATAAAAGTATGAAAACTTTTGGTTGTGTCAATTGTATCAGTTCTAATTGTTTTGAAATCCGTTTTGTATAATTTCACGAAATAAATGAGGTTTGGTTTGTATTCCCCCTGAAAACGTTAAAACTGTAAAGAAATAGGGGTATGAACTCACTTGATTAGGAGTGGCTTGGATGAATGATAACAACAAGATGTTGGGTATGCTAACTAGAGTCATGGGTACAATACGATCCTATTAAGCACATATTAACATGTATAGGCCTATAATTAGTGTCTAGAACCACTAACAATCATTGGAAACACCCTTAGGAAGTGTTCATGCCCAAACCTCCTTGGGTTCACGACCCAAGAGGTGTTCACGGCCCATGAACACAGGAAGGGTTCACGGCCCAAGAACACATGAATATTTGAATGGTTTTCAGCCCATTATGAAGGGTTTACGACCCATAAAGAAGGGTTCACGGCCCTATGAAGGGTTCACGGCCGTGAACTCTTGAAGACCATGAAGATGGTGATGAAAAGTGATGAATCAAGGCTAGAATCAAGGGGGGTTCTAAGCATGAACAAGTAAGGGATGGAATACTTACGGTTTGAGGCCTTAAAGAGTGTTAACGGTTGAAGATAGTTGAGAGAGAATGAGGATGTTCACGGCTGGAGCTTGAAGAAATGAGGAGAAAAATGTGTGAACCACACACACACACACATACACACACACACACACACACACACATATATATATATATATATATATATATATATATATATATATATATATATATATATATATAGTGTGGTTCACGGCCCAAGCATGGGTTCACGACCGTGAACCTAGTTTGTGGCTGTGAAATCGCTTTGAAGGTGTTCCATGCTCGATTGCAAGGTAATGCTTCCTAACATTCAACCCTTGAGTGTCGTAGGCTTAAAGACTCTCAAACCGACCTTGAATACAATGAAATGATAAGAGAAACGAGTTTGACTTCTATTGGATGAATTTGATTTATAGATAAAGATTTCAGGTTGTCACACTCCCCCTTGAATAATCATCACTTCCTCTTGAATCTTCAACAAATACCATGGAGAGTATCTAGAAAGTAAAGAAGAATCAGCAACAATCTTCGCTAGCTCATACAATAAGTCGTAAAACCTCCTCTGCCATAAGGAGCGAGCTTGCCAAAATTGTTCTTCAATACCTGTCAGATTTGATACAATAAATCCTTTTAGAATATTCCCAATTCTCAAAAAATTAAAACCGAAAAAATAACAAAAATAAATTTTGTATTTTTCGATTTTTAAATATTAGACAAAAAGAATGGAGCAAGAAACAATTATTTAGAAGGGATTAAAAATAATAAAACCAAAGAAAAGGATTAGAAATGAAAATATTTTGGTAAGAAGGGTAAAAAGAGGCAAAAACCCAAGAAATTGTAAAAAATGGAATCTGGGGTTAAATCTGTCAAAATGCCAAATCGTTGGGGACTGGAACAGAAAATATTATCATTTTCCTCGTTAAATTAGAAGAACAACGCAGCTTTGACTACTAAAAGTCAAAATCTGACTTTGGCTCCACTTGTTGGGAATAAATCTATCAAGCCAAACAAAGTTTGGGGACATGAAATGAAAAATATACCCATCGTCTTCTTTAAGTCAGATGAACACGCATGTTGACTTAGAAAAGTCAAAATTGAATTTCTACTTCCGTTCAAAGCTTCTTGAAATCTCTATTCCAGATAATGATACAACCGAGCACCCATGGACGAACACCGGGAGCGAATTGAATTTCAGAAGTAAATAATTTTGAATCCCATTTCATTTGTAACAGTTTGCGTTTGAAATCAATTCCGATTTCAGTAAACTCCGAACGACAATCCCAAATTGCGAGTTTCAGATCACCGAACGACTCCGAGAGATTGATTCCGAGACTTAGAAGTCTGAACGCCAGAACTCCGAATCGATTGTAACATCCGAATGCTAGAACTGCGAACGACAGAACTACGAACGATTGCGAACGCTCGGAGATGAACAGTGAACTCCGAAACCTTCGCAGTGAGAAAAATTAATTCCAATCGCTTTCATTCCGAATTCAATTTTGAGGCAAGAAATTCCGATTCCGATTGTGCCAATGATTCCGAATACTCGGAGTTTCCAGTGAAGTCTTTCTATTTCTTTCGTTCGTTACCGGATGCAAAGTAAGTATTTCACCATAGTTACGGAATTGGCCCTTAGAGAATCAGCGAAGAATTGAATTCAGCCTATATACCGATCAAACTTCTTATTTGATTGTAATTCTGAATTTAACCTTAAAGATGAACGAAAGTGGCAGATTGTTCCCATAATTGTAATAGGTAACAAAACTTTGTCAATAATTCCGAATCTTACCCTCTGTTTGCAGTACACTGACAATTTCAGCCCACTTTTTGCTGTAATGTTAGATTGCAGCCCTTCTTTTTGTAGAAAATGTCATTTTTCACCCACTTTTTCACCTTTTTCAGCCTTTTGTCATTTCCAACGATTAAAAATCTATAAAAATTTATTTCTTAAACACAATCTCATAACTTTGACTGATTTTTCACTAGATTTCACATGATTTTGTCACCCTTTCGATTTTTTTTGATAAAGGACAAAACTAATTATGAGACCTTTGGTACCCCTTTAAGATTCAACATTGAAGTTGGTCTCTTGCACAACCACTTATTTGAAGAGAAACGTTCATCAGTGAAAATAATTAATAGATTTCACATGATTTTGTCCTCTTTTTCGTTTTTTTATAAAGGACAAAACTAATTATGAGACCTTTGGTACCCCTTTAAGATTCAACATTGAAGTCGGTTTCTTGTACAACCACTTATTTGAAGAGAAATGTTCATCATTGAAAATAATATCCGCTTTTTAATTGGAAAACAAAATTTTCCATAACTTTCATTCAACCAACCAAATACTTTTTTCTCTTTCCTCCAACTTCTAACATATTCATTTGAAGAAAAATTGAATTTTCTTTGAACATTGTTGACTTTTACATTCTGAATCTTTTCACATGCATGAGGGACTTATACCTTGGGCATCCAAACCTTCTTCATTTTACTCTTACTCTTGTTCTTGCTCTTCTTTCTTTTCTGATTTCAAGGCTTCAGAAACGAATTTCATATCTGAACAACCTCTTCATCTTTCTAAATCTGAACATTTGAAGACTTTTGAACACAATCCTTAGGAGTTTGGTATATCAGAACATCTTGAATTATTGGCTTTCTGTAAGAAACCAATCCTTCAAAAACATCATCAGAACTAGAAAAATCATCTGTTTGGGTTTCAATAGAATAAAAAAATTTCACTCTCAGGATTCAGGAGATTTGCCTTGTTATTCACCATTTGAAACACTAAATTCGGATTGTGAAGCTTCTGAAAAACATGAAACTTTTGACTCCCCCTCAACAAGAACATGTGGAGTCACTTTTCATCAGAAACTTGTAGAACTTCATGAACTATATCAAGAACATCAAGAACACCTTCTTTTTCTTTTCTTTCTTTCTCTAACTTCTATTGTATTTTCTTCAGAATTAAATATTCTTTGATAATGATAAATTGTTTTTACATATCTTTATCATCTTCTACATGGTTACTTTTAAATCTACCACAAGAAATCTGTGTGAAATCACTAATCTTCTCATCAACATAGAGATTATACGTCTCAATGGCATTCTTCAACATAGATTGATCAGGAACATCCCAAAACAAATATCCTCCTTTAAGAAGAAACTTTGGATCTGTAACTTTTAATCCTAGTCCTTTCATGTCTTTTAACACCATATAATCCGCCATTAAATTTTCAATAAGAAAGAAAACTTGAAGAAAGAGAAAGTAGATTTGATAAAATCTCTTGAGAGAAAATAAATCTGAGATGATTTCTAAAGAGAGAAAACTGATCTGAGATGATTTCTAGAGAGATAAAGTAGATCTGAACATAAAATTCGAATAAACATGAAAATTTTCTTCTAATTCTCTTCCAAATCACGATTCAATAACAAATCAAATGAAATAATGTTTAGAAGCTAAAAGATCTAAACAAGATTTTGCAATAAAACGAAGTATTAGACTTTTTTTTTTCAGAAAACTTACAAAACTTGAAGAATAAGTTGAGATTCATGATAAAATATCGACATAAAATAGATCGATTCTTGCAATAATCGCTAAGATCTACAAGAACTCGCTCTGATACCACTTGAATATGAGGTGTGAACATAATGAGAGTAGGAGACTATCTAATCTATATGCATCTATGTAACATCCTGAAATATCAAGAGTAGAGTTGAAGGGCTAAAAGAGTAAGTTGTGGAAGAGTGACTCGGCGAGTAGAGTCGCGGCTGGGACGCGTGTTAAGTAGCCGACTCGGCGAGTCGGTAAGGAGGACTCGGCGAGTAGGCACTGAGTGGAGAAAAACCTAATTCCCGGGGCTGAGCCCTATATAAAGAACATAACAGCCCACTCTCAGCCTCTTTATTCATCTCCAAGTCCAGAAACCCTTAGCCTTCGTGTGTGAGTGATCATATCTCAATTGGAAGCTTGAAAGAGATGATTATTGAAGGAATTTTGAGAGATTGAAGGCTTGGAGCAAGGGGCTTTGCTTGGATTCAAGTTGCATTGCAGTTGGGGCATCCATTGGAGGTAATATCTCGTTCTTGGGCTATTGTTATGTTGTTTCTTCATTTTGGGGTTTGTGGGATCTTGCCTATGGATGTAATTGGAAGTCTAGAGGTTAGATATGAGGTTGCTACCTCAGATCTGGAGTGGAGAAGAATCAGAGAGCATGAAAGTCCCTGTGTAAGAGTGTTTAGTGAAGCTTTCATGTCCCAAACACTTAACCAATGTGCAAATGGCCTAGATCTCTTAGGATTCACATAAAGTTTGCAACTTTACGTGATGGATGAGTGGTGGGAGTCTAGATCTATGTTTTGGAGCAATTGCATGGCTTGGAATGCTTTTGAATGGATTCAGACCGGTGGTACTCGGCGAGTCACATGGGTGTACTCGACGAGTTGCTTGAAGATGAGCTGGGACTCGGCGAGTTGGAAGAACAACTCGGCGAGTCGGATGAAGATGACCTGGAACTCGGCGAGTTGTATGAACAACTCGGCGAGTAGGTTGAAGATAGCCTTAGACTCGGCGAGTCTGTTCTTGGGCTCGGCGAGTCTTGTCGAAGAGTTCCGATATTCTCTGGTTGAGTCGAGAATCGGGGAGTCAAGGAATGACTCGGTGAGTTGTGTGCGAGAGGACTCAGAAGCTGTGGGACTCGGCGAGTCTCGGGGTGACTCGGCGAGTTAGGTCGCGGATTGAGTGGAGTTCTGAGTATGGGAACTCGGCGAGTCATCGGGTTGACTCGGCGAGTAGGGTCAGTCAAGGGTTGACTTTGACCTTGTCCTTGACCAAGGGTTGACCAGTGGTTTCCAGGGGTATTTTGGTAATTGTTGATTATTGTTTGAGTTCAGTGCATTGGTGGCTGTCCAGAGGTGGAGATAACATCAGTGATCGGAGCAGCTTGAGTTAGCTGTTCAGTCGGCAGTTTTGAGGTGAGTTATCCTCACTATATCAACGGGGTTTACGGCACCAAGGCCGACCCTTTATCGGATGGAAATCCGGGTAGTGTTTGTTGTTATGATGTTGCGGAATATGGGTCGGAAGGCTTTATATGTTGTGGGCTGGAAGGCATTACGTGTTGTGGGCCGGAAGGCATTGCGATGTGGACCGGAAGGTCATGGCCTGGAAGGGCGTATGTGTGTAATTGGTATGTTGACTGATTCGTAGGGCAATATTATGCTAGTGACCGGTAGGCCGGTATCTTGGTTAGAGTAATGGTATGTTATGTGATTTGTTGATGATTATATGTTATGTGCACAGTTGCTTGGTCTGGGGATTGACCCGATATGTATGGTTGTTCTATGTTCTATTATGTTATGTATGCTGTTATGTTATGGGCCGGAAGGCAATGTGTTATGGGCCGGTAGGCAATATGTTATGGGCCGGAAGGCGATATGTTTTGGACCGGAAGGTCGTGGCCTGGAAGGGCGTATTTGTGGTTGGTATTTTTAGGGGTATCTCACTAAGCTTTCGGGCTTACAGTTGTGGTTTTATGTTTTCAAGTTCTCAGGAGTCTGTGGCAAGGCAAAGGCGTGATCGTACCGTTCCCCGCGTTGGTGTTTTATGATTTGAACCTGGGAAAAATACTCTGTTAAATAATGTATTGAAAACCTTTTTGTAACAACGTTATTAAAATGGGTGGTTTTTTGAAAAGTTTTAATTGTTTTGAAATTTTGGTCGTTACAAGTTGGTATCAGAGCCTTGGTTTGAGTGAATTGGAGGAACATTCGTGTAACTCCAGTCTCAAATCGAGGAAGGTTTTAAAAGAGAAGTTAAAATGGTTTACAAATTAAGTAAAAGGGGGATGCGGAGGTACGATAAGTCGGAGCTAGTAAGTAACCCCAAATTTACCATTCATGACACTTGTTTTATTGAGCTTTGATAGAACAGCATGCTAGAGTTAGGCTAGGGATCTTCAGGAATTCATGATAATGTTGCCTGATTTGTGATGCCTGTAGCCTAGGGTCCCTTATGGGAGATTCTCAGTGTTCCTCTAGTGGTGAGGGTTGATAGTTGTTATGCATGTTCTCTAGGGTATTGTGGTAGTACTTCATACAAATATGGGTAGGTGTGGAAGGTAGTATGGGCCCGTACTACTGAAAGCACAGGACCCATACGCGTATCAGGGAAACCATGATCTCTAGGGTTGGGTTGAGAGAGTTGGATCCCAGGTTTGTGGGATGAGTCTAAGATTTGGTATGGTGTTTTTCAGTATGGAGATTCTGAGGCATGATGAGAGTGGATCCGGATCAGGATCGGGAGCTGGAGAGAGAGTTCCGGGTGGATCGGTGCCGTCTGAGGTTATCGATCAGATGAGCACGAGCGAGTTGGATGCGAGGATTCGCGAGATCCTACATGATGAGGTTGTTGCATTGTTCCGGGCTAAGTTGCCGGAACTGTGTGGGTCGATCAAGACCGCCATGGTTGAGTATTTTGATGAGCGCTATGCGGCTCTCGTAGAGACAGCTACCGCGGCGGCTACAACGGCTGTAGCAGCGGCAGGGGGAGGAGCTAGTCGGGGTTTTCAGTATCAGGACTTTGATAATACGGAGCCTCCCACCTTTGATGGAGTTCAGGACTCGATTGTTGCTATGAGGTGGTTATCGGACGTGGAGGGGTGCTTCTTCACGTGCTCATGCCCTGCTGATCTGAGCGTGAGGTGTGCTCTGAACCTGTTGAGGTTCGGGGCGAAGGATTGGTGGAGATTGACCACGGGGTCATATTCAGATGCGCAGAGGGCTGCGGTATCATGGGATCAGTTCCGAGAGATTTTCATCACTCGTTATGTTCCGCAGGTTGAAAGGGAGAGATTGGCTCAGGAGTTCCTTGAGCTGAAGCAGGATTCGGAGTCGGTGACTGAGATCACCAGGATGTTCACTGAGAGGGTGATGTTTTTCCCTGAGTTCGCTTCGGAGCTGGCCCAGATGTCCCGATATCTGAGTATGCTCAAGGGGGATATCAGACAGTTCGTGTCTGCGCAGAGGTGCGAGACATTGTTGGAGTTGCAGGAGGCCGCCAGGCGGCGTGAGGTAGAGGTTGAGTTGCAGTTGCGTGAGCTGAGGCAGGCTCCGATGCAGTCGCAGCCGGCGCCGAAACGGTCCAGGACCGTTGATGTTAGAGTGGGGGATCTGAGCGGCCACACTTGTGGGAAGTGTGGGAGGGGTCATACCGGAGTTTGTTGGTCCGGTGGTGCGTGCCGCAAGTGCGGAAAGGAGGGGCACTATGCGCGGGATTGTCGGCAGTCAGTGCCAATTCGGGATTTGAGGATTTGTTATCATTGTTGTCAGGTTGGACATTTGAGGGTCAACTATCCACAGCTTTCCGCAAGACCGGTGCAGGCTCCAGCACCGGCCACTTTGAGGAGTTCCGGAGGAGGACAGGATGGAGCGGAGCCCCCAAGGGCTCAGGGTCGTGCTTATCAGCTTGCGGCAGAGGAGGTCGGAGCAGTGTCGGAGGCAGCTGCGGGTATGTTTCTTTCTTGATGTCTTGTTATCTTGCGATTATTGTGGGTATTGTTTGTGCTGGTATCTTTGTGTGGATTTCGATGCGGTATTCGTTGTTTCGCGGGTTTGGCATGGTTATGGATTGGTGTTTCGGGTTTTCGTTTTGGTATCCGTTGTTCCCTGAAGGTTTGGTATGGTTATAGTTTGGTGTTTTGTGCTGGTATCTTTGTGTGATTTTCGATGCGGTATTCGTCATTTTGCGGGTTGTGGTTTTGGTTATGGGTTATTGTTTTGGGAATTCCGTTGGTTATAATTCGTGAGGGTTATTAGTGGAGATGCGGCATTGGGTTGAATGTCGGGTAGCACCTGCAGTCGTGGAGTGGATAATTGGAAGATCGGATTCTTTTGAGCGGATTGATCAGTGAGGAGATGTGTTTTGCTGAGGGTTGCTTATGCTTGTGGGAAGCAGTCAGAGTGTAAGTGTTCTCTTTGTGCGGGGTTGTTCTGGAAGGTCGTTAATGGCGACCGGTGGTTGTTAGTCAGTGCTTTAAGTGGGGGAGAATTGGAGAATTCTCCCGGAGATCGTTGAGCGTTTGAGGGTGCTTAGCTGTTGGGATTCAGCAGTGTACTGTCAGCCCAGAGTATAGGCTGATAGGAGCGAGTGTCGGGCATGCGCGGCGGGATACAGACCTAGGGCATTTGATTGTGGAGGCCTGGAAGCAGGTCGGGATCAAGTTTGAGTAGGTAACCGGGGTTATGTGATCAGAGTATTTGTATGCTTCATGTACGTGATGTGTTGTACTGCATTAATTCTATGGGATTTATGCTGTGTATGTTTATAGAGTTGGAACCGGAAGGTTCCCAGAGTTAGAACCTGAGGGTTCACAGAGTTTGGGTGTACGGACCCACAGAGATATAGCCTCGAGTGGCTAATATGTGTTATGTGAGTCGGTCCAGTCATGCTGGAGACTCTGTTAGTATTGTTGGATCAGTTTGAGATTCCGTATTGTGTATGTTGCAGTGGGATTGCATTGGAAGGTCTGGCCCCGGGTAGTGATCTTGTTTAGATGAGGTAGTGCATGGGCTTGAGAGTCCCTGCGAGGAGAGTCAGAGTAAGTGTGTTGGATGGATAGCGGACACGCTAAGGGTGGTGTAGCGTCGGGCGAGCGACATGGCATTTGTCGGAGTGACATCGTGGCCGGGTGGATTCCTTGGTAACGGAAAGGGGAGAAATAAGAGGTGTGTAACTCCGAGAGGGAGTGCAAGTTCACGGAAGTGAAAACGGTAGAGCAGAGTTATGATTAGAGCGATTCGAGTATGGTTATTGAGCAACGTCTTTGTGGCAGTGGATTAGAAGCTCATCCGGTTTGGAATGTCTGCTGAGGTCGCGGAGGGAAAATCCGCAAGTGTAGAGCCAAGAGGCTCGGAAGGGATGCAGGGAGAGAGAGTCTTGAACTCTTAGTGTGATTCTGATCAGGGTATGGGATGTATATTAGTGGTTCATCCTGGGGGATGTTTGAGCGTATTATCAGTGTATCAGGTTTTCCCAACCTGAGGGTGTTAGAGCTAGTTCAGCATGTGTATGCGGTTGCAAGGGGGAACTCGTGAGAATTGCTCTGAGATTGAGAATGGGTCTCTCAGTCGTTCCAGAATGGATAGAGTGGGATTCGGATCGCGGATCCGATGGTCCTTGGTTTTCTAACCCTTATGGGTCGAGTGATTGTTGAGATTTAGAGCAGAGTTGCATCTTGGGTAATTCTCGGTTATTGAGAGTGATGATCAGGGGTACAGTCGGTGCCCGGTTCGAGACGGTGGTCAGGAGACCGTAAAGGAGGGGAAAGAGTGTTCGAGTTTCGATAAGTATGCCTTGAGGGACCTGGTCCGGTTAAGGTCAGGTGGAGCGTGGTGGGAGTATCCTTGGAATTGAGTTGCTATAGGCTTCGAGGGTGAAGCCTAATATAAGTGGGGGAGAATTGTAACATCCTGAAATATCAAGAGTAGAGTTGAAGGGCTAAAAGAGTAAGTTGTGGAAGAGTGACTCGGCGAGTAGAGTCGCGGCTGGGACGCGTGTTAAGTAGCCAACTCGGCGAGTCGGTAAGGAGGACTCGGTGAGTAGGCGCTGAGTGTTGAAAACCCTAATTCCCGGGGCTGAGCCCTATATAAAGAACATAACAGCCCACTCTCAGCCTCTTTATTCATCTCCAAGTCCAGAAACCCTTAGCCTTCGTGTGTGAGTAATCATATCTCAATTGGGAGCTTGAAGGAGATGATTATTGAAGGAATTTTGAGAGATTGAAGGCTTGGAGCAAGGGGCTTTGCTTGGATTCGAGTTGCATTGCAGTTGGGGCGTCCATTGGAGGTAATATCTTGTTCTTGGGCTATTGTTATGTTGTTTCTTCATTTTGGGGTTTGTGGGATCTTGCCTATGGATGTAATTGGAAGTCTAGAGGTTAGATATGAGGTTGCTACCTCAGATCTGGAGTGGAGAAGAATCAGAGAGCATGAAAGTCCCTGTGTAGGAGTGTTTACTGAAGCTTTCATGTCCCAAACCCTTAACCTATGTGCAAATGGCCTAGATCTCTTAGGATTCACGTAATGTTTGCCACTTTACGTGATGGATGAGTGGTAGGAGTCTAGATCTATGTTTTGGAGCAATTGCATGGCTTGGAATGCTTTTGAATGGATTCAGACCGGTGGTACTCGGCGAGTCACATGGGTGTACTCGACGAGTTGCTTGAAGATGAGCTGGGACTCGGCGAGTTGGAAGAACAACTCGGCGAGTCGGATGAAGATGACCTGGAACTCGGCGAGTTGTATGAACAACTCGGCGAGTAGGTTGAAGATAGCCTTAGACTCGGCGAGTCTGTTCTTGGGCTCGGCGAGTCTTGTCGAAGAGTTCCGATATTCTCTGGTTGAGTCGAGAATCGGGGAGTCAAGGAATGACTCGGTGAGTTGTGTGCGAGAGGACTCAGAAGCTGTGGGACTCGGCGAGTCTCGGGGTGACTCGGCGAGTTAGGTCGCGGATTGAGTGGAGTTCTGAGTATGGGAACTCGGCGAGTCATCGGGTTGACTCGGCGAGTAGGGTCAGTCAAGGGTTGACTTTGACCTTGTCCTTGACCAAGGGTTGATCAGTGGTTTCCAGGGGTATTTTGGTAATTGTTGATTATTGTTTGAGTTCAGTGCATTGGTGGTTGTACAGAGGTGGAGATAGTATCAGTGATCGGAGCAGCTTGAGTAATGGTATGTTATGTGGTCTGTTGATGATTATATGTTATGTGCACAGTTGCTTGGTCTGGGGTTTGACCCGATATGTATGGCTGTTCTATGTTCTGTTATGTTATGTAGGTTGTTATGTTATGGGCCGGAAGGCGATGTGTTATGGGCCGGTAGGCAATATGTTATGGGCCGGAAGGCAATATGTTTTGGACCGGAAGGTCGTGGCCTGGAAGGGCGTATTTGTGGTTGGTATTTTTAGGGGTATCTCACTAAGCTTTCGGGCTTACAGTTGTGGTTTTATGTTTTCAGGTTCTCAGGAGTCTGTGGCAAGGCAAAGGCGTGATCGTACCGTTCCCCGCGTTGGTGTTTTATGATTTGAACCTGGGAAAAATACTCTGTTAAATAATGTATTGAAAACCTTTTTGTAACAACGTTATTAAAATGGGTGGTTTTTTTGAAAAGTTTTAATTGTTTTGAAATTTTGGTTGTTACAATCTCTTCTGTTAAAAGAACTATTAGGGTTTCCGCTTTTATTGCATCTACTCTCTGCC
The DNA here is from genome assembly GCF_002870075.4 of Lactuca sativa. Lineage (NCBI taxonomy): Eukaryota > Viridiplantae > Streptophyta > Magnoliopsida > Asterales > Asteraceae > Lactuca > Lactuca sativa. Next base: position 49,164,653 of record NC_056629.2, on the reverse strand, counting down.
GTCTTCATCGTTTTTAACGACTGTTGATGTTGAATCTAGATCTTGATTCTACCCTAAACTCAGTTTACACATATGGTTTATTACAGGTTTTTATTGAATCAAAATCATGCATTCAGAAGATTGTCATGCTCTTTCATTCAACCTATCCAACATTATTTCAAGAATCTTGATTCTTTTTCCGCATGAATATGAGGTGTGGGCACTACACTTCGAGGAGTACATTTAATGAATTGAAGATCATGGTTCCATGAAATGGGAAGCCATGACGGTGAAAACTTGTGAACATACTGGTACAAGAAAGATTGTTAAAACTCAAGCTGATTATAATAATCTTCTTCTTGAAGTAAAAGATGTCCCATAGGACGAGAGAGACAAGTTAATCAGCAACGTAAAGGCGATGAGGATAATCATATTCGCTTTACCTCCAGACACCTTTCGTCTGGTGAGTGCCTGTGAAACACCAAAAGAGATACAGGACAGGCTAAAAGAACTCTATTCTAGTCATGTCGATCTTGAGCATTCCATTTAGACATTGCTTCTCTCGGAGTTTGGAGATTTTATCCAGAAGCCTGAGGACAAACTTGACCAAACCTTCAACTAGTACAATCATCTTTTAAGCAGGATGGTGAAAAATAAGACTGGACGTGAACTGATTGAACAAAAGGTCACATTCATGAATGGTTTGAAGCCGGAATGGAAAGCTGTGGTGTCAACGGTTAAAGCTTATGAGCAGTTCAAAACCTACACTTTAGCGAAGCTTGTGGGAATTCTTAGGTCTTACGAAGAAGAAGTTACAAAAGAAGCAAAGTTATTTTCGAGTATGGGTTCTTTGGCATTAGTCGTAAAGAGCAAGCAGGTTGTATAAGAAGAAGGTCCAGAGACGGACCTCTCAAACTGTGAACTCTCAAAGGAAGATTATGCACTGATGGTGTCAAACCCTAGGAAGTTTGCCAAAAATGACTTTGGACACAACAAAAATAGAAACTGGCAAGGAAATTACAGCTCTGAGATGAAAAAGGGTGAGAGTGTCAACAACCCTCAAAAGGAAGAAGTGAAGAAAGATGGCAAGCTGGTAGGAGATTCTGGATATGGCCGCAATTACTGTGTAACGCATGTGTTTCTAGGCTTGTCAATAATATTGATTTAACATTCTAGGTTAACCTTTGTAACCCGTTTGAAATAATATAGTGTACTATTTGAGTATTATGTTGTAACGCCCGTAGATCTGGGCTAGTCAATTTAGAGATAATAGGGGTCGAAAATGACTTTTCGACAAAAGATTATTTAGAATAAATAATCTTAGCCAAGTTTTAGAATATGTATCAAGGTTTCCGTACATATAAAGAACGCCGAAATCCGAGTTATATCCAAGAAGTTATGACCCGTCGAAGTTTTACGGCAAAACCGGCACGACACCGGGAAGCGTAAATAGTAAAATTTATGATGGAGCGACTTTTAGCCTTAGCAATCTAAACAAACGTTCTAGTATATGTTAAACCGAGAACATACAAAAAAAAAAAAGAACGCCCAAATCTGACTTCGTATGAGGAAGTTATGATTTTTCTAAGATTTGGCTTAGCAGTGGACGACCCGAAACTCGAATTTTAGTTCGAGCAGTTTTTGGCTTACACGACCTAAATGAGAGTTGAAGATCTCATTAATAGGAACTCAATGATAAAAAGATAGACGAAAACGGAGTCCGTGTGAAGAAGTTACGAATTCTTCGCGGTCATTTAACAATCTAAACGCCTCCTACTGTTAAATTTGAGATCGGTCGAGAATTATCCAACAGAGTCTAAATGAAAGTTGTAGATCTTGATTTTAGCTACATGTTGAGAAAAAATAAGGTCGAAAATGAGCTCGTATGCAAGAGTTATGATTTTTCTAATTTTGAAGGCTGATACGCGATAGGGGGTGACGTGGCACCACCAGAATTGGACACGTGGCACCACCAGAAGGCTGCCACATGCCCCAACTCGGCGAGTAGGTCCTCCTACTTGGCAAGTCCATCAGGATTTCACACTATAAATAGATGTGTCGGGTTCCATTCATTCTCACACATTTCCTCTTCCACTTTCTCTCTCTAAACTCTCTCTCTAGCTCCCCTTAAGCCCCCTAAAGTCTAAGTAAACCCCCTAGCACCCAAAGGAAGCCCCGGGGCTCCCGGAGTCCCAAGAAAAGAGCCTTTCGGCTCGGGAATGCTGCTCCAGCGAAGCACGGTTTTCGAGAAAACCCGCTGTAAGTGAGCTACGTCTAACCTATCTTTAGTATAGCTTATGTTTCAATATAGTGATGTTATTAGGACCTTAAAATAATTATTTCGGCTATTATTATGAGTTATATAGGATTTTGTTGAACGCTTATATAATAATAATAATAATAGTAGCTAGACTATTAATTAGTCGCAGTTAACGTTAGACTAAACTCTAGTGGTAATGATACTAGGCTTTGTCGAGGAAAATTATTTTTAAGAGTAACGAAGTGCTGTTCGAGTGCCGAGTCACCACCTAATCAAGTGAGTGCATAGTTACTTTCATCTTACACATAGATATGAAGTATTTTATATGAATTACGTTCTATGTGTGCATATTATTTGAATACTTGCTGTCTATGCTGGATGAACAATTTTATATATGTTTCAAATGATTTTAACTGTATATGTATTTTATATCTACGATAATGTTGGGGTAAAACATGGGTAGATGTAATAGATGGAATATGAGTTGGATGATGATTTGAGAGGTGTTATAGACCACGAGGTGAGGGTGATAGGTGGACGATGTGAGAAGCCTTTTCCCAAACGATGGCCCCGTCATTCAGCAGAGTATGGATGACAACCACATACTATTCTAGGCAGTTCAGTGGAACACTAGTAGGCTCGCAACCTGTAGGTGTTGTGAACGATGTGTTCACCCGGTGTACTCTAAACCTAGGTGATCATGCATACTTGATGCCTAAACCCTGGTGATCATGCAGACTTGATCCCTAAACCCTGGTGATCATGCAGACTTGATGCCTAAACCCTGGCGACTATGCATACTTAGTGCTCGTTATGTAAACTGTGGCAACGATGGACTTCGTGCTGATTCCTTAGGACGATCCTTAGGAATGGGTGAACGAGAAATAGTTGATTCTTAAGGTAGATCCTTAAGAATAAAGAAGATAATGGGGTTGGGTAATTGGGTTGATTGCTTGATTGTTTAAACATAATAATTATATTATTATGGGTTGAAAACCCTATGTACTCACCAGGTTTCCCAAATTGACCCACTCAGTTTATTTATATCACAGGTGTCGATATGAAGTGACATTACACTGAGAGATTAAGGAGATATAGATCACTAGTGTAAATGAGTGTAAGTTCTATTTATTCTTATGTTTCTGTATTGACGATGACATCCCAAACGTTTTAAAATGAATACAATACGTTTCTTCGAAAATGTTTTGATAACTTATTTATCGTGTTTTCTGGGAACAAATTCTGCAACATTTTTATGAAAAGAAGTACTCTGATTTTTAACAAAGCATAAACAAAATTGGTCTTTTCTGGACGTGGAAAATGGAGATGTCACAGTTGGTATCAGAGCATTAGTTTAAGCGAACTATGAATTTGTAGGATTTCTAGACTTAAATTTAGAATGCTAAGCGATGATTGTGAGGTGTGAGCACTAGCTTATTTTAGGAATGAAGCCTAAATTGCTTTTACGTGTTAAATGATTTGTGATGCTTTATGCTATTTTTTGATCGAATCTATGGTCTGTTGCCGACCGGATCTGGAAATTTTATGAGTACAGATTTCTAAATGTTTAATTACGATATTAGAACTGGCATGTAACTTTTCAGCGTAATAAGGAGATTTACACGTCAACCGTAAATAAAATCTTTCCTATCTTAATTCTCGTCATTTTTGCATCGAACATCTGATTTGGTGTATAGATCAAAATGGCTAGAACCCAAAGTGGAGTCCGGAACGCGAATGGAGATAGGAATCAACAGCCCCCAGTGGCTTAGCAAATACCTGTTGTAGTAACCGCACCTGAGCCAATCACGATGGTCGGGGTACAAGCGATGATCCAAATGTTGTTGGATCGTCAAATGGAGGAAACAAGGCGTTTACTTCCACAAAATCGAGAGGAACTTATGTTACCTATTGAATAGCCCGAGCTGAATGATGGGCAGTCAGAAGGAGGAAACTACAGTGGGACGGTTGGCCAAGCCAACCCACCGATAGTTAGACGAAACAATCAAGATGGAGAAAATGACGGACGTGGATGCAAGTACAAGGATTTCATGGCATCCAAACCACCGTGTCTTTTTAGAAGCCCAACACCGGTGGAAGTTATGGACTGGATCTCCAAGATGGAGATAATGTTTGAGAGTTGCGAGTGTAGCAACAGGCAAATGACCGCTCTCGCGGTTCCTCTGTTGAAATCTGGAGTACTAAGCTGATGGTAGCAACTAGCTGATTCGATGCCCAAAGGAGAAGAGAGAAAGATGTCGTGGGAAGATTTTCTGGTGCAGTTAAAGATGCAGTACTGCTCTGAGTAGGATCTTCTTGAAATCAACAGTGAGTTTCTGAATCTAAAGAAGGGAAGGATGAGTGTCATCGAGTATGTTGCACGTTTTACGGAGAAAATGAAGCTTGTTCCTTACCTAGTTCCAACTGAGCTCTCCAAGGTCAACAAGTTTGCCCATGGATTACCAGCAGACTTTGGACCAATGGTCGAGCAAGCAACCACTTTGAAAGGAGCCATCTGGGCAGCCAGCAATGTTGAGACCCAGATTAGGGAAAAGGGTCTGGAGAGAGCTGAAGTTGGCGAGAAAAGGAAGCATGAAGGATCTTCAAAATCCAACAAAGAAAGGAAATTCTCAAAGATTGACGAAGAAGGAGGAGGTGAAGCCAATTGGTGCGAAAAGTGTAAAAAGAAGCACTTTGGGAAATGTAGCAAGGAGGTGACTTGCTACAAATGTGGAAAGACAGGGCATTACGCCAACAAGTGTGTGTCCAACAAGAAGGTATGCTATGGATGTAACAAAGAAGGGCATATTTCTAGGGACTGCCCAAAGAAAAACGAGGCAACAAGGCCAAACACGCCACCAAGGCCAAGGGCATTCCACATGATCCTCGACGAAGCAGAAAACCATGTGAGGAATCAAGGATGAGGACTTCATATCCGAAGATCAAGTTATGCAGTAGCCATAGTACCGTATGATGTAGCCTATTAGAGGCATAGTCTAGGGTGAACTTGAACACCTATGTAATCGTTTAAGAAATAATAAAGCCTTCGTTTTGTTATCTGATGTGTTAAACTGTTATGTGATTTTCCTGTATGGTGACTTGGGGACTGCGAGACAATACTTGGGATGAGTATGTGTAGGTGTGAAAGGTAGTAGATACATATACTACCGGAAGCACAGGACTCACGTTTGGATCAGGGAAAGTCACAAGGTTACCAAGAAGCTAATAATTGATTCCGTTTTAGTCGAGCATGTCATTACCATCGTTTCGGTAATGACTAAGAAGATTGTTTTTATTCAGACCCTAGTGGTCATATCAAATTGAGTTCGACTACGATGAGTATGTTACGTGGTTCGGAGAACCAAGTTCGATGTAACATCTGACTTAAGCTATAGGATTGAAGTAAAAGATAATCAAAGTGATCGGTAGAGGTATCATGACGGTTTCTTGTAGCTTGAAATGCTACCTTTAAGATGTGATTAGAACATGAAGGAAGGTATGGTCTGTTCTGGAATTTGACTCTAAAAGACCTAAGTCCAAGCAATACCTCATACGATGAGAGGTCATTAGAACATGACCCATCGGTCTATTATGATAATCGAAGGAAGAAACTTATCACAAGTTTGTTAAAGAAGGAGTCTCCAATAAAGATCGAGATCGTGACATGAAGATCATGACTGAAAGTCTAACATGAGATAGAGAGCGGGTCCAAGATCGGGCACCGCCTGTGGTCAGGAAGTCATAGAGTTAGATACTCGAAGAAACATCAAAGTTACGGTTAATACATAGGATGAAGAGATAACATATGGATTCATCATGTGATCCCTATTTCGTTGATGATTCCGGGACGTAATCATCCTAAGAGGGAGATAATTGTAACGCCCGTAGATCTGGGCTAGTCAATTTAGAGATAATAGGAGTTGAAAACGACTTTTTGACAAAAAATTATTTAGAATAAATAATATTAACCAAGTTTTAGAATATGTATCAAGGTTTCCGTACATATAAAGAACGCCGAAATCCGAGTTATATCGAAGAAGTTATGACCCGTCGAAGTTTTACGGCAAAACCGGCACGACACCGGGAAGCGTAAATAGTAAAATTTATGATGGAGCGACTTTTAGCCTTAGAAATCTAAACAAACTTTCTAGTATATGTTAAACCGAGAACATACAAAAAAAAAGAACGCCCAAATCTGACTTCGTATGAGGAAGTTATGATTTTTCTAAGATTTGGCTTAGAAGTGGACGACCTGAAACTCGAATTTTAGTTCGAGCAATTTTTGGCTTACACGACCTAAATGAGAGTTGAAGATCTCATTAATAGGAACTCAATGATAAAAAGATAGAAGAAAACGGAGTCCGTGTGAAGAAGTTACGAATGAAAGTTGTAGATCTTGATTTCACCTACGTGTTGAGAAAAAATAACGTCGAAAAAGAGCTCGTATGCGAGAGTTATGATTTTTCTAATTTTGAAGGTTGATATGCGATAGGGGGTGACGTGGCACCACCAGAATTGGACACGTGGCACCACCAAAAGGCTGCCACATGCCCCAACTCGGCGAGTAGGTCCTCCTACTCGGCGAGTCCATCATGATTTCACACTATAAATAGATGTGTGGGGTTCCATTCATTCTCACACATTTCCTCTTCCACTTTCTCTCTCTAAACTCTCTCTCTCTAGCTCCCCTTAAGCCCCCTACAATCCAGGTAAATGTAACGCCTGTGTTTCCGGGCTTGCCACTTTTAGCAATGTTATAGTCTAGGTTAACCTTTGTAACCCGTTTTGAAATAATAAAAGTGTATTATTTGAGTATTATGTGTTTTGTGCTTAATTGCTTAATTATGTGGTGTGATTAATTAAGAATAAAAATAAGCGTCAAAATTAAAGTATGAGATAAGCCTGATATCTTTTCATAAAGTTGTAGTGGTCGAAACAAGGATTCCGGAGATATAAGGAATGCCGAAATCCGAGTTATAACGAAGAAGTTATGACCTGTCGAAGATTCGCGACAAAACCAGCGCGACCCAGCACGACGTAAATAGTGAATTTAAGGTAGATAGATATCTATCCTTAGTGATCTAAATGAGAATTGAAGATCTCATTGATAGTAGTGCAACGACGGAAAGACAGACGGAATCGGAGTTCAGATGAAGGAGTTATGAATTTCGAACGGAGTTTTCCTGTCCCGGCCTACTAAAGATAATATATAAGTAATATACTTATAATATATTAAAAACAAAGTCAAAATTAGCCAATGGAGTCTAAACGAGAGTTGTAGATCATAATCTCACCTTCGCGGCGATATAAATAACGTCGAAAACGGAGTTCGTATGCGAAAGTTATGAATTTCTAAAGTTCGGGGCGCGAAACCCCAAAACTGTCAGAGCCCACGACGTGGAACAAGGTTGCCACGACGTGGCAAGTGTCCTGTCACCTCCGGAAGGCCCCCAGATGCAACTTGGGATGACGCATGCAGTGACGACCAAGCCCACGACGTGGAACAAGGTTGCCACGACGTGGCAAGGGCCAAATTTGCCCTATAAATAGATTTGAAGGGCCAGCCGTTTAGGGTTGCTATTTTCTCTCTTCTCTCTCCCGTTTTGCATCGATTTGGGTGCCAGAAATACCCCGAAGCCCCGGTAATATTCCCAAGTCCCGAAGCAAGTCCCGAGGTCCCGAAGATCCCGAGAAGTGCGGTTCCCGAGCCGAAGCTCTGCCCGCGAGAAGTTCGATTTTTGAAGAGATCTTCCAGATCTGCTGAGGATTACTACTTTTGCAAGTCGTAGTGCTGTCCGATCATCTTCTGATCAAGTGAGTGTGTAGTTATTTTCTTCCAAATACAATAATATGAAGTGTTTTACATAAAATACGTGCTATGTGTATATATTTGGTTGTTTTATGTGTGTGAATGTGTATTCACTTTCTTCTAACTCATAGATATGATTTATTCTCTATGAGATATGTGTTATGTGTGTGTGTGCCTCATCTGTTATGTGAAATATGTGTTGATTAAAGCATGCTATACAAGTTTTTAAACTATGTATACAAATTGTATAATTTTTATCTACTAATATGTTGGGTAGAACATGGGTAGATAGTTGGTGTGTAATAAACAGATGAGAGGCCTCGTTGTTGTTTGATTTAGTCATCTAGCGGAGTTTAGATGACGACCACATACTTTTCTAGATAGTCTTGTGGAAACATTAGCAGGTTCGCCACCTGTAGGTGTTAATGAACTTGGGTGTTCATTCGCTGTACTCCATCCCCCTCATGGTTGCCTTATTTGACTTATATTGCTGAGGTACCCCCGAAGCATGTGTTGTTGCCCCGATGAAATATTCTTAGACTAGGTCCCTTATGTTAGTTGTTTTAGGGACATTAAAGTGAGAATAACGGGAATGGGTAATTGGGTTATTGTTGGTTGGTGAAAATTAAATATGATATTTATTGTGGGTTGAAAACCCTATATGCTCACCAGGCTCCCAAGCCTGACCCACTCAGTTTTAAATTGTATTACATGAAGTGGCGGAAGGGCATGAGATGGATGAACCATCAAGTTGTTTTGTTTACAAGTCTGCATATGTTTATATTTGTTATATGACTTGTAATGTATTTGTTTATGCTTATTGGTCTGTATCGGAACATGACACCCCGAGTTTTGATTATAATGAAAATACATTTCTTTTATGAAATGCTTCGGTAAACATTGTTTTATCATGTTTTGTTTTTGGGAACAAATTCCGCAACTCTTTCAAATCAAAAGGATTTACTCTGAAAATATTTAAAATCATAAATGAAAATCGGTCTTTTCTGTCCGAGATTTTGGGGATGTCACAGTTGGTATCAGAGCATTAGTTTAAGCGAACTAGGAATTTGTAGGATTTCTAGACTTAAACTTAGAATGCTAAGTGGAATTTTGAGATGTGTTTCTGTTGTGTTATAGACACGAGCACTAGTTTATTTTAGGAAAGTTGCCTAAAATGCTTTATGTGCTAAATGTTATATGTTGCCATATATGATATTATTTGTTCGGATCTATGGTCTGTTGCCGACCGGATCTAGAAACCTTATGTGTGTAGGATTCTAAACGTACGTCTACGATATTAGAACTAGCATGTAAACGTTTCGGAGTGATAAGGATTATTTGAATATCTATCATGATTAAGGATCTAATTTCACCTTATTCGGTGTGTAGATCAAAATGGTGAGAACAAGAAGTGGAGTTGGAAATGCTGACGAAAACAGGAATCAACCACCAGTGATTGAAACAATACCTGTTGTAGCAGCAGCACCTGAGCCAATAACCATGGCTGGTGTGCAATTGATGATTCAGACGATGTTGGATCGTCAGATGGATGAAACTAGACGGTTGCTTCAACAGAATCGTGAAGAACTGTCGATTCGTGTGGAAGAGCCTGAATTAAATGAAGGGCACTCAGAAGGAGAAAACTTCAGTGGGTCTGTTGGTCCAGCCAACCCACCGATAGTTTGGCAAGATAACCATGAAGGAAGAATGATGGAATGGGATGCAAGTACAAGGACTTTTTGACTTGCAAACCATCGACCTTCAATGGAAAGGAGGATCCGATTGGGGTTATGGATTGGATCTCTGAAATGGAGCTAGCCTTCATGACTTGTGGCTGCAGAGGTAAGTTGCAAACTATCTATGTCGTGCGTCAATTCCGAGGTGGAGCCATTCGTTGGTGGAACACTCTAGGGAAGACCTTAAGCCCTAATGAGCCACTGCAATTGACATGGGCAGAATTCTTGGTGCAGTTCAAGCGCAAGTTTTGTTCGGCTCAAAATCTGTTGGAGTTGGAGAATAAGTTTTTCACATTGACGAAAGGTAGCATGTCAGTTGATGAATACACCAATAACTTCACCGATAAGATGGAGTTTGCCTTGCGTATCGTTCCAGATGAGCTGACAAAGGTGGATCGGTATGCGAAGGGACTCCCATGGGAGTACGAGGTGCCAATACGTCAGGCACTTACTCTAGAGGCAGCTATCTGGGCTGCCAAGTCTGTTGAAAACATGATAAAGGGAAGAACCACCGTCAAAGTTGAGGTTGGTGAGAAAAGAAAGTTTGAGGGAACATCTGGTTCCGGTAAGAAAGGAAAATTTTCGAAATCTGATTCGAAAAAGTTTGGAGGAAAAGGAGGCGAAGCAAAGTGGTGTGATAAGTGTAAGAAAAAGCACTTTGGGAAATGTAGCGAGGATGTGACCTGCTACAAGTGTAGAAAGGTTGGACATTTTGCCAATGAATGCCCGAACAACAAAAGGATGTGTTTTGGGTGTAATGAAGAGGGGCACATTTTGAAAGACTGTCCAAAGAAGAAGGAGGCAGCTAGGCCCAACATTCCACCAAAGCCAAAGGCGAGAGCATTCCAGATGACACTGGAAGCTGTGAAAGATGAAGCTGATGTCGCTTCAGGTACCTTTCTCGTAAATGATTTACCTGCTCAAATATTGTTTGATTCTGGAGCCAACTACTCCTTTATTTCGCATGAGTTTGGTAGAAAGCTAGCTTTGCCTATTGATAGACTAGATGATGCTTTATTAGTCGAAGTAGCTAGTGGCAAGTTTGTACCTGTTAGTCATCGTATGAAAAGCATCTTAATCGACCTTAATGGGAATAAGTTTCATGAGGAATTATTGCCCATCGATCTTAATGGTTTTGACATCGTGTTGGGAATGGATTGGCTTAGCGCCAATGATGCCGAAATTTTGTGCAAGAAGAAGATAGTTAAAGTAAACCCGCCTGGGAAAGAGTCATTTATGGTGTATGGGGACAAACGCAGAGTGAATTCTGGAATCATTTCCCTAATGAAAGCCAGAAAGTGTTTGACCAAGGGATGTACATCATATTTAGCATTTGTGATTGATGCTAAGAAGGAAAAGAAGGTGATGCAGAGCATTCCAGTGGTGTGTGATTATCCGGAAGTATTTCCCGAAGATCTTCCTGGATTGCCACCTGATAGACAAGTAGAGTTCAGAATAGACTTGTTACCAGGAACCACGCCAATAGCAAACGCACCTTATCAATTAGCACCGACAGAGATGAAGGAGCTAATGATGCAACTTCAGGAGTTATTGGACAAAGGTTTCATTAGACATAGTTCATCACCCTGGGGAGCTCCGGTGTTATTTGTAAAGAAGAAAGATGGAAGTATGAGAATGTGCATCGATTACAGAGAGCTGAACAAGGCAACAATAAAGAATAGATATCCGTTGCCGAGGATTGATGACCTATTTGATCAATTGCAAGGTTCGAGCTATTTCTCGAAGATCGATCTAAGGTCAGGATATCATCAGCTGAAAGTAAGAGAGCAAGATATCGAGAAGACTGCATTCAGAACTAGATATGGACACTATGAGTTCTTGGTTATGTCGTTTGGACTAACCAATGCTCCGGCAGCGTTCATGGATTTGATGAATAGGGTTTGTAATCCGTTCCTTGATAAATCCGTGATAGTGTTCATAGACGACATTCTAATTTACTCGAAAAGCCAGGAGGAGCATGGCAGACACTTGCGAGAAGTGTTAGAAGTTTTGAAGTAGGAGAAGTTGTATGCAAAGTTCTCCAAATGTGATTTTTGGATTCGTGAAGTCCAATTCTTGGGTCACGTGGTCAACCAAGAAGGGATAATGGTTGATCCAGCGAAGATCGAAGCTGTGATGAAGTGGGAACAACCGAAAAGTCCCACGGAGATTCGAAGCTTTTTAGGATTAGCCGGATATTACCGCAGGTTTATCCAAGGCTTTTCTTCGATCGCTAGTCCATTGACAACTTTGACCCACAAAGGAGCTACTTATGCTTGGGGTGATAAGCATAAAGAAGCATTCAAGAAGCTAAAGAAGAAGCTATGCGAGGCACCGATACTTTCTCTACCCGATGGAGTTGAAGACTTTGCTGTTTATAGCGATGCGTCTAGTGTTGGATTGGGTTGTGTTTTGACCCAAAGAGAAAAGGTGATAGCATATGCGTCTCGACAGCTGAAAGAGCATGAAAAGAATTACCCGACTCATGATTTAGAGTTGGCAGCGGTAGTTTTCGCTCTGAAAATATGGAGGCATTACCTCTATGGCACAAAGTGCAAACTTTTCACTGATCATAAGAGTCTCCAATACCTCTTTAATCAGAAGGAATTGAATATGAGGCAACGACGCTGGCTAGAATTACTTAAAGACTACGACTGCGAGATACTTTACCACCCCGGTAAAGCTAATGTTGTTGCTGATGTTCTCAGTCGGAAAGTCAATCTTGAAAGGAGAAGGCCAAGAGTGTTGATAATTGAAGTTGTCTCGACCATTGTGGAAAGTATAAAGAAATCTCAAGAGGAAGCTTCTGAGAAAAATGACCGAAAGGAGGAACGTTTGGGTAAAACGTTGGTGTTTGGTACTAACAGTCATGGACTGAAGGTGTTCCAAGATCGGATTTGGATACCTAAGTCAGGAGGAATTAGGGATCTTCTGATGGAAGAAACTCACAAAACCATGTACTCAATTCATCCGGGTAGCACTAAAATGTATAGGGACCTGAAACCCTACTACTGGTGGCCGACGATGAAGCTTGATGTTGCAAAGTATGTGGCCGAGTGTGTGACTTGTGCGAGAGTAAAGACACAACATCAGAAACCTTACGGGAGTTTAGAACCATTGCCTGTGCCTATGGGTAAGTGGGAAGACATTGCTATGGATTTTGTCACTAAACTGACCAGAACAAAGAATGGTCACGACATGATTTGGGTGGTCGTTGATCGATTCACTAAGAGTGCGCATTTCATAGCGGCCAGGGAGAAATGGTCTATGGAAAAACTTGCGAATTCTTACGTGAAGGAAATTGTGAGGCTTCACGGTGTTCCGTTAACGACTGTATCGGATCGTGATAGCCGTTTCACCTCAAGGTTTTGGAAAAGTCTACAAGAGGAAATGGGTACCAAGTTATGTTTAAGCACAGCTTACCATCCGCAGACTGATGGTCAGAGTGAAAGAACAATACAAACACTTGAAGATATGCTGAGAGCATGTACCTTGGAATTCCTAGGTAATTGGGATGAACATTTACCTTTGGTAGAATTTTCCTATAATAATAGTTTCCACTCGAGCATTAAGATGGCACCTTATCAAGCTTTGTATGGACAGAAGTGTTGTACGCCGTCTTGTTGGCTTGAGGCTGGGGAAAAGCAGTTTATGGGACCGGAGATGGTTCATCAAACTGCTGAAAAGTTGAAAATAATTAGGGAAAGAATGTTAGCAGCTCAAGATCGTCAAAAGAGCTATGCTGACAAGAAGCGAAGACCGATGACTTTTGAGGTTGGAGATTCGGTTTTGCTTAAAGTCTCGCCGTGGAAGGGACTTATAAGATTTGGTAAAAGGGGAAAGTTGAGTCCAAGGTTTATTGGACCGTTTAAAGTCCTTCAGAGGATTGGGAACCAAGCTTACAAGCTCGAATTACCCGAAGAACTGAATGGAATTCACAACACCTTTCATGTGTGTTATTTGAGGAAGTTCACGGGAGAAGTTCCCGATATAATTCCAATTTCTGAATTGAGAATTGATGAGAACAAAAGGTTGATTGAAGAACCAGAGGCAATTGTTGACCGAAAGACTAAGAAGTTGCGACGCAAAATGGTTGGGTTAGTGCTTGTCCGATGGAAACACACGAATGGGCCGAATCTCACCTGGGAGACGGAGAGTGACATGTTGAGTCGCTATCCGCATTTGTTTGTTGATGTGTGATTCCGGGGACGGAATCATTCTAAGGTGGAGAGAATTGTAACGTCTGTGTTTCCGGGCTTGCCACTTTTAGCAATGTTATAGTCTAGGTTAACCTTTGTAACCCGTTTTGAAATAATAAAAGTGTATTATTTGAGTATTATGTGTTTTGTGCTTAATTGCTTAATTATGTGGTGTCATTAATTAAGAATAAAAATAAGCGTCAAAATTAAAGTATGAGATAAGCCCGATATCTTTTCATAAACTTGTAGTGGTCGAAACAAGGATTCCGGAGATATAAGGAGTGCCGAAATCCGAGTTATAACGAAGAAGTTATGACCTGTCGAAGTTTCGCGACAGAACCAGCGCGACCCAGCACGACGTAAATAGTGAATTTAAGGTAGATAGATATCTATCCTTAGTGATCTAAATTAGAATTGAAGATCTCATTGATAGTAGTGCAACGACGGAAAGGCAGACGGAATCGGAGTTCAGATGAAGGAGTTATGAATTTCGAACGGAGTTTTCCTGTCCCGGCCTACTAAAGATAATATATAAGTAATATACTTATAATATATTAAATACAAAGTCAAAATTAGCCAATGGAGTCTAAACGAGAGTTGTAGATCATAATCTCACCTTCGCGGCGATATAAAGAATGTCGAAAACGGAGTTCGTATGTGAAAGTTATGAATTTCTGAAGTTCGGGGCGCGAAACCCCAAAACTGTCAGAGCCCACGACGTGGAACAAGGTTGCCACGACGTGGCAAGTGTCCTATCACCTCCGGAAGGCCCCCAGATGCAACTTGGGATGACGCATGCAGTGACGACCAAGCCCACGACGTGGAACAAGGTTGCCACGACGTGGCAAGGGCCAAATTTGCCCTATAAATAGATTTGAAGGGCCAGCCGTTTAGGGTTGCTATTTTTTCTCTTCTCTCTCCCGTTTTGCATCGATTTGCGTGCCAAAAATTCCCCGAAGCCCCAGTAATATTCCCATGTCCCGAAGCAAGTCCCGAGGTCCCGAAGATCCCGAGAAGTGCGGTTCCCGAGCCGAAGCTCTGCCCGCGAGAAGTTCGATTTTTGAAGAGATCTTCCAGATTTGCTGAGGATTACTACTTTTGCAAGTCGTAGTGCTGTCCGATCATCTTCTGATCAAGTGAGTGAGTAGTTATTTTCTTCCAAATACAATAATATGAAGTGTTTTAAATAAAATACGTGCTATGTGTATATATTTGGTTGTGTTATGTGTGTGAATGTGTATTCACTTTCTTCTAACTCATAGATATGATTTATTCTCTATGAGATATGTGTTATGTGTGTGTGCCTCATCTGTTATGTGAAATATGTGTTGATTAAAGCATGCTATACAGGTTTTTAAACTATGTATACAAATTGTATAATTTTTATCTACTAATATGTTGGGTAGAACATGGGTAGATAGTTGATGTGTAATAAACAGATGAGAGGCCTCGTTGTTGTTTGATTTAGTCATCTAGCGGAGTTTAGATGACGACCACATACTTTTCTAGATAGTCTTGTGGAAACATTAGCAGGTTCGCCACCTGTAGGTGTTAATGAACTTGGGTGTTCATTCGTTGTACTCCATCCCCCTCATGGTTGCCTTATTTGACTTATATTGCTGAGGTACCCCCGAAGCATGTGTTGTTGCCCCGATGAAATATTCTTAGACTAGGTCCCTTATGTTAGTTGTTTTAGGGACATTAAAGTGGGAATAACGGGAATGGGTAATTGGGTTATTGTTGGTTGGTGAAAATTAAATATGATATTTAGTGTGGGTTGAAAACCCTATATGCTCACCAGGCTCCCAAGCCTGACCCACTCAGTTTTAAATTGTATTACAGGAAGTGGCGGAAGGGCATGAGATGGATGAACCATCAAGTTGTTTTGTTTACAAGTCTGCATATGTTTATATTTGTTATATGACTTGCAATGTATTCGTTTATGCTTATTGGTCTGTATCGGAACATGACACCCCGAGTTTTGATTATAATGAAAATACATTTCTTTTATGAAATGCTTCGGTAAACATTGTTTTATCATGTTTTGTTTTTGGGAACAAATTCCGCAACTCTTTCAAATCAAAAGGATTTACTCTGAAAATATTTAAAAGCATAAATGAAAATCGGTCTTTTCTGGCCGAGATTTTGGGGATGTCACAGTAAACCCCTAGCACCCGAAGGAAGCCCCTAGGCTCCCAGAGTCCCGAGAAAAGAGCCTTTCGGCTCGGGAACGCTATTCCAGCGAAGCCCGGTTTTCGAGAAAACCCGCTGTAAGTGAGCTACGCCTAACCTATCTTTAGTATAGCTTATGTTTCAATATAGTGATGTTATTAGGACCTTAAAATAATTATTTCGGCTATTATTATGAGTTATATAGGGTGTTGTTTAACGCTTATATAATAATAATAATAGCTAGACTATTAATTAGTTGCGGTTAAGGTTAGACTAAACTCTAGTAGTAATGATACTAGGTTTTGTCGAGGAAAATTATTCTTAAGAGTAACGAAGTGCTGTCCGAGGGCCGAGTCACCACCTAATCAAGTGAGTGCATAGTTACTTTCATCTTACACATAGATATGAATTATTTTGTATGAATTACGTTCTATGTGTGCATATTATTTGAATAGTTGCAGTCTATGCTGGATGAACGATTTTATACATGTTTCAAATGATTCAAATTGTATATGTATTTTATATGTACGATAATGTTGGGATAAAACATGGGTAGATGTAATAGATGGAATATGAGTTGGCTGATGTGTTGAGAGGTGTTATAGACCACGAGGTGAGGGTGAGAGGTGGACGATGTGAGAAGCCTTTTCCCAAACGATGGCCCCTTCATTCAGCAGAGTATGGATGACAACCACAGACTATTCTAGACAATCCAGTGGATCACTAGCAGGCTCGCAACCTGTAGGTGTTGTGAACGATGTGTTCACCCGATGTACTCTAAACCTAGGTGATCATGCAGACTTGATGCCTAAACCCTAGTGATCATGCAGACTTGATGCCTAAACCCTGGTGATCATGCAGACTTGATACCTAAACCATGGTGATCATGCAGACTTGATGCCTAAACCCTGACAACTATGCAGACTTAGTGCCCGTTGTGTAAACCATGGCAACGATGGACTTCGTGTCGATTCCTTAGGACGATCCTTAGGAATGAGTGAACGAGAAATAGCTGATTCTTAGGGTAGATCCTTAATAATAAAGAAGATAATGGGGTTGGGTAATTGGGTTGATTGCTTGATTGTTTAAACATAATAATTATATTATTGTGGGTTGAAAACCCTATGTACTCACCAGGTTTCCGAAACTGACCCACTCAGTTTATTTATATCACAGGTGTCAATATGAGGTGACATTACAATGAGATATTAAGGAGATATAGATCACTAGTGTAAATGAATGGAAGTTCTGTTTATCCTTATGTTTCTGTATTGACGATGACATCCCAAACGTTTTAAAATGAATAAAATACGTTTCTTCCAAAATGTTTTGATAACGTATTTATCGTGTTTTCTGGGAACAACTTCCGCAACATTTTTATGAAAAGAAGTACTCTGATTTTTAACAAAGCATCAACAAAATCGGTCTTTTCTGGACGTGGAAAATGGGGATGTCACATATGTGTTTTGTGCTTAACTGTGTGACTTAATTGAATTAAGTATTAAAATAAGCGTCAAAATGAAATGTTAGATAAAGCCTATATCTATGGATAACGTTGTATCAGTTGATATGAGGTTTCGGAATATATAAAGAACGTCAAAATCTGAGTTATAACGAAGAAGTTATGATCTGTCGAAGTTTCGCGACAGAACCGGCACGACACTGAATGACGTAAAAAATGAATTTACGTTAGAGAGATATTTAGCCTTAGTGATCTAAACGAATGTTGTAGAGTTCGTTAAACCAACAGCGTACAAAAAAAGAATGCCCAAATCTGACTTCGTATGAGGAAGTTATGATTTTTCTAAGTTTCAGCTTAGCAGTATGCAGCCCGAAACTCGAATTCGAGATCGAGTGATTGTTGGTCGAAAAATTCTAAACGAGAATCTAGGATCTCGTTGATAGTAGTGCATTGGTGAAAAGACAGACGAAAACGGACGTCAGAAGAAGAAGTTATGAATTTATAACGGAGTTTTCCTGTCCCGGCCTACTAAAAATAAATTCAAAATTAGCCGACGAAGTCTAAACGAAAGTTGTAGATCGTAGTCTCACCTACGCGTGGATATAAAGAACGTCGAAAACAGAGTTCGTATGAGGAAGATATGAATTTTTGAAGTTCATTAAATAATTAAGATATTAAATTTAAATATAAATTCGGATCTTGTCCGAAGGAGGGGAGGAGGCATCGATCCGATCCGATCTACGCCCAGCATACCCTGATGCATGAACCACTCAAGTGTTCCGCGTTCGTAAGCGACGTCGACTCCGGTCTGATCCAGACTACGCCCCGCGTACCGGAGCATTACGCCCAGCGTAACGTGAGGAATCAGACCTTATATAAAGGGTGCGAGGCTGCCGAGTTTCTTTGCCAATTTTTTTTCCTTCTCTCTCGTTTTTGCATCGGTTTGCATGCTAGAAATATCCCGAATCCCCGGTATCATTCCCGAGCCCCGAAGCAAGTCTCGAAGCCCCGAAGATCCCAAGAAGTGCAATTCCCGAGCCGAAGCTCTGCCCGCGAGAAGCCAATTTTTGTAAAGATCTTACAGATCTACCGAACGATTCTACTTCTACGAGTCGTAGTGCTGTCCGATCATCTTCTGATCAAGTGAGTGTGTAGTTACTTTCTTCTAACGCATAATTATGAAGTATATTATACGAAATACGTGTTATGTGTATATTTTGTTGTTATATGTGTGAATGTATATTCACTTTCTTCTATCTTATAGATATGATTTATTCTCTATGAAATATGTGTTATGTTTATGTGTCTCATCTATTGTTTGGAATATGTATTGAATGAGAATGTTATACAGGTTTTAAACTATGTATAAAAATATATATTTTTATCTACTAATATGTTGGGTAGAACATGGGTAGATAGTTGATGTGTGATAAACAGATGAGAGGTCTCGATGTTGTTGTTGTTGATCTAGTTATTCAGCAGAGTATGGATAACGACCGCAAACTCTTTCTAGGCAGTCATGTGGAACGCTAGCAGGCTCATAACCTGTACGTGTTGTGAACGATGTGTTCACCAGTGTACTCTATCCCCCTCATGGTTCCCTTTAGGACATCTAGTGTTGAGGAAATCCCTTTGCAGTAATGTTCGTCCCGATGAAAATCCTAGATTTGGTCCCTTGAGATAGATGTTGTTTTAGGGACGTAAAGTGAGGATAACGGGAATTGGTAATCGGGTTATTGTTGGTTGGTGAGATTAAATATAATTATTTATTGTGGGTTGAAAACTCTATATGCTCACCAGACTCCCAAGCCTAACCCACTCAGTTTATTTGTATTACAGGTAGTGGCGCGAGGGCATAAGATGGATGAATCATCAAGTTATTTTGTTTATTAGACCAGTTGTTATATGTAACTGTTGTTTGGTCTATCTTTTGTTGTTTATGATTTTGTGTCTATATCGGAACATGACATCCAAAGTTTTGATTATATAATGAAAATACATTTCTTTATGAAATGCTTTGGTAAATATTATTTTATCATATTTTGTTTTTGGGAACAAATTCCGCAACTATTTTAAATCAAAAGGATTTACTCTGAAATTATTTTAAAAGCATAAATAAAACCAGTCTTTTCTGGCCGTGATGTTGGGGATGTCACATATTGTCATGGAAAGAATCATTTAGCAAAAGAGTACATGTTCAAAAGCATCATGCGTAGAAGGATGAAGGAGAAGAAAAGGATAAAGCTTACTATCTTCACAAGATAGAGGAGCTCAAAAAAAAGAAGAATCTTGATAACTCTAAACCTACTTTCATTGTGCAGGAAAATGACGACGAGTTTGGAAGAGTTGAAGTTTGGTCAACTGACTCAAAGGATAACGAGGTTTGCAGACCGACATATGGCAAGTGCTTTGTTGCGACAGCTAGTGCTTTAGAGTACGAGGGAAAATGCTTCAGGTTGAACAATGATGTTTCGGAGCAACAAGGACATAGTTCTGACAGCTGCTTCACTGCGAAACCCATCACAGAGCAGATCAACGAATGTGAGAAGATGATAATCAAGGTAAACTCTATTCTCGAATCTTTAAATATTCCTGTCTCTAGGTATGAAACTGAGTTAAAAGACTTAAATTTCATAGTTTATAGTTTAAGTGATAGCTTAAAGAGTAGCCATTTAAGTAATACTAACTTAACTGATCAAATCTGTAGGATAACATCAAAAAGTGAGGAAAGGTGGATGTGGATTGAGAAGTTAGAGTTGGAGTTATCTAGGTCTAGGGATGATTTAATTTATTCGCAAAGAGACAAATTAGGGCTTTCGAAACAACGGAATATTTTTTGTTTGATTGCTAAACATTTTTATTCTAATATCAATCAGCTGCACATTGATTGTGAAATAGGGAAGAAAATCCATAAAATGATTTTGCCATTTCTAGAAATGAAAGAGGATGAAGTCGATGCAGACTGTTTCAAATGTGAATCCATCGTGTCATCTGACGAAGTCTCTGATGCTTATAAAATCGGACTGGACAAAATTAAATCTTTATAGTCCAAAGAGAATAAGAATATGCTAAAACAGATTTTGATCAAAGAAGATAAAGAGCAAATTAAATCTGATACTTTATAGAAATTTGACTCTATACACTAAATTAAGTTTAGATAATACAATTGAAGTTGAAAATGTATGTGAATTTGATGATGATAGTTACATGAGTGAGATCTATGTAGATGATGAGGTTGATTGCTCAGAATTTGTTAAAAGCGAACCTAAACATGCGGAAATTTGATTTCTGAAAATTTCGTTGAGTACGTTCGCATGTCTGAAAATGGTGCAAAATTTTTAAAATAAAAAGCAACTCTTTTCCCAAAGCTTCAAACTATTCTGAACCAGGTCTTTGCAACTTCAGGACTTAACAAAAATTAGACCAAAGAGCTATCGTCCCTCGTAGAAGAAGACAACGTTGATGGGTGCAATGAAATTTTTTGTTCTGCCCCTATTGACAATGCAGGTGAAACGAAAGGTCTCTCAGAAATGACTTCTTGGAAGAGGAAAGGAAGATATTTGGCAAGACCTTTGAACAAAGTCAAATCTAGCTATGAAACAGGATGTCCGAGTGGAACCAAAAATATTCCTATTGATGTGTCATCTGAAAAATCAGAAATTCCTGCTAGAAAGCCAAAACTTAGGGCTAATCTTCATAAGTCTGTTGAGCAATTCACTGCTTAGAAACGTCAAAGAAATGCTAGATATAATAAAAATCTAAAAGAAAGAAAGCACTTCTGGCAATCCAAAAATTCTAACTTTGTTCATCAAGAAAAATTAGCAAATCTGAGTGCGAAAGTATCTTCAAATCCGAATCCTAATAGTTTTTCATAAACTCAATCATCTTCTTCTCCGATTTAAAAATCAAAAGTTTCTCAAAAAAACCCAGTTTTCGTAACAAGAAAAATCTTTTGAGCAAACAAAACCTAATGTTTCACAATCTAGAAAATATTGAAAGCTACAAAAGGAAAAGAAAAGATTGTTTCAGAGTCAAAAATTCATTCCAAAAACTCTGAATCAAACTTGAAAAAGGAAAAGATGGTTGAGAAAAGGATTGTCAAGCAACGAATCAAAGATAACAAAAGAAAAACCTCTTTTCAAAAGAATCCTAAAGACGAAAGGATCATTCTTTTTAAAATCACTAAGAAAGATAATTCCACTCTGATTAAATGATCTTACTTGGTTGATGAAGCAATAACATTTCCTATGTCTTTGAAAACTTCACGTGGACCTAAACAACTTTGGGTTCCAAAATCTCTTTGATTTTTGTAGGTGATGCGTGACGAGCAGTTTGATTCTTAATGGTACATTGATAGTGGCTATTTGCGTCACATGACAGGAAAGAAGGAAGAATTAAGAGAGTTCATATCATTGAAAGATAGAGGGAGACTAAAATACGGAAATAACTCTCTTGGGGAAATTAAAGGTTATGGAATGATTACAAATGGAGAATTTTCTATTAGAAAGGTAGCCTATGTGGAAGGCCCACAACACAACTTAATCATCGTATCATAATTGGTTGTAGATACAGGTTTGAAAGTTTCGTTCGATGATGAGGGATTCGAGAAAATCGAGAAGAAATCCAAAATAGTGTTGTTGAAGTCCAAGCGAAAAGGATAGATGTATCCACTTAATTTGAATCCCATCAAAGGAAAGCCAACCATATGCCTTCTTACAAAAGCACCTTCAGATGATAGTTGGCTTTGGCACCAATGGCTTTGGCATCATAACTTCAAAGACATCAATAAACTCGTACTTGGTAATCATGTGTGAGGCTTACCATTGCTGAAGTTTGAGAAGGATCATCTTTGTGCGGTCTGCAAACTAGGGAAGCAAAGCAGGGAGAGTCATCCAACAATCATAAACACCAAAGTGATCGATCCACTAGGGCTTTTACATGTTGATCTATGTGGCCCATCTGTCATCGAGAGCGTTGGTGGTAACAAGTACATTTTAGTTATTGTTGATGATTTGTTCATACTTACGTGGGTTTGTTTTCTTAACTAGAAATCAGAATCCACACCTAAGCTCAAGGACTTTATAAAGTAGATCGAGCTTCAACTATGAAAGCTGGTTCGTAACATTCGCAGTGATAATGGTTCGGAGTTCAAAAACCAAGCGTTTGAAGAATTCCTAACTAAAAAAGAAGTAGCTCACAACTTTTTAGCTCCTTACACTCCTCAACAGAATGGGGTCGTTGAAAGGCGAAACCGATCCTTGTGCGAACCTGCGAGAACCATGTTATCGTTTGCAAACCTACCACTCTATTTTTGGGCAGAAGCTATCTGCACAGCCTATTTCACAAAAAACTGATATTTCCTTAATAAAAGGTTTTCCATTACCCTTATGAAATTCTTAATAAAAGAAAACCTAATGTTAAGTTTTTCCATGTGTGACAACCCAAAATTTATTCCGTCATATTTAACCCCTCCTTCCGTTAATAAGCCTCGCTATATTAATCTCTTGTTAACCTTTTAGAAGAGGTTAATTAATTTGGGACTTTTATAATGACTTTGTAAGGGCTGAGACAAATTAGAAACACCCCAATATTCCCTTGAAAAATTTTAGTTTCAACCAAGTCTAAATACGACCATTTAATCGGGTGCGACCGAAAGCCCCGTTTAACGTCAGTATTGGGTAGAACACCAAAACCTTATGGTATGGAGAGTAAAATTGAGTTTACGGCCCAAGAACACTCTTGGACCGTAAACCCCTCTTCATAGGCCGTGAACACCTATAAAGGTGTTAGAAATGCCCTCAAACACACCCTATGGCCTGGAAAAATGTCTAGAATTAACCAAAATTGAAGCAGGGGCTTTAAACATTAAGGAAACATTGCACTTAGGAGTTTATGGCCGTAAACCCCCCTAGGATTGGTCCATGGGCCGTAAACTCCCAAAAAGTGCCCAAATGATGCCCTAACTTCTTTAGTTGACTTGGAAAAATGCATATAACTTTATTTCCTACCATTTAAGACATTAATACACCAAAGGAATATGAATATAGGAGCTTACAGCAGTAAACTCCTTGTTTAGGGCCGTAAACTCCTTAAATGGTGCATTTTTTGCCTTAAATCCATTCATATGCCTTACATTTGGACCTAGCCTAATTCAATGAATGATATAAGACCTTGAAGCATCCTAGAACACACCACCCATGAGTTTACGGCCGTAAACTCATGGGGATATGGTCTTTGGGCCGTAAACTCTATAAAGAGTTTACTCTTGAAAAGTAAACTCCCTATCTAGGCCATACACTCCCTTAGATATTACCCGAGACACTCCTAGCACTTAACCAAAGTGTTTTCTGCACTTTAGGATGCGTATACATGTTTAATTAGTATTATATTTACTAATTATATGTAAACATATGTCATCATATGTTAATAGGTCACTAAGTGTGTTCAAGTCTTTACTTGACACCGAGCACCCAACCGGCACCTCCACCCGATCCACTTACGACAGGTGAGTTCATACCCCTGAATTAACCTTTTAAATGTTTTCACATGCTTTTATGGGGGGGGGGGGGAATACAAGTTAAAACATGCCAGTTATCATATCAATCACATGTGATTGACAACCCGCATGCACACGGATTTATTACACTGTCAGCTGTTTTACCAAGTATGATACTATAAATGGTTTTCCAAAACATTTTTACTTGTTTAAATCTTTTCTAAAATTATCTCTCGTGCTGTATGTTTTACTTCAAAACCAGTTACAGCAATATTTTAAACAAAGGTTTTTCTTTACTTATATTGTTTTATCAAAGTTATATTCAAAACTTGTTTATGAAAGATTTTCAAGGATTTCCTAAGGTCTTCAAACTATTTTTACAAAAGGATATCAAGTCACAATTTTCTTAAGTGTAAAGGTTTTCTAAAGTTTTCGTTAAAGTTTTCTTCTATGCTTCTATACTTCTACTTCATTAAGTACTTCTACTTAGTTATACGCTTCTACTTCGTTAAATGCTACTACTTCGTTAAATGTTTCTACATAGTTAAATGCATGCTTGTACTTGTATGGTTATATAAATAATGTTTAAAGGACTTAGGAAGGCTAGTTCGCCCTATTTCCTTTTCCTTGTTTGGATATGGTCTGGTGGGATCGGATATCCGTCCGAAGGTCGTTTAATCATTAATTATATATTATGTATACATGTATAGACAAAAAGGTTTACATCGGCCAGTTCATTTCCCTTGGGTAGCAAGGGCATCCTCCTACTTGTCACTCATAGATCAGGGACACTGGTAACTACTATAGGAATGGTTAGGAAGCTCTATTCGCTACTTCTAGTACACGAATTCCAAAAGAGTCAGTTCAGTTGTGAGTCTCTATCATTAGTCTAGCACTTACATCAGAATTCACTATACGAGATGCATCTGCAAGACATGGATCTCCCCGTCATCGAGTTGGTAACCAGAGTCTCCTGTAGGGAGAGCGGGCATCGTGTGTATAGATCTATACAGGACTGACACTCCCGCACCCTGACTGCTAGCTACAGTCCACGGCCTACCAAGCCAAGGGGTGACAAATGTCATATTTATTCTGACGCTTGCAGGGCGTCAAGTACTCTAGTGTCAATCAGTATGGTTACGAGTATCCATGTTTACCTTATAATTCATGGCCTTAAGGTAACGAGTATCTAACACTGTATTCTTGAAACAACACACTTAGGATTTTCCTTATGTTTTAGACCTTGCTAGTTGTATCTTTCATTTGATACTATATTGGGTCTGTGTTTCTATGTTTTAGACCTTGCTAGTTGTATCTTTCATTTGATACTGTCTGGGGTCTGTGTTTCTTTGTTTTAGACCTTGCTAGCCGTATCGTACATTTGATACCGTCTGGGGTCTGTGTTTCCTTTTGTTAGACTAAGCCAGGCGTATCATTCATTCGATACTCTCCTAGAGTCTATGATTTCTTTTGCCTTAGTCAGTAGTATTTTCTGCTGAGGCATATGTTATTTTCCCTAATGTTTTTACTAGTGATATTCTTCTACTTTCTTTAAAGTCAAATATTGTATTTTGGGTAATGATAGTATTTCAGGAAAAATTTCTCTTTAAAACATAACACTACCGAGTCTTGGTAGAAGACTGTTTTTAATATAAAATATAGGATTTTCTGGAAGGGACACTAATACACCGTAGATTCTAAACTACTACTTTTATAAGGTTATTTTGAATAAAAGGCTTACTTACACAAATGACACTAAATGCTTATGAACTCACCAGCATTTAAAAGAATGCTGATACTCGTTTTCAAAATAACTTGTATTCTCAGGTCAGCAATAGATAGGTACACCCGAGAGCATTTGTGAAGCCAGCCTAGAACCGAGCTGCATCTATACTAGTTTCTGTATTACTTGATGTCACTATTAAATGTAACTTATGTAAAACTATTACTATTAATGCAATGGTTGTTGTACTTTGATTACTATACTGCATATGTTGTGATACTTGACATGACGTCATCCACCCCAGAATGTTTCCGCCATTCCGGTTTTGGGGTGTGACACCATGTCTTTGGTTCCAGGTGCTTCATGTTTAATTCTAAAGAACAAAGGAACAAATTTGATGAGAAAGCTGACAAAGGAATTTTCTTAGGGTATTCTATAATGTCAAAGGAATATCGGGTTCTAAACAAGAGAACAAGAAGAATCGAAGAAACCTACTATGTCACCTTTGATGACACTTATCTCAAGAAGTATCAGGAGATTGACTCTCAATCAGATGAAAATTTTCCCTTGAAAAATCCGATGACAATTCCTCATTCTAGCCACTATGAGGAATTCATGAAACTCTTTGACAAACCAGACAAAGCGATCTCCTCAAAATCCAAAGCAGCAGATAACATGGAGGATTAACTGAAAAAGATTATTGACGACGTTGCCAAAGATATTGAACACGAACCTCCTACTCTGAAAGCCTCTGAAATTCCGTCTCGACCCCAACCTGCGAATGCTCCGTCGCAGGGGAGGTTTTCACTTCAACCTCTTCATCTCATACACATGTTTAGGGGAGAACGAAGCCCCTGACATCAGCTTAGAACCACCATTCCACGGGAGGATTCAACTCCGAATGAAGAGCCAAATCCATCATTCGAGGGGGAGAGTGAAAATATGAATGATGGTTCGGATGCTCAATCTGAATTTGAAGAAATAAATGTTGAACTGGATCCATCTTATGATCCAAACTATCCTTCACTAACCAAATGGACCAAGGATCATCCTAAAACACAAGTAATCGGAGAAGCCTCTGCAGAAGTTCTTACGAGAGCACAAAAAAGGCGAATCGAACTGCATTATTCTCCAAAATGGAATTTTGCATGTTCAATTCATTTATCTCCAAGATTAAGCCCAGAAATGTTAAGATTGCTCTTGATCATTCTGATTGGGTGCAAGCAATGCAGGAGGAGCTCAATGAGTTTGAACGAAACAAGGTTTGGAGGCTTATTCCAACTCCGAAGGATGCTTCCGTCGTTGGCCTTAAATGGATGTTCAGAAATAAGCTCAACAAAGAGGGCAATGTAATCTGAAACAAGGCACGGTTAGTCATAAAAGGCTATTTCCATGAAGAACGGATTGACTACGAAGGAACTTTCACACCAGTAGCAAGGATGGTGTCAGTTCACATCTTTCTGGCATATGCAGCACATAAGAACTTCGAAGTCTATCAAATGGACGTTAAGTGTGCCTTTTTGAACAGGGAATTAGAAGAAATAGTGTATGTGGAACAACCACCTGGATTCGTAAGTGAAAAATATATAAACCATTATTACATTCTTGACAAAGCAGTCTATGGTCTAAAGCAAGCTCTACGAGTCTGGTATGAGACTCTCAAGGCTCGGTCGACCCAACATTCTTTCGCAAGAAAGATGGTGAACATTTGATGATCATCCAAATCTATGTTGATGACATCATTTTCAGATCTACTAATCCTAAATTAACTGATGAGTTCTGAAAGTTAATGGAAACTAAGTTTGAGATGAGCTCAATGGGTCCAATTAACTTTTTCCTTGGTTTGAATATAAGACGGAGTCAGAAAGGAATCTTTATCAACTAGGAGGCTTATACGAAGACCTTACTTGCAAAGTTTGGAATGGTAGGAGATTCGAAGGTGATGGTTCCAATGGCATTCAGAATAAAGCTAACACCGTCTTTGGACAAACCAGCAGCGGATATGACACTCTATCATCAAATGATAGGGTCATTAATGTATTTAACTGCTAGTCATCCATATATTATGTTCTCTGTTTGCTATTGTGCTAGGTTTCATCCAAATCCTCACGAACCCTACAAAACCGTTGTGAAGAACATCTTTAGGTATGTAAAATGAACATCCTCGCTTAGAATTTGGTACCCATCTAGTTCGGGGTTCTTTACGCAAGAATTCTCTGATGCTGATCTCGGAGGTTGTGGTCTTGATCGCAAAAGTTCAACAGGAGGATATCAATTTATTGACGGCAAACTCATCAGTTGGCAATTAAAGAAACAGACTTGCGTCTCACTATCGAATGCCGAAGCTGAATATATTGCAGCTGCCACCTGTACCTCGCATGTTATATGGATTCAAAGTCAATTAAGGGACTATGGCATAAACCTGAAAATAATACCCTTATACTATGATTCGGAAAGCACCATTAATATCTGTCACAACCCAGTGTAGCACTCCAAGACCAAACATATCGCACCAAGGTATCACTTTATTAAAGATCACCTGGAAGATGGAAATGTTGAGATACACTTTGTTAGATCTACTGATCAACTGGCCGACATCTTTACCAAAGCCTTACCAGAACACACCTTTAATCACATTCTTCAAGGCTTAGGAATGATTGAAGTTGAATCAGTTTTGAAACCACCTTCGTACTAGGAAAGTATTTATTGGACTATGAATTGGTGCGAACATTCATAGTAATTCGTAGTCTACTGCTCATCCACAAAAGCTCGCATTTATTCATAGTCTATTGTTCATCCGCGAACGCTCGTAGTGGCTCGTAGTCCACTGTTGATTCGGAGGTTTAGAACTTCTTGTATACTTTTGTATATTTCCTGTGTTTTTACTTGTTTAATTTTTATGTTTTTATAACTTTCAAAAAATTCAAAAGCCAAAAATATTTTATTTATGTTTTATTTCTTTTTCAGAAAAATTAAAATTCCAAAAATATTTTCAATTTTGTTCTTTTCTATTTTTATTTGTTTATATAACATCAAAATAATAGATAATTGAGCAGGACTGATAAATCATATCATGATACTCTCAATTATGAATGATGGGGAAGGTATTGAATTTCTAATCATTACACTAGTTAAGTGTCCCTAGAAGCATGCTGCTGCATGTAGTCCGAAGCCTCTGAGACTCTATGTTGAAGCCTTAGTGAATTAATAATACCAATCATTTCTTCCCAATCAGACTGAAATTCACATAAGTCATTGAGTTACCTTACTCTTCTCACATTGAGTTAAGAGTTGGCTGCTTCGTCACTTTCATATAGAAGAGGTACATTTCTCTTCAGAACACTCTCCCATCTTTCTCTATCACATTCGTTTCCACACTTGTAAACCTTGAGACTCTCAGAAATTACCACTGAGGTTTATGGTTGCACAATTTATGTGTTTATGATCTAAAATTTGTTATAACCATGAATTGAGTGAAACCCAAAATCCAACACATATTTACACATTGATGGTGAGCAATTTAAATGTTCTAGATTAATCACCATGGAATTGACGAAACTCCACTTTGTGGTTCGTACCTTGAAATATCTTTTTATTTTTGTAAGATCTTAATGAAATGTTCTAAACCTAGGATTTTTCTTTCTATAAGAATCCAGTTTTTATTTTTTCTTAAAATTTCTATATTATCCAACCACTCAAAAAATTTCCAAAGCATACTTGTTCTTATGGCTACGCTGGTCAGAGAAGTACTTCATACGAACGTTCGAAATTATATTGACTTTCGGACATAGTTGAGGATGAAGCCATCTTCTTCGCCTTATTAAAAGAAGCCTTTCACTGTTTCTCCACAAACAGATGATCGTAATTCAATGGGACACCACAAAAGCACTTCAAAGTCTCTCTTGACTGCGAAGGAAGAGATCGTTGCCCAGGATCTATCTGCTTTATGTCTTTAATGACAC
This sequence comes from Lactuca sativa, assembly GCF_002870075.4. Taxonomy (NCBI): domain Eukaryota; kingdom Viridiplantae; phylum Streptophyta; class Magnoliopsida; order Asterales; family Asteraceae; genus Lactuca; species Lactuca sativa. The sequence goes on along the minus strand of NC_056629.2, from coordinate 49,134,855 downwards.
CACTAAAATCCCTTATAGAACTTGTTTTATTTCTTTATCTTTGGCACACTCTGGCACAAATATCCTAGTGATTTTCAAAAATCTGGTTTGTTGTCCTAATGGTTACCTTTAGGTTCAGAGTACAGTAAATGGTGATCAATTGCGAAAGTCGGCAACTAAAATGGCCATACTTAATGGATAAGATTTGGATTTAGGCACGTGAAGTTTAAAACGACGCTTGATGTCACGCTGCCTGACACACGCCTCCAGACATCACAGTTGTCACTCACGTCTTTTTAGGCGACTTTTTTAGTGACTTGGTATAACCAACCACTGAATTTCTCTCACTTATCAAATGGTATAAAAAGATTTTGTTGCTTCATTATTTCTTTACCACTTTCAAAAGCACTCGAAATTCTCCCGACGATTTCTCTCTCTCTCTCTCTCCTGTTCATCTTCTTCTTCACCAAGCAATAATGGCAGCCTCATCTGAAACCCCTTCAATCGCTGAACAAATGGCACAATTATCATTGCTCAACATCAAGGCTAACCAGAATCTCACCCTGGACCTTGAGCCATCCAAGTACGAAGCCTTTCTCCAACCACTAATTGAATGCCTGCGCGATTCTCCATTGGTTATTACGTTGATGAAAACTAAGAACGTACTCTCGGTTCATCTGTCCAAGGCGTACTCGATTGCTAGCTATCTAAAGGAGGAAGAGAAGATTACCTTTGAAATCGATAACCAGAAAACCCACATCACTAAGTCCAGATTTTGTAGTTTGCTGGGGCTTCCTCAAGTTCGTGACTTAGTTGATCCAGAATCCATCTCCAACTCTGCAAATCTAGAGATGTTCTACAATACGGGATATCGTGATACCCTTGTCGTTGTCTCCAACTTCAAGAAGCCTAACTTACCACCAATATGGAATGGGTTGTTTACCCTTATTTTCAAAAGCTTTTCTGAAAGGGTAACAGGATCCGACTATGCCGGTAAGATGTTCATGACAATCATGTATGGTGTTTACTCCGGAGTTAATCTCGACGACGGGACTGTGCTTTGGGCTCAACTTGTCCAAAGTACACTTTCTTCAACACGTCACAATGAGATATCATGTGCACGTTTTTGGACAATCGTTGTTCAGAGGGCTATCGATCGTCTCAGCATTCCAATGATAGAGGGTTCGAGTATGCTAACATTTAGGTTTTCCACAACACAAACATTATCTTGTCAGATACTTCATGATTTTCCTTCATTGGATTAATCCCAGAGACGATGCTTCATAATGTCCCAGCTACGAGTGTTGTTATTCAAGCCTATCGTAGTCTACCAACTTCTGGTTCTCGTCCAATGACCTCTGAAATGCGACAGATTCTAGCGAAGGCTGATAAGCCTATGAAAGGGGGCAAGCGAAAGACGAAGGCTAGACCCTTCGAACCTGTTCAAGCTCCAAAGAAGAAGACAGTTAAGCAAGCTGCTTGCAGGCCAAGGACTCCCACTCCAAGTGTTGAGGAGGATTCATAGTCCAACACCATCTTGAACATTTGCAGTCCAGAGTGAGTCCAGCACGAACATAAATATACGGCTGTGACTTTGCATCCTATGGTTTCGAAGGCTATCACTATGAATCCCGAGGTAACCTTCACTATGCCAACTTTTATTCCAACTACAGATGAATTTGTCTAGTATTTTGCTCCACCTTCTCTTCCTCCTTCATCTACAACTCCTATCACCATCGCTCCTTGCCCACCTGTATTTGTTGGTGTCTCGCAACCACATATTACCACTACTGTCACTACTCTACTATTCAAGGACTCTTCAACAACTACAACAACAATCTCAAGTTCGCCACCAGTTACTACCAACATATCTGATATGAGGGTAAGGGCTTTTGATATTTCTGTTGGCACTGAGTCCACTCCCATCTCATCACTACGTCAAGATGATCCCAGACATGGTATTTGGTGGTGACCGGGATGCATTTGAGGATTTTCATTTTATTCCTTTCAACGTCCAATCGGAGAGTGATGAAGATGATGCTCCAATGATTGCAAAACAGTTGCCGGAACTGAACTCCAAGTTGGATTCCTTAATCGAGTCCTCCAAAGCCTCGTCAAGCGACGAATACTCCCAGGCTTCTGTCATAGCCTTCTTGGAAACGCTTACGAATGAGCATGCTTTGAACCTTTCTCTGACCAACAAAGTTGTTGCTGATTTTGCACAAACTTGCAAGGATACGACCGAAAAAGTCGCAAAACTAATTACTGATGCTCAAGCTTTTATGGGTACTTTCCAGACATCCTTTGAGTCAAACACCGCAAAGGCAAATCAGGTGATTTCCAATCTTGGAACTTCTCTTCACATTGAAAAGGATGCTCTTGAGAAGGTTCTCACAGCCATTCAATCAGATAATGCAGAGTTTCACATTTCCATCTCTTCAAAAATCGACAAGCTTCAGGTTGATCAAGCTCATGAAAATAAGATTATGGATGAGCTTGCTGTGAAAACTTAGCCTGTAAAGGTTCTTTTTGTCAAATTAACAAATGCCAACAACCAGATTGTTGATCTCAAGTTAGAGAACGCTGTAATTCATAGCTATGTTGCTGATGTGAATGCTGAGTTGCACAATCTGATAAAGACTCGCAACTCTCTCCTCACTTTTTCCATTCGTCAACATCTCCCATAGGAATTAGGGTGTTTCGAATCTTCCGTTCAAAAACAAGGGGGAGAAGCAACGAAAGAGGCACAGAAAATGACAACCGAAAGTGTTAACAAATCAGCTGGTGGTGATGATCATTAAGAACAAAAGCCCAAAATAAACGAACTGAAGGTTAATTTAGCTTCGAGTTCAAGAGGAAAAGAGATAATTATCGATGACAGTGAAGAGGAAGAACCTGATGAGTATGAATTAAAACGAAGGAAGGCTCATGAAGCTGAAATCGATGAAAATTATCGTATAATCAGAGAAGTTGAAGAGAAAGCAAGGCTTGCCCGTGAAGCTGAGGAAAATTGAAAGCTTAGAAGACTATCTTTCCTCTGTGGACACTTGAGTGAATTTTTAAAGAAGCTGTTGAAAATCCAAATGTTTACTGGCTGGAGCCTGTTGGATCTTTTGAAATGGAGAATTCTTTGGATTTACAGCTCGATTCGCCTATTACTCTAAAGGCTTTTCTCTTTTGTAGTTTTGACCTGATTGTGAATGCTTCTCCAGTTGATAAAGCTGCTGATCAGGCTCTATGTTCGTTTTCTTTGAAGCACATGCGTCCATAGTACGAAACGTGGAGCTCAAAGAAGATTACAACTGTTAAGGTGCATTGACCAATTAAAACTGAGAGCTTCAACAATGCTTGTTTCAAGGTTGCTCGTGGGGCCGTGAATTCAACTCACGAATTTACTCTCGTAGATTTTCCCTGCCTCAACCCATTTGATTGGATTTCTCTATTACTTCTACTGATGAAGGATCAACAGAAGTTCGAGCCTATCATTGCACATCTAAAGAAAATTTTGGTCTGCTACATCCAAGAGATTGCAAAGATGGATGTGGAGATTGTCATTGTTCTGCACAAGAAACCCATTGTTCTCCCCGAAGAGCCTCCGAAGGATCTTGATATGATGAAGTTAGGGAGGATACGAAAGAAGGATTGGAGTATCTCAATTCAGATAAGAGAGAAGCCAGATGCGAACTTTCATAGAGCCTACTTCTACTTGCCAGACAAACATCTGTACTCCTCTTCTTGTCTCGAATACATCATGGATTTCGTAAGTCGGAATAAAGTGAACAGTGTTGCGGACAAGAAGTGCTATTTGGACATGATCAATTGGTATGTCGTGGTTCGCAAGTCCATGTTGGGAATAATGCCAAAGCTATTCAAAGTGAAAAAGCAGCAATAACAATGAAGAATTTGCCATCCTTATTGACACAAATGGGAGATTGTTGGGATTGCTTTGGTGTTATGTCCATAATTATTGTATTGTTTTATTTAATCTTTTTTAACAGGTTGGGCCTGTCCACCCGATATTAATGTGCTAGGGTTAGAGTATATATAGTGCATGCATGCACCGTGTTTTGATAATGATCTTGTAACCCTACTCTGCATTTACAGTAGCAGTTCTTAATCGAGCTCTTCTAAGGCAGTGCTTTTGATCATTCAACACAACTTTGTTCTTCATTCTTGGTGTTTCATTCTTATCATACTTAAAGGAGAAGAAAGAAGAAGAAGAAGTATAGTTTATGGAGGATGTTGAAAAGAATCTCTCTTACCATCAACTCTTCCCTTGTTGGACCCTTTGTAAGTTCCAAGACTCAAACCTTATCTCATTTGATGGTTAGATCTAGGATTTTGGTCCCATTTCTTTTAGTTGTAGCTTGTTGGAGTGAAGAAGATCCATAGAGTTAGCAACTTTATGGATTCAAATGAGATTTTGAGTCTTATATCATTCAGATCTACAAGTTGGTGTATTATATGAGGCTTGCATGTGAATATGAGCCCATACTTCTACTTTATCCCTAAAAGGATGGAGGGACACTGTATGGTGCCTGCATGTCCATAAAGCATGCATTTTTATAGACCAGTAAGGTCCCCTTAAGCTTCGAAAAGGGTTAGAATTGAGGGCGAATGGATTAAGAACATTAAAACATTGGTTTTGGCTTTAGACCTTTCTCACGACACGAGACATGAGGTCTCACGAAGTGAGCAGGCGAAACCCATCCATTATTTAGTTGTCTGAGTCAGAAACGAGTCTTTGGGCTCGGAAAGGGTGACTCTAACGACATGACAAAGGATTGGTCACGAAGTGAGACGCAATGTTGTGTTTTAGGCCTTATTGGTCCATTACTCAGCTTTAGTGCCATTGGGCTTGGGCCTCGGTTATTAGGCCAAGTAAGGAAAGGGTAAATTGGTATTTTACCCTAGGATTTGGACAAATGAAATAGATTCCTATTTATGGTTTGTGTCCTAATTATTAATTGGGATTTTATTGATTATTTAATGAAGGGATTTTCTAGATCACCAGTCCGAGCTTTTATCTGAGATATTCAACAGCTTGAGGTGAGTTTCCTCACTGTGCTTGGCGGGTCGAAGGGACCAATTCTAGCCCATGGTTTATTATGATTAGGATGCTAGTTTTCTGTGTGACTCTTGCATGTATGTTATGTGATATATATACCGGACGGCGTCCGATGCTAGGCGGGGCCTGATGAGTGTATTATATGGTATTTATCTTTGTGATTATTGCATGTGTTTATGTGTCTATATGAATTTCGAGCGGTACCAGATGCAAGGCGAGGCCTTATGAATGTGATGAGGTGGGACCCATCTCATGCTATTGACAGATTTGTTCTAAGCAGGGCTCGATGACGGGCGGGGCCTGATGGGTGTGGGGCATGGCCCATTATATGTTTGATATGTATGGTATGTGTTGTTTTGGGGAACTCACTAAGCTTCGTGATTATGGTTTTTAGTTTCTGTTTCAGGTACTTCCGGATTGAAGGGGAAGAGCTCGGGATGATCGCATTGTACACACGTAATCCCCTCCATCTCTTTTTGACTTTCTTCCTCTCTTTGACTCTCTCCCCCTTTCACCTTCCCACCACCGTTATTAATTTCTCCATTCCTTTTCTTTCTCTTTGTTAAGCACTTTAACTTGTAAAACTCGCATCTGCTTATCATGTTCTTCACAACAGCTGATCAAATATCAAAACACAAAATAAAAAAATGCTTCACTTGTAGATACAGATACTTGCAACTAAAAAACCAAGTGCAACTCAAAAAAAACCCACCCTCCCCTGTATCTCTCTCTCTCTCTCTCTCTCTCTCCCTCTCTCGGATCTACAAACTCCCTACACATTTAATATGATCAATGACTACACCAGAATATCATGCAGTTGTGGGAGGTTAATCTAAACCATTAATACCAGAAAACAACTTGTAACCTTTTCGAAGCTAGACATCCTTGCCGAAAAATGGTAGCAACCGTTCTCTGAGATATGAAGCACAAAAAAACTATGAGATCGATCAAACAAATGGGGAAGAAGTAAACAAACTGATTCCCATACCCTAACCGATTCATGTCTCTGACGCCTCCATTTCCCCCATCCAGTATCCCGTTGTTGGTTACCCAAACAACAACAACCAACTAAAGAGCATTGATTCCTCAAGAATCCCCAAATTGAAGATGAAACACCAAAACTAATCAGGTAAAAATGGGATTTCTTCGCCTGAGATCAGAGTTGAAGCAAGCCCTACTTCTTATGAACATAATCAAGAAGCCTAAAAAAGAAAAATTAGATTTTTTTGTCAACAACTTCTCACCCATTGGAACCGATCGAGATGGAGGTCCTAAAGTACAAACAATCTTCGTTTTCGTCCTCTACATACCTACTAGTTGCGAGCTCTGATCAGTCGCCATTTGATCTATATTCTTTCCGACCGATCACTTTTGTTATCTACTCTTTGGAAAACACCACCGACTCCTCCCTCATCTACAACCTGTACATCCCTTGGGGACAACGAAATGGGTCGGTGCTGGAATCTTGGCTTTTCTTGTTGCTTATGGTTTTAGGGTGTTTTGGTTTGTGATTAGGTGCAGAAGTGGTGAAGTGAAGGAGTTTGATGGGGTATAATGTTTTAGATTGGGGATTTATGGGAGAAAAAACAGAATAAATGGGAAGAGAGAAAGAGAGAGAGAGAGAGAGAGAGAGAGAGAGAGAGAGAGGAGGGTACAGGTAGTGTGGGTCGGCCACTTTCTTTTTCTTTTTCTTTTTTATTTAAATGTTAAAAGAAGAGTAAATAAATGCAAAAATAAAAATAAAAGGGCAAAAAATTCATTTCAACTTTTCTAGGGACCAAAACCACAAAAAAAATCGATTTTTGACTAATGATGCAAGCTGAGAAGATTTTGGATTCTATCCACATTTTTTTTTATAACAATTGAGACCAAATTTGCAGTCTAGTGTGTGTGTGTCTATATATATATATATATATATATATATATATATATATATATATATATATATATATATATATATATATAGAGAGAGAGAGAGAGAGACACACACACACACACACACACTAGTAGCGTACCGGCGATGCGGCGAAGCATGATTGTTCCTTAAAGCTGATAGTTTTCTTTCGACGATTAGTTTTTTTTTCCGTGTCAGACGACAAATATATTGGTTTAGTTATGATACTTAATGTAAAGAGTATTTTTATAAATCATTGTTAGACGACGAAAAAAGTTTTTTGACTTCCGAAAATTATTTTTTTGTTGATAAATAATTTTATTACGGTTATTAATTTTTCTAAAAAGCACGTCACTTACAATTAATTTTAATGTTGAGAAAACTACAAATATACTCCTTGTGGTTTTTAAAAACCTTTGGATGGAGTACAAAAAGTTTCTAACTTGTATCGAAGATTCAAAATCAAGGTTTTTTTTTTGGGGGTTTTTAGGTCTTAATACACTTGAAAAGACGATTTTACCTTTTTCATTTTATTTTTCTATTTTCTTTATTTATTTTGGTATTTAAATAATTAAAAAAAATCTAAAATCTCTCTCTCTCTCTTTATTTCTCTCTCTCTCTCTCTCTCTCTCTCTCTCTCTCTCTCTCTCTCTCTCTCTCTCTCTCTCTCTCTTCCGCCTCTGGTTTGCATCTTATACGACCCCTCCTTCTTCATTCACGACCAAGAAAATCCACCGGAGGTGGAACCGTTTTTCCGAACACCAAGACAGCAACCCAAACACCCCCTCCTTTGTATCTCCTGCCCTACTCTGACCCATGTCATCTTCCTATATACGCCTCTTGTCATTCTCATCAAGCAAAAACCTGGACACAACAGTAGGAGGCTTCCAGAGCAACCTCTGCCACCCACGGCCGCCACTGCTTGTGGTCGTCATTACCCTCCTACCACTACAATTTTTGACCACCACCAAACTCTCCCCTCCTCCCTCGTCTTCCCCGTCGTGTGCTGCCAGACGCAAAGGGAACGAGGCAGCGGAGTTGCTATCGCTAGCCACCCATCATCGACCACCACCTCGTTGCTATAATTGATGTGAACCATCACCACCTCCGAATGCTGCTTCCTTCGACCCTGTCTATCCGGCCACCACTCTAATTTGAAGGTGATTGCCTTCCCCCTCTTATTTGCTTCGTCCGATCCAGAAAAGAGACTCACTATGAATCTCCATTTTTGTTTAAGCAAACCTACAAGTTGATGTGGACTCAATCCTATTGATGAGATTGTTTCCAATCGATGTTGGTGCTTTGCGTTAGAATGTGAGTGTTTGTGTGTTTGGTTTTCAATTTCTTTCTATTGCTTGATTTTGCCTTTTATTCATAATTTTGGGGATATCAAAGATGAAGTCCATGAGATTTGAGAAGACGAAGAGAGAGAGAGAGAGAGAGAGAGAGAGAGAGAGAGAGAGAGAGAGAGAGAGAACAGTGGGTGGGGTGGGGGATTTTTTTTCTTTATTTTTTAATTAAAACAACATTAGAATAATTATAAAAAATACAAAAAAGAAAATAAAATGGCATAATCGTCTTTTTAAGTTTTTTTGGACTAAAAATCCAGAAAAACCTTGATTTTGGACCTTCGATGCAATTTGAAAACTTTTTGGACCCCATCCAAAGGTTTTTGAAAACCTCAAGGACCAAATTTGCAGTTTTGTCTTTAATGTTTATCTTTCCTTTGTAAATTGTAATTATAAAACTCTATACATCACTATCTCACCTAATAGATTAATACATTCCAAAAATAAAATTATTAAATGTAAAAAGTCATAGTATATAAATGTTATTTTATACCCATTCCCTCTTGACTCTGTTACAGATTTTATAAAATATTCATTTAGAAGTTACCAATTAAATATCAAAACTTTAATATTACATTTATTTTTCTAGTTTTTATCTTTGTAAACTATTATAATAAATATGGTAAAATTTTGAATAAATTGGATTGTTATGACTTAGGGAGGAAGGAGTCATTTCCTCCGAACCCACTGAACCCACTACCACATCAGTTTTTCTCTTTCAATTTTCTTCATCTTTTCCAGCCCACAACACACGGAAAGTCAATCTTTTTCAACCCACTCAACTCATTCAGTTAAAAAAAATACAAAACAATCAAGGTAAAATCTTAATTAACAATAGACTTACCGCCGATGCCTCCAAAATTCAACTTCCTTGTTTAATTGGTTTCACTAACTCAGTTCATCCTCTCTCTCTACTTTCTCTCTCTCATTTTCTCTTGTATCATATATTTTAAGACTTATACCTTAATTGTTTTGTATGTTTTTTTTACTTGAGTGGGTTAAGAAAGATAGAATTTTTGTGTGTTGTAGATGGAAAAGATGAAGAAAAAAAAGAGAGATAAAAACTGACGTGACAGTGGGTTCAGTGGGTTGGGAGGGAAATGACTCCCTCCTCCCTTACGAAAATATATTGGTGATAGTTTTTATAATATTTTAACTAACCAAAAAATGATTTAGGTGTTATTTGTTTTTTTGAAACAAAAATTCATAAACTCTGCGGACCACCTTTGCTATCCTTGTTTGTTTTTTTGAAGCAAAAATTCATAAACTCTGCGGACCGAACGGCTGCAGACTGTAATAAGAAACGTGTTTGTTTTTTTAACATCTACATGCTGCTGCAAATATTAAAAAAATTAAAATAAACTGATTTTATAATCCGAAAATAGTTTTTTAATACGAAAATTTAATAATGTATGACATTTCAACAATAATTTATGATATTTCAGCAAAAAAATAATGATATTTTAACAAAAAAAAAATAAAGATATTTTAGCATAAAATAATGATATTTCATCAACAAATTATTATTATTATTCAATATAAAAAAAAGAAAAAAATTCAACAAGAATAAACAAAAAAAAAACAAAAAAAAGATGTGAAATAAGATTTCAGCAATATATAATCAATATTTTAGCAAGAAAAAAAAAGAAGAAGAGAAGGTTGGAAGAGGTAGGAAGAGGCAAAACAAGTGTTGCGCCAAGAAGAACACGCGCATAAGTTTTTTAATCCGAAGACTTCTGAAAAATAAACAGCTACGAGATGAAAAGTGTTGCACGTATGCTGCGCCGCGCAGAAATTAGAGGTCTAAAGAGGGTTTTTTCAAAAAAACGAACAACACCTTATATTATCTCTTCCAATGCTTTTTAGTTCCTAACAACTCATAGTTATTGTTTATGATCTTTATAAACAATTGACCAATATTGTATTTTTGAATTCTTTCATCCAATGTTTTTTAGTTCCTAACATCTCACACACCAATTCTTTAATTAATTTTCTGTAACCATGTAACGTCTCAATTTTCAAGACTAAAAATTTCTTTTATAAAACAATACTTAAAACATATTTGTCAATCCATAACAAAATCAGAGTAATAATTTCCAAAACATATGTTCATTATCAGAGTAAAACATCCCAAGCTGACTAATCTATGGTGTGTGCCATGCGATCACCCCTAGCTCTTCCCCCCGCTACCGGAAATACCTGAAACCAAAACTGAAAACCGTAAGCATGAAGCTTAGTGAGTTCCCCAACTTACCCCATACCCTGCATAAACACATACAGCATATACTGGGCCACGCCCGCTACAACGACCCCGCCGCTCCAGGCCCCGCCCGGCTACGAGCCCTACTCGGATACATATCCGTTTCACTTAGGCCTCGCCTGTCCCTGGGCCTCGCCCGCTAACATATACTAACACATAAGCTAACATATACTAATAAATCCTGTCCTGAGGCCTCACCTATCTTGGGCCTCGCCCTTGTCCTGCTACTGATGAGTCATGGAACCCCGTCTATGCTCCTACTGATAGTGAGATACGGGCCCAACCCACACTCACTCTTTCCTTAACTTGGGCCTCGCCCCTGTTCTGCTGCTAATGATATGTGGAACACCGTCCACACTCTACTATTGGTGAGATACGGGACCTCGCCCACATTCACCTCCCTACCAGGCACATACATGTATCACACAGACAACAAGTATAAACTATCATATAAACCATTCCTTGGGCACCCGCCCACTATCATTGGACCTTGGTCCTAAATATTATTCTAGCATATTGCGCCTAGGGCTAACCCCCAGGTCTTCCTACTCATAACTACATGGGCCGACATTGTGGTCGTAGACCCATTCACACAAAGGGAAACTCACCTCGTACTGCTGAACTTGCTGGTAACCCCTCTAGATGCTGACCGACAATTCCCTGAACCGCTGCTCCACTAGCTCCCCGAGCTACCAATATCAAAACATATATCACTTATCTTAACTGTTCTCCAAAAGTCAACTAAGTCAACTCTGGTCAAAGTCAACCTTCCAGGTCAACCATACTTGCCGAGTTTGCCTACTGACTCGCCGAGTTCATTAGATCAGAATCCTTTCATTCGCGACTCGACTCGCCGAGTCAGCCCCTGACTCGCCGAGTCTACCGATTTTTGAGTCCTGACCTGTCCAACTCACTGAGTCCCCACACAACTCACTAATTCGAGTCCTAACTTGGGGTTTCGCGACTTGACTCGCCGAGTCCAAGAACAGACTCGTCGAGTCCCAGACAATCTTCAACAGACTCGCCGAGTTGTTCTTTCAACTCGCCAAGTTCTTGCCCATCTTCATCCAACTCGCCGAGTCCACCCATGTGACTCACCGAGTCGCTCCAGTTCTTAATCCATCCAGTGGCTTTTCGAGCCATGCAGGGGCTACAAATCATAGATCCATACTTCCAAAGTCCATTCCCCACGTAAAGTTGCAAACTTTACGTATAACTAAGGAGATCAAGGCTCAAAACACTACAAACTAGGGTTTAATACAAAGAGGCTTAATAACCAACCCATAGACTGATGCTTTATGATTTTCTAGGCCAAGATACACTTAGATCTGAAGTAGCAACTTCAGATCTAGGCTTCTAACTCGAAATGGTTCTTAAACATGGTATAAAAGCCCCAAAACTCATAACCAAGGTAGATCTAGATGAAGAAGGGTGAAAATAACGACTTACTACCTTCAATAACTCTGAAAGGTGACTCAAACCCTGGATCTAAATCCAATCCTTGAAGCCCCAATGATTCCTTCCTTCCTTCTTCCTTCAAATCACCCAAAAATGGCAAGAGACTTGAATATGAAACAATGGAGGCTGAGGGTTTTAGTTTCTGGATGAGAGAGGCTCCAAGGAACCCTAATAGAGAGAATAAGACGCTTAAATAGTGCCCAAAATCCCGGATTTAGGGTTTCCCAATCCAGACCGGACTCGCTGAGTCCACTCTCCGACTCGTCGAGTCGGTCACTTACTCTTCGACCCGGATCCCGCTCGGACTCGTCAAGTTCCACCCTTGACTCGACGAGTTGACCCCCTTGACTAAGGGTTTTCCTTTCCTTTCTTTGTCTTTCTGATTATGGGTGTTACAAACCAGGGGCGGACGCATAAATTGATAGTAGGGGTTGCCAAAAAAAAATCCGGTCAAATATAATTTAAAACTGAAAAATAATTCATTACGTCTAATACAAAAAACAAAAGATTCATTACATAAAAAGTTAAAAACAGAACTATTTACTACAATTTAAATTTGTCATCTTCGTGCGGACATCTTTTGAAACCGCTCCATTACTTTTTCATTCTCAACTTTCACAAGTGCTTCGGTCTCAACATTGCAAAGTAACGCGTCATTCAAAAAGTCATCACCAGTTTTGTTACGCAAGTCGGTCTTCAAGAGCTTCATCTTCGAAAAACATCTTTCCACACTTGCGGTCGCTACAGGTAAAATTAAAGCCAACTTCAAAAGCTTATAAACCAAAGGATAAGACTCATGTTTCCCCTTACTAACAATCAAACGAGAAAGCTCGGAAATTCCTTTCAAAGTGGTAAAACTTTCATCTTTGATGCAAGAGTGATAAGAAATCTCAAGTTGTCCTTAAAACGTATCAAAGCCAAATCATCAAAGTCATACTTGTACAACTTAGCCAACTTCAACAACTTTGATTTGTCAAATTGTGCAAATGAATCACAAGGGCTCAAAGCACCCATGTATTCTAGTAACTAGGTGCTTGTTTCACTAAATCGATCCCGATATTCTATAAGTTGCATATCCACCATTGTGTTGAAGATTTCAACCTCAAAATGAAATCTATTAGTCTTTGTGGTTGTACGGTTTCTTGCACCAACATAAAAATCCTTCATTTCCAAAGTAGCAATATTGTGTGTTTGACAAAAAGAAGATATCTTTGGCAAAATGCTAGCAAACCCCGTGTCTCTTAAAGATTGTAGTGCATCCATTGTCCCTCTAACCATCGAAGCTGCTTCTAAAATGTCTAGATCTTTTTTTGAAGTTGCTTTGATAATGTACCCGTGAGGCGTAAAATATCATACATCATATATAAGTAAAACACGAACTCATAAGATTTGAAATATGCTAAGATTCCGGACGCTTGTTGACGGTTTGCCAGTGACCCTCCATCCACTTGCACAAATTCTAAATGTACAAGAACATCCGCAAACAACTTCACTAAACTTGTGAGTGTGTTGAAATGTGAACCCCATCTTGTATCTCCCGCTCGAACAAGTGTAGTTTCTTGATTTAACCCTCTCCCAGTTTCAAGTTCACCACTACACAAGCCTTTTTGTACCCTTTCTCTTGCTTGATCCCATAGTATGTATTTTCTTTTACACGAGGCACAAACAACATTAACCACCAATGAAATTTGTTCAAAAAAGTCACTAACACCGTCATGCTTCTTTGCTACAACCACAACCACTAATTGAAGTTGGTGTGCAAAGCAATGTATATAAAAAGCTGTGTCATTCTCTTGTAATATCAGAGCTTTCAAACCATTGAATTCCTCTCGCATATTGCTAGCCCTATCATAACCTTGTCCTCTTATCTATTAAAAAAATTAAAAAATATTATATATAATATTACACATAAGGCGAATTAAATTAAATTGAAATAAAAAAGTTACCTTACTAAAACTCAACTTGTTGCTTGTAAGTACTTCATTTATGACATTTTTTATTGTCAAAGAGGATGTATCCTTCACGTGCACAATGCCTATGAATCTTTCTTTCACAAAGCCAAAACTATCAACACATCACAAAACATTAGCCAGTTGTTCTTTTCTTGAAACATCACTAGATTCATCGACCAATAAAGCAAATACATCTACACCAATCTCTTGGTGAATACTTAAAAGGACTTCTTGTACAAAACATTGTACAAGGTCTTTTTGAATTTTAGGGGAAATAAGTTGATTGTTTTTAGGAGTATTTTCTAAAGTATTGTTGAAAATATTTTCATTAGTCACCCGAATGGCTTTTAACACTTCAATGTAAAGCCCTCTATTTCCCGAGTTAACCCACTCATCATGACCACGAAACGCTAAACCGATTTTCAATAAAAGTCTAACAGCAATAATAGAAACACGTAATCGATCTTTATATTTATGATCCTCCGCTTCGGTTTGCCTCCTCAAGACTATATTAATAGCTTGTTTTTCTCTCAATAAAAAATCACACTTTTCTTTTGCTTTGTTGTGCAAACTATCAACACTACCCTCATGAGTCCGAAATGCATCTTTTTTATTCCAAGTATCATAAACTTGGGAAACAAATGCATCTCTCCCTCCTCTTTGATTCATTAGGTCTCCAAAAACATAATAATATAAACAATATGCTCTATTCTTTTCCATAGTATATTCAAACCAATCAAATTCATCAAACCATGAAGGAACGAATCTTCTAAATCTATCACCTATTATCTTTTTTGGAAACTTATGTAACCTTATTTGACAAGGTTCTTGAAGCAAATACGCTTTTCTTACATCATTTCTTACATTTGATTTATAACTTGTGATCTTTGGCCTATCAGTCGTGTCCTTTGGAAGATCTTTCAAATCAACATTATCATTAGGTTCATTAGAGCATGGTGTTTGTGGAATTGCATTAGAAACCGAATGGTTGATTGATTGGTGATTGGTGTTTGTGGGGTTGTATTAGAATTAGAAACGAAAGGGATTGATTGATTGGTGATTGGTGTTTAGGAACATCATTCTCCACTTTCATTAGGATTAGGTCTTGGTCTTTTGGTAAAAAAACCACTTACTTTAACCTATAAAAACATAACAATTTAACCTAATCAAAAAATAACTTCACCTAATACCTAATCAAACAATAACATGTAAACCTAAAACATAGCAATTTAACATATCAAACAATCAATTCAATAAAAATCATAGAAATTACAACTAATCAAACAATAATTTTTATAATATCATAGCAATTTTACCAAATCATCCAAATATCTAATAAATTCATAGCAATTATAACCTAGAGTAAATTACACGAATGGTCCCTATGGTTTAGCATAATTTGCGCTTGGTCCCTAACGTATTTTTTTAACTTGGAAGGTCTCTATTGTTTGTTTTTGTTACACGTTTGGTCCCTATCTTACCTAAAAATGCTATTTTTTCCATGATTTTTTTATTTTACTTAAATAAATACACCCTCAACCTTGCCCCCCTCACCTTATCTTACCTACCCCACCATGTTTTCCTATTTTAATAATAGTATTTTTAGGTAAGACAGAGACTAAACACGTAACAAAAACAAATAGTAAGGACCAAGTGCGTAGCAAAAAAAACAGTAGGGACCTGTCGAATTAAAAAAATAAGTTAAGGACCAAACGTGCAAATTACCTAAAACCATAGGGATCTTTCATGTAATTTACTCTATAACCTATAAACCATAGCAATTTTGAATTTTGCTTAGCAATTACAACTATAAATTCGAAAACCATAGAAAATTAGAAATACTTACTTGCTTCATTAGGGTTTGGACCTTGAATTGGAGTTGTTTTTTGCACTTGGAAGTTGGAAATCAATTTTTGCACTTGAAAATTGTGGATTAGAAGTCGAACTCGAAGAAGAAGATTAGAAGAATGAAGTCGATTGCCGCATGTGAGGAGGACCGAGGACGAACTCACGAACAGTAAAAAACAAGGCTGCTTTTTTTTTGTTCTTTTTCTTTTGTGATTCAAGGAATTAGACTTGGACTCTTGGACCTAATTGGACAATTGGGTCATTTTTTTATTTGGGCTATTTTCTTTTATTTCTTTTCTTTTCGGCTAATATTAGGTGGATTAAAATAAAAATGTGTTTGAGCTATTAATTATTGGGGCTTAATTGATCCAACGTGTTTACATTTTTTTTAAGTAGTTGTCATATTCTTTTAGAAGTAGCCGGTTTTTTTAAGTAGTAGCACAAACGGTAAAAAAAAGAAAAAAAAAATCGAAAAATTTTGTACTGCCGGAAAAGCAGGTGCCCCACATGAAATCCGCCACTACTTGTAAGCCTAAAAGAGAATCAGTCGTACTCTCATCCTATCCATTCCTTTTATTTTTCAGTTTTACTACAAACTTTATTCTAACGTAGTTGAGGTGGGTTTAAAAAGAAGACAACTATGTTTTAAAAAAATAAATAACAGTTGTGATAGAATTTTAAATGCAAATGAAAATAATAGTTGCGTATTGGCTGATCAGACATTAAAAAAAAGATACCGACATTTCATTTTAGAGCATTACACCCATTGTTTATTTTCATTATATACATTAAAATATGTTCTTTTATAATATGGCACATTAAAAACGATTTTTTATTTTCAAAAAACAATCAACTATAAATATAAAAAATCTTATCAACTCAAACGGGTGTAATTATTAATGACTATTTTTTTATAGATGAACAATATAGATAAATAGAAACTACTATCCTTGTTATATCACCATAAATATTAATTTTATTATAGAATAATGCATATTAAAGCAACCAATACTAACTATACGTACTGATGCATTTATTATTTTATTATATAGGATAATACATATTAAAGTAATTATCGTCTCCCACTTTATCCTTTAACTACCACTCACGATACTTTCAATTATTTCTTGAATCCGTAACAATGGCGTCTTCTGGATATGCTATGGTGGTCTTGTTTGCTTTGATCGTTGGATCACCTTTGATTCAGTCACATCTGGATCACCGACGACATCTTTGCATCTTGACTGAGTCGCCTCTATTGCACATTGCGGCTGCTCCCACGAGCTCCCATACTTCATCACCTACTGAAACGATTTCCGGCATCGTTTCATTCTGGCTCACCAGTTCCTACCAAATCTCTTACTATGTGAGCATACTTGCAGCCAAATCTGTTTTCGTGGTTTCTTTAGCCGCGACGTTGGCTCTGTAGAGATCTAATGAGAGTGTTTCATCCATTGGACCACATAACAATGTGGTGATCCAGCTGACCTTTTGCATGTGATAGTAGCACTTCATGCATCTATGAGTGTGAAGCATATGTACAATCTATGTGATAAAAACATACAAAATCTTTAGCAAAAACCAAATAGATAAAACCATACTTGTTAGTAGCTCTATTCCACTACAAGAAAATTGGGCAACAGCGGCGACACGTGTCGCCGCTAAAGGTTATGCGTGTCGCCGCTAATACCTTTAGTGGCGACTAGTCGCTGCAAATGCGTCGTCGATATTGTTTTGTCGCTAATACGCTTAATGTCGCCGCTAATACTCATAGTCGCGGCTAATACTGCGCGTCGTCGCTAATGCTACTCGTCGCCGCTAATAGGTTGTCGCCGCTAATACCTTCATGTCGCCACAAAAGCTGTCGCCGCTAATACTCTTTTGATTTTTTTTTGTGTTTATGTATTTAACATTAAATTTATAATCAATCCAAATATTAATCCATATAGCATTTGAAAAATCTGATAAGTTTTTATAGAAATATTAATACATATTATACAATCAATCCAAAATATTAATCCATAACACATTAAGTATTCTTCCAAATTACAAAACGTTTCATAAAATCCTAAAATAACTACTTGTCCTGATCATCATCTCCTTCATTATTTGGTGGCGGCAATGAGCGAAACCACTCTTCCAATGCTGCAGAACAGGTCGGGTCCTGTACTATTGTTTGCAGCATTTGCAACTATAAAGAAAACAAAATATATTAACAACATATCAGAATAACATTATAATTAATTATACCATTCTACAAAATATCAACATATTAAATACTTAAACATACATCTACTTTCCATTATAGCATTTACTTTCCAAAATACTACCAAACTACAAAATATCAACATATCAAACCATAACCAACATATCATTATACCATTCTACTTTCCATTATAGCATTGTACTTTCCAAAAATTACCAAACTACAAAATATTAACATATCAAACCATAACCAACATATCATTATACCATTCTACTTTCCATTATAGCATTACTTTCCAAAAATTACCAAACTACAAAATATCAACATATCAAATCATAACCAACATATCATTATAGCATTCTACTTTCCATTATAACATTTACTAACAATTACCTGTGATTGTGGTTGTTCTTGTGTCAGTGGTTGTTGTTGATCGTATATAGACACAACGGTAGGGGGTTTACACCCAATGCCTATGATATGTCTGCGTCGAACACCCAATATTCTTTCAAAACAATCTTTTATATCAGTTGGTGCTAGACCGCTTGCCTCAGAAGTAGCTTGGGTTCGTTGGTTTATCTCTTCGAGTAAAACATTCTGTATTTTTTAAAAATAATAAAATCATAAAAATTAGATTACTAAATACCTTTGACGATATAAACACTTATATGAAAATTACAAATTAACCACTTACATATTGTTGCTCGACTGCAGGACTATAAAATACTCCTTGGCGATTGGAATTAGCCTTACGAAAAGCTTCGATTCGACTGATATCCTATTTAACATTAAAATTTAGATTAGTTATATTTTAAATAAATATTTAAATATATCATAACTTACTTCTTTGAAACATGCATTGCTGTATCAGCTCGACCCCCCTCTGTTTACAACTACTTGTTTTGCACGACATTCCTTGTTTGACGCCGAGCGCCTTAAAAATTCTGGCGTTTGAAAATGTTCAACTGCCTTCGCCCAATTTTCATGTGACATTCCGTTAGGGGGGTTGTTTAATGTGGCGTGGATATCTGCAGGCCCCCCGATTTCCTTAAAATAAGAATGAGCTTTACTTTTTCGGCCTCTGTAAACCTTTGCAAGACTCGAATCAATGCTCCGCAACAATTGAGCACACTACGGATCCATGTTAACCTTATCCAAATCAAATTTATTCTGCAAAACACAAAAAATTTAGTTAATTAAATAACAATCACAACTAAACTTAAAATTGTATCCAAGTCACCTTTAGATGTATAACTGCTGCGTTCCTTAAGGCGGGGGAAACATTGTCCCAACTAGATACGTTGAAAGGGACATTGTTCCACAAATACCTCCCAATTTCATGTGTGAACCAATTACCACGCTGCCTGACCTGTCGAAATCCAAATCTACGGGCTTTCCCTTATTTGCCCTTATCAACTTTCCCAAGTCGATATTTTTTGACATGCCCCTTCTTTTTTTGGAAGCTCGGCTGAAAAAATACAATTAAAAATATTAGTCGCAATAACTTATTATAAAATAATAAAAATAGTTAATAAATATATCATAATAAAACTCACCATCCTATTCGTGTTGACCACGACGAAAGCCTCCTGGAGGTGGTGGATCCTCGGCTCCATCACCTCCATGTCCAAGCCCCATAACATTGGCCATCATGGCCAAGAGTATTGCCCAAGTAAACCTCATCTGCAGCCTGTAAATTACAAGATGTATAATATAGAAATACAATATGAATAAAAGTTAGTTACCCTGCGAAATTGTAAGATATACAATATGAACGGGGAACCTTGTTGTTTGGTGGAAATGCCGAATGCAACAACTCAAGGAGCTGATCAAATGAACTATCAGTCCATTTGTTGTTGACCTTCATATGCATCAGCTTTGCTAAAAAATCAAGGAATGAAAATGTACAACCAGGATATAACTTGGTTTCGATTGCCTCTAACAACTCTTCAAAATCATCATCGACACCACTACCCCCTGTATTTGAGGCTCCTTCATCGAGGTTTATATCGTTTTCTCTCGACTCCCACATAACATCGTCAATAACATCAACCATCCCGTTGCTTGGCGATACGGCATCTACAACTGGAGGGATTAAAGATTCACCGTGATATATCCATGTTTTGTATGATTGACTGAAACCATATATACGAACATGACGTCTCATTGCTTTTGGATTTATGAAGTAACGATTATCACATTTCTCACACGGACATCTGATTTCACCTTTACAATCTAGGTGTAACATGGATTTCTCGACAAAAGTGTCAAGTCCTAGCTGGAACTCAGGAGATTGACGATGTGGATTATTAGTCCAGCTTTTATCAATAGACATGAGGCAACTGAAACATAATTTAGTGTTTAATGTTTACTTTACAGGAAACAAAAATCAAGTAGAGTATTCATAAAGTTGATGATTCAAAAAGTATTCCAACACGGGATAACCTAATTAAAGCTAAAGTACGTTGCTATTAATAACCTAATTAAAGCTAAAGTTGTAATGACCAACATTAACATTAACTTGATTTTAAAGTAATTTTATTTTATTTTAATATTAACATTAACTTGATTTTAAAACTACTTTAAGTTGATTTTACAACTAATTAAAAAAGTAATTTTATTTTATTTTAATTTTAACATTAATTTGATTCTAAAGGTAAACTAGTTTTATTTTCTAATTAATTTGATATTTTAATTTTTTTTATTAGTTTAATTTTTTTAAGTAATTTTATTTTATTTTAATATTAATATTAACTTGATTTTAAAACTACTTTAAGTTGATTTTACAATTAATTAAATAAGTAATTTTATTTTATTTTGATATTACCATTAATTTGATTCTAAAGGTAAATTAGTTTTATTTTCTAATTAATTTAATATTTTAATTTTTTTTATTAGTTTAATTTTTTTAAGTAATTTTATTTTATTTTAATATTAACATTAACTTGATTTTAAAACTACTTTAAGTTGATTTTACAATTAATTAAAAAAGTAATTTTTTTTTTTTGATATTAACATTAATTTGATTCTAAAGGTAATTAATTTTATTTTCTAATTAATTTAATATTTTAATTTTTGTTATAGTTTAATTTTTTAAAGTAATTTTATTTTATTTTAGTATTAACATTAACTTGATTTTAAAACTACTTTAAGTTGATTTTACAATTAATTAAAAAAGTATTTTTATTTTATTTTGATATTAACATTAATTTGATTCTAAAGGTAAATTAATTTTATTTTCTAATTAATTTAATATTTTAATTTTTGTTATTAGTTTAATTTTTTTTAAGTAATTTTATACAATTAAGCCAAATGTATACATAAATTACAATTAAGCCAATTTCATCTAATTCAAGCCAAACATTAAGTCACTAACAAAATTAAGCACTTTGAAACCATATACAATACATTACTAGAAGTAAGTTGCTATTAATAACCTAATTAAGCCAAATGTATACATCCAATTTGCATATTCCAATTTCATACAAATATATATATATATATATATATATATATATATATATATATATATATATATATATATATATATCTAAATTTCATTTTAAGGCAATGTGGTTTAAACATTTATTACAATCCAACAAATGTATATATTCATGTCAAATTTTATTTTTAAGCCAATGTAATCTAAACATAAATTTCAAAACATACACAAAATACATAATAAAATTCCCACAAATCTGAAAAAAACACACAATCCAACAAAATCATACAATCCAACAAAATAATTCAACAAAATGCATAACCACTTCATATCTCAAAATACAAGCATCATCATTCAACAAAATTGAAAAATACTCACAATTTATCATCTAAATTAACATCAAAACAGAAAAATCATAAAAAAGATGAGAAATTCGACCTTGATTGGGGCGATTTCGGAATTTGGCTAAATGTTGTCGGTTTTTGGGGCAGAGGCGGTATTGTGGCTGTCTTGGGGGAAGGAGGGGCTAGCACCGGTCCGACAAGCAATTCCTAGTCCACCAAGTTGGAAAAAACTCGCGATATTGAAGAAAGGAAGAGAGAAAAACGAGAGAAAGGTAAGAAAAAAAATGGCAGAAAGGTAATCTGTGAAGGATATCTGCATTTATCAATATTAGCGGCGACGCTAGGGCAATAGCGGCGACATATGGGCATTAGCGGCGACAAGCGGAGGGAAAAGTCAGCGCGCCTTTCCGCTTTCCTTAACAGCCGTTAGATTGAAAACAAATCGGACGGATGGGGTGAGAATGACGCAGATCGCTAAAACAAAGCATTAGCGGCGACGCCTAGCAATAGCGGCGACATGTAACGCGTCATTTACATGTCGCCGCTATTGCTAGATGTCGCCGCTAATGCTTTGTTTTCTTGTAGTGTTCGGCTCTTCATACCAACTTTTGATCTCCATTTTCATTGTGACAAAACACTTGGAGAAAGTCTGAAAAAGAGATTAGGAACGACGTCGAGTTGGATTTTGGTCCACTCCATCTATCATTTAAGGCAGTCAAATTTTAAAGCACGTGGAGGGAAATTGTATGATTTCTTGAGAGAGAATATGCATTATAACCCGTTGGATTGTTAAATGAGGAAATCCACCTTTGAATTATTTGTAAAAAGAAAAGGGATATGGCAATCCGTGTGATGTTGCTGGATATTCTTCAAAAGAATTTTGTGATTGTACCGTGTGCAAAAGAATCTAAATTGAGTGTGGTAGTCTTTGTGCTGCATAACTGTGTACCTGAAATTCAATAAATCTTTATTACCATGAAATTGGCATCTCAATAGATTTACCTACATTTTCTTATATAAATATGTATCTAACACTTGTAAACATTATTCCCTCCGTCGTCCATATGGCGTTTTTGCATTTCTTTCTCGTAGTTATTTCTTCTTGCGGTAATTACTAAAGAAAAACTATCTTTAATTCACTTTAACTGTCTCTAGATATTAATTAACGTTTTGTATTTTTCTTTCAGGTGTTGACGCAATGGTTTTTACATTGCAAAACAGATGCAACAAGACCATATGGCCGGGGATCCAAGCATCTGGAGGACAACCGCTACTCATGGAAGGTGGTCTTGAGCTGAAACCTCTACAATCAAGGAATTTAACAGCACCAAAAGGATGGTCCGGCAGGTTTTGGGGTCGAACTGGATGCACATTCAATGTTTATGGTTTGGGAACATGCACCACCGGTGATTGTGGAAGTGGTATCTACTGTAATGGTGCCGGCGGTGAACCCCCAGCTTCTCTAGCAGAGTTCACCCTCGACAGCCCTGTGGATTTCTATGATGTGAGCCTGTTAGACGGATACAACATTCCCATCTCGATAATTCCACAGGATGACTCTGGCCTTTGTCCCAGTGTTAGATGTGACACGGATTTGAACTTACATTGTCCGCCTAATTTGCTAGTTAGAGGGGATCGTGGACAGATTGTTGCATGTAAAAGTGCATGCACGGCGTTTCAGTCGCCGGAATTTTGTTGTACTGGGCAGTTTCAAAATCCAAATAGATGCAAACCAACAAAATACTCGCAGTATTTCAAGCGGGCTTGCCCGACTTCCTTTACCTATGCTTTTGACGATATGACTAGTACTTTTACCTGCCGAGAATCAGATTACGTGATCAGGTTCTGTTGATATCTTTACAAGCATGTATCATTTCTAATTCTTCACCTGAATGATAAGATTACAGCAAAATAAAATATGATTACGTTGTAGATCCTTGAGAATTGTTACTGCATTAATTATTACTGGAGTTGCTTTTACAATCCAAACTAATGGATTTATTTTTTTAGTTATATATTTTTTTAATAATATTCAATATTAACGTGGATGTGAAAGTCATTGCCCAATACTTTTATGATGTAATCTTTAAAATAGAAGCAATGCAAATAATATGTACTATATATTGATGGTTTATGGGTGAATGATCACCGGTGAGGCTTGGAATTTCTTTTCGGCAAAGTTTCATGATCCTACGTATAATGGTCCCAAATAGATTTGTAACAAATTTAAAAGAATCTCCATGTAATAAATTTTAAAAAGTCTTCTTTAAAGATAGGGCTGCTAGAGTCATTTTCTAAAAAAAAAAAAATTAAATATCCTCATACATTTTGTTATTACATATCTTTCTATCAAACTTAAATAATGACATATTGTTATTACATATCCTTCTATCAAGCTGAAATGATAACATATGTTATATTTAATAAAAATAATAATATTTTAATACATTCGTGTAAAATATGTCACCATTTAAAATTAATAAGAAAATATGTACGAAGAAATGTATGAAAATATTTAATTTCTTTTTTCCAAATCGAAGATCAAAAATTTTTGTTGTATTCTATTAATGGCAAGACACCAGATCCAAATGTATTCACTTCCAATTATTTAAAGAAATTTTGGAAGTTGATTAAAAATAACGTCATTATGTTTATAAAAGATTTTAAGTGCTCCATTATGGTGGCAAGAGGATGTAACTCCTCTCTTATATCATTGATTCTGAAACTGGTTAGAAGTCAAGTAATCGGAACTTGAACAAGGAAGGGGACATGGAATGCCTTTTTTATCGTTCTCGCCTTTGAACCCGGCGTCCAAAAATTAGAGACCCACTTATTTTGAAAGATCATAGGCAAGTTAATCTTGTTGGATGTCTTTATTAGGTGCTTTCTGAAGTGTTTGTCAATTGCATCAAAAAAGTTGTAGATAAGATTATTACTCGGGAGTAAACTGCTTAAGGAGGTGGTCGTAGTATCTTGGATGAAGAAATGAAAGAAAAAACTTTAATCTTTAAGGTCAATTTTAATAAGACTTAACTCTTTGAGTTGAGAATTATTGAACTCGATTAGAGTAAATGGAATTTGGTTGGAAATGGATTACATGGATTAGGGGTTGTCTTTCCTCTAGGTTTTCGACAAGGTGACATGTTGTCCCCGTTTCTCTTCATCATTTTCATAGAAGTTTTACAAGTTTCTATTGAGACAACTTGTGATCTTCATTATTTTTGTGGCCTGTCTCACTCTCATATCATGTATGTCGATGATGTCCCTTTTATTAGAGAATGGCTAAAAATTAATTTTATTAATTTTAATTGTTTTCATTGTTGCTTCTTCCTTGCTTCATGTTTGAAAATAAGTTTGCATAAGTAAACTATATGGTGTTGGTGTGCATAATTTGCAAGTGGAGAGGCTTGCTAGTATTCTTAGGTGTGAGTCTGCTTCGTTTCTGTTTACTTATCTTAGCCTCCCGTTTGGAGCTAGCTAAATATGAAACTTGCTAAGAATTAGGCTCCAGTGGTGGATAAATGAAAGACTAAATCGTCTAAATGGAAAGCTAATACTTTGTCATTTTGAGGTTGACCTACTCTTGCTAACCGGTTCTCAATAGCCTTCCGCTTTATTATTCATCTCTTTCTCTGGCGCCAAAAAAGGTTATTAATATTTGCAATGGTATTAGAAGGAGGTTTTTGTGGGGAGCTTAAGAAGAAGATAAATTGGGTAACATGTGAAGAGTTTATAATACTAAATGATAAATTAGGTCTTGGTGTTAGGTGTTTCGATTCGACAAATTTGGTCATGCTTGCAAAATATTGGTGGTGGTTAAAAATGGGCAAGATTAATTCTTGTTCTTTTGTATAAAATCCATTCAACTATTTTATGGGAAACCGGTGACTAAAGAACAATAAAAGTTTTGTGGGTATGTATTGCTCAAATTGATATAAATTTGGGTGATAAGGATATTTCGATGTTTGATTTTTTTCAAAAGGGTTGTCAGTATGGGGGATAATTTTTTTTTGTAAGGATGCTTGGTGTAACATCCAAAAAATACAGATAAAATTTTGTTTTTAATTTCATTCAAACCACACGGCAGTAGTATCAAAATAGTCAAAAGAGTATTATAGTAACATGTTATCAGAGTACAAATTCCCAAAATCCCTAAATACGGAAATCATAGGGTGATGTGGTGCGATCAGGAAGGGCCCTTCCATTTCGAATAGGAAGTACCTGAAACATAAACTAAAAACTTTAAGCACAAAGCTTAGTGAGTTCCACCAAAATACCATATTCAGAAAAATATACAACCAACCATATATGGGTCGTTGCCTACCCCTTCGGTCTATTTCACTTGGATATTGTTAAACATATCTGGGTGCTTGCAATCTCCTTCGGTCTATTTCAACCGAATATTGTCAAGCATATTTGGGTGCTTGCAATACCATTCGGTCTATTTCAACCGGATACAGGGTCTATTCACCCCTGCTACTACCACATAATATCATAACAGGAATCACAAAGTCATCAAGCAAATACAGGCTTAACTGACAATTGTCACAAAGACAATCATCACACTACATTGTAAACTAGTGGGCTGGTATTCATTTTTTCGACCCACAGATACAGTAAAGGAAAGCTCACCTCAGACTATAGGTATCAAATCGAACTCATTGGATGACTCATGAAATCCTCTCCCTATCGCACAAGTGTAAAACCTTAATTATAACATAGGCCATATTCTATCCCAAAAATCCAAAACCCTAGGTCTTGACTTAAGGAAAAAAAAAAGGAATCCTTTACCCTTTCATTATTGGGCCTCGCTCCCCTTAAGGCCCAAATCCATAAAAGCCCATAAAGGCGTCCAAGCCCAACTATAAGGCCTCTAAGGCCCAATATGGCCCTAGAACCCCCAACATGGCCTTAAGCCTAAAAAAAGACCTACTATAATATGTGGCCCTGAGGCCCAACTTAGACAAGTCCATAACCCAATTAACATACGAGCACATAATCTTGCAAGCCCACAGATGGTGTACGCACAACGTACATGACTCGTACACCCAACGTACACTGATGGCAACCTGGAATCGGGGCACTAGCTCAGTACGCGCAGCGTATTCTAGAGTATGCCATCGTACTGGCCAGTCAGCCCTTACTAGCTCCAAAGTCTTAATCCATTCAGCTTTAACGTCCAAAACTTAGACCTAAGCTCAAAATAACATCTTAAGGCATAAAGTTGAAAACTTTATGCTTTTACATGCATGGATGGGGCTCAAACCATGAATTAAGTCCATTATCTCACTTGGGTGGTCACTAAAATTTGCATGGTTGAGTCTTAACTACCAACATACGATTTTTATGACTCCACACACTTCCAAGAGTCCAAAAGGATAGATCAAATGTCCTAGAGTAGCTCATACTCCAATAAACCAAGTTATGGGACCAAAAGATGCTAAAATCTATCGTAAACCTAGATCTATGCTTGGAAAGATCAAGGTTCAGACTTTATACCTTCAATGGGCTAGAAATGGTGCACAAGGTCTAGATCTACAAGCTCCTTCTTCTCCTTTGCTTGTTCCCAAATTTCCTTTGTCTTCAAAATCACCAAAGAACACACAAACACACAAGTTAAACTCAAAAAATGCACTCAAGAAGGCTAGGGTTCAAGATTTGCACTAAAAGGGCAATGGAGGCTAAAAGGGCAATGATCTTGAGGGACTTAAGGACTTTAAATAGGGTGCAACCCCAATAGATTAAGTTTTGCACCTGGCTTGAGTACACCCAACGTACGTATGGGTTAGCCCAGGATATGTCGAGGATCCCCAGATGATGTGCATGCAAGGAGTATGCCATATGTACATAGTGTACGCCCAACATACTCACAATCCTCCATCACCTTTTACTTGAATTAAACATAAATTAAATCAAAAAATTCAAACTTGGAGACTCGGGTGCCACAATTCTCCTTCAATTGAATCAGACTTCGTCCTCGAAGCCTGTTGCCCGGAATAACTCTGGGTAATTCCCCTTCATCTCATCATCCAGCTCCTACATCCATTATGAACCCTTGTGGTGTTGCCACTACACCTTAACCAACTCAACCACCTTGTTCCTCAAGGTCTTTGTCTTCATGTCGAGGATCGCTACTAGTCTCTCAATACAGTTCAGGCGGGCATCCACATGAATGTCCTCCAATGGAACCACTACGGAATCATCAGCGAAACATTTCCACAGCTGGGAGACATGAAAAGTACTGTGAATCTGACTTAGTCCCTCCAGAAAATCCAATAGAGACGCTACTTTGCCCACTCGGGCTATAACCATGAAAGGATCGATATACCTAGGGCCTAGCTTGCCTCACTCCCTAAATCGAACGACACCTTTCCAAGGTGACACCTTCAAGAGAACCATATCCCCAACCTAAAACTCTAGGTTCGATCAGCACTTGTCGACATAGCTTTTATGCCGACTCTGATCCGTCTGAAGTTTGCTATGAACCTACTGAATGAATTCGATGGTCTTGAGTACCACCTCAATGCTCCCCATAACTCGTTGACCGACCTCACTCTAACTTATCGGGGTCCTGCATTTCCTCTCATAGAGCATCACAAAAGGAGGTCGATGAATACCAGCAGGATAACTGTTTTTATACAAAAAGTCCACCAAAGGGAATTACATATCCCAACTCCCACCAAAATCTAAAACACACGCTCAAAGCATATCCTCCAAGGTCTGAATAGTTCGCTCACACTAACCATTAGTCTACAAGTGGAAAGTCGTACTAAAATGAAGACGAGTAACCAAATCGTTGTGGAACCTCTTCAAAAATTTCTAAGTAAACTGGACGTCCCTGTTAGAAACCACAGAAACATGCACCCCATGTCGTGCTACGACCTCTATGATGTATACCTCAACCAAATTCTCCATGGAGATACTCTCCTGAATCAGGATAAAATGCACACTCTTGGTCAATTGATCTACGATGACACAAATCGAATCCAATCTGCGGGCAGTCCGAGGCAACTTCTTGATGAAATCCATGGTAGTCACCTCCCATTTCCAAACGGGAATATCTAACAGATTCATCTAGTCATGAGGTTGATGATGCTTAGCCTTGACTTTCCTGCAAGTCAAGAAACTCTCCACGAACCAAGCCACGTCCCTTTTCATGTAGGGTCACCAATAATCATAACGAAGATCTCTATACATATTTGTCACCCCAAGATGAATGAAGAATCTAAATTTGTGTGCCTCGTCCATCAGGACTTGACGCACACCACCCCAATACGGAACCCACACATTCTGATGGAGATTTAATAAACCCTGGCTATCATAATCGAAGGAATCCACGTGACCTACAATGCGCTCACTCTTTCAGTGCTCTTCCTTCATAGCCTCGATCCATGCCTCCCGAATCTGTTCCAAGAGTGGGGTAATCACTGTCATCCTCAAACAGACATCCATGATTGGACTCGCGACCACCTTGCGGCTGAGAACATCGACCACCACATTGGCCTTCCCTGGATGGTAAAGGAATTCATAATTATAATCCTTCACCACATCCAACCACCAACGCTACCTCATATTTAGAATAGGCTGGTCCATCAAGTACCTCAGGGTCTTGTGATCCGTGTAAATAATACAACGGACCCCATAGAGGTAATGTCGCCAAATATTGAGGGAAAAAACCACAGCCCTGGCTCCAAATCATCTGTTGGGTAATTTGCCTTATGAGGCTTCAGTTGCCTCGAAGCGTAAGCAATAACAAGGACCACTCTGCATCAGTACCGCCCCCAATCCAGTGATAGACGCATCACAATTGCCCACAAAATCCTCAATACCCTTCGGAAAGATCATAGTCGGTGCCTCGTACATTCTGTGTCTCAAGGTCTCAAACGATGCCTGCTACTAAGGCCCCCAATGAAAAGTGTCAGTCTTCTTCGTCATTCATGTTAGGGGAACTGCTATCTTGGAGAAATCCTAAATGAATCTCAGGTAATATCCTATCAACCCATGAAAAATTTGAAACTCATATGGAGACCTTGGAACCTCCCATCGCATCATGGCCTCGACTTTGGCTGGATCGACCAAAATACCATTCTGGTTGACAAGGTGCCCCAGTAACTACACCCCGTGTAACCAGAACTCACACTTGGAGAACTTCGCATACATTCTCTTCTTCCTCAGGTTCTTCAACACCTCCCTCAAGTGCTCCTCATGTAACTATTGGGTCTTGGTATAGACCAGGATGTCATCGATGAAAACAATCACAAACCGACCCAACATCGGTGGGCACACATGGTTCATGAGGTCCATGAACGCGGCGGGAGCATTGGTGAGCCCGAATGGCATCACCACGAACTCGTAACGACCATAACGAGTTTGGAAGGCCGTCTTCTGCATGTCGTCCTCCCTGACCCTCATCTGATGACATTCTGAACGAAGATCAATCTTGTAAAACAAAGACACACCCTAAAGCTGGTCAAACAAATCATCAATCCTCAAGAGTGGATACCGGTTCTTCACCATTAGCATATTTAGCTCCCTATAGTGAATACACATCTGATGTGACCCATCGTTCTTCTTCATAAACAGGATCGGTGCACCTCATGGTGACCTAAATGGTTGGATGAACCCCTTGTCTAACAACTCATGTGGTTGTGTAGGGAACTTTTGCATCTCTGGTGGAGCTAACCGATATGGTGCTTTGGCTATCCGAGCTGCACCATGAACCAAATCAATCCGGAACTCCACCCGCCTCTCCGGAGGCACTCCAGGAAATATCTACGAAAACACATCCGAGTACTTCCACACAATTGGCACATCCCAACCGACGTCTTACCCTTCTCCTAGGTATCCATAACATAGGCGACGAAACCGAAACCACCCTGATGAACATAGCGTCTAGCCCTAGCGGCTGAGCATAGGACTGGCCCACAATGAGTGCCTTCTCCATGTATCACCAAATCTCCCCAACTTGGGGTCCAAACCCGTACCATCTGAAGCTTAAAATCAATCACTGCCCCATTGGGGCTTATCCAATCTATCCCCACTATAACCTTGTTCCCGCGCAAAGGAATGGGAACCAACTCAATCATATACTGCTTGCTAAACATCGCTAGAACATAATCCTGATGAACCCCTGATACCCATAAGGATCGATCATGCACAATCTCAACCTCTAATGGATGATCCAACTCACCCGGAGCTCCAACAAACCTCTTGCTGAGCACAAGAGAGATAAAAGATTTGGTAGCCCCCAAATCAAATAATATCAATGTAGAGATATCGTTCATAAGAAACGATCCTAAATCAATACACAAAAAAATATACGAAGAGAAATCAACATAAATAAAGAGCTAAGGAGAAGAGACATACCTGTCACCACATTTGGTCTAGCATATGTGTAACGACCCAATTTTCACGACCAAAAATTTTGTTTTGAAACATTACTTTAGAAAATATTAATAACTAAAAACATTGTTTGATCAAACCATAACACAAAATGAACCATGTCTAAAAGCCAATTCATACACCCAATCAAAATATCAGAGTACAAATCCCAGTGAAGCTCGTAAATGCGGAAACCGGAGAGTGTGTGTGTGTGACATGCTGCTACCACGCCGGCTCCTTTCCCCTAGCTAAGGAGGTACCTGAAACCAAAACTGAAAACCATAAGCACAAAGCTTAGTGAGTTCCCCCATCGTACCACATACCATACAAACACATAACATACATACTGCCAGGCTATTCTGGGGTGCCTGACTACCCGGTACGGCCGTTCTGGGGTGCCGTCCTACCCGTGTCAAGCCATTCTGGGGTGCTGACTACCCATGTCAAGCCATTCTGGGGTGCTGACTACCCGTGTCAAGCCATTATGGGGTGCTGACTACCCATGTCAAGCCATTCTGGGGTGCTGACTACCCATCGGTCCTAACAACCGATCCTCGGGGACTAGTCCCCTCTTACTACCTTTATCTCATATAACATAACAAGCCAGCATGCAATCATATCATCATGTAGTGTCAGACATATCTGGGGTGTCCGACCTACCCTTCGGTCCTAACAACCGAACTCTACAACTATCACATATACATATCATGCCAGCATACAACATATCAGGTAGTAGCAAACCTAGATGATATCACAAAGACAATCATCTAACATACAACTCCTACTGGTGGGCCGGCATTCGGCTGATCCATGAGGTACCTCAAACTCTTGTGGTCCGTGTAGATGGTACATCGAACCCCGTAGAGGTAATGCCGCCAAATCTTGAGGGCAAAAACCACCGCCCCCAACTCCAAATCGTGCATCGGGTAGTTCGCCTCGTGAGGCTTGAGCTGCCTCGAAGCGTAGGCAATCACATGCCCCCTCTGCATCAGTACCGCGCCCAACCCAGAAATGGATGCATCGCAATAAACCACAAAATCCTCTACGCCCTCTGGCAGGGCTAAGATCGGCGCCTCACACAATTTCTGTCTCAGCGTCTCAAATGCAGCCTGCTGCTCGGGTCCCCACTGAAAGACCACGGCTTTCTTCGTCAGCCGCGTCAGGGGCACGACTATCTTGGAGAAATCCTGGATAAATCTCCGATAGTAGCCTGCCAATCCCAGGAAACTCCGAATCTTAGATGGAGACTTCGGAACCTCCCATCTCATCACGGCCTCGACCTTGGCCGGATCGACCAGAATCCCGTTCTGGTTGACGAGGTGTCCAAGAAATTGCACCTCGCGCAACCAAAACTCACACTTGGAGAACTTGGCATACAAGCTCTCCCTCCTCAGGGTCTCCAACACCTCCCTCAGATGCTCCTCATGTTCCTCCCGAGTCTTGGAATAAACCAAGATGTCATCGATAAAGACTATCACAGACCGATCCAGCATCGGTCTGCATACGCGGTTCATGAGGTCCATGAACGCGGCAAGAGCATTGGTGAGCCCAAACGGCATCACCAAAAACTCATAATGGCCATAGTGCGTCCGAAACGCTGTCTTCTGCATATCCTCCTCCCTGACCCTCATCTGATGATAACCCGAATGCAAATCAATCTTGGAGAACCAAGATGCTTCCTGAAGCTGGTCAAAGAGGTCATCAATCCTCGGAAGCGGGTAACGGTTCTTCACCGTTACCTTGTTTAGCTCCCGGTAATCTATACACATCCGGTGTGACCCGTCCTTCTTCTTCACAAACAAAATCGGGGCTCCCCAGGGCGAACTGCTCGGGCGAATAAATCCCTTGTCTAGCAGCTCCTACAGCTGCGTAGACAATTCCTGCATCTCGGAGGAGCCAACCGATACGGCGCCTTGGCTATCGGAGCCGCACCAGGAACAAGGTCAATCCTGAACTCCACCTGTCACTCCGGAGGTACCCCAGGAAGCTCCTCTGGGAAAACATCTGCAAAGTCTCGGACCACCGGAACCTTGCTCACTGTCGCCTTACCTGCCTCCCGGGTATCCATCGCATACGCGACATATCCTGCGCATCCCTGCTGAAGGTAGCGCCTAGCCCTCGCTGCTGAACATACAGCGGGTCCATACTGAGGCCTCTCACCATGAATCACTAACTCTCCCCCGCTTGGGGTCCTGACCCGCACTCGCTGCTACGCGCAATCTATCACCGCCCCATTAGGGCTCAGCCAATCCATGCCTATAATCACCTTGTTCCCACGCAACGGAATGGGAACCAAATCTACCAAATAGCGCTCCTCGAACAAACGCAACACGCAATCTCGAAATACCATCGATGCTCGCACCGATCGATCATCAGCAATCTCCACCTCCAAAGGGCAATCTAACTCGCCTGATGACTCATGAAACTTCTTGCTAAGCGCAAGGGAAACGAATGATCGGGATGCACCCGAATCAAATAACACCTGAACTGGGAGGCCATTCACATGGAACGATCCTAATGCATACATATACATACAGAGCACATATCAATAACATAACATCATAAAAATAAGATAGAGGGAAAGAATCATACCCGTCACCACATTGGGTGCGGCGTGTGCCTCCTCGGTAGTCAGCTGAAATGCTCGGCTCCTCACCACTGGAGCCTCTGCCTTGCCCTGTCGGCCATCCGTGATCCGCAAGGTCGCTGGAGCTGGCGCCTTCACCGGCGCTGAGACTGTCAACTGGGGGCAATTGGCCTTCTTGTGGCCCTTCTGGTTGCAGTGGAAACACAGCAACTCTGATGTCTGAATGACTGCTGCCGGAGCAGTGCAATCCCTGCTAATGTGCCCAGTCTTGCCGCACTTGTAGCAGCCTGATGAACCCATCCTGCACGCCCCCTCGTGCGGCCTGCCGCATTTCTTGCAGCGGCTCGGTCCTGACTGGCCTTTTGGCCTACCATCTGATCCCTTGGGCTTCTTCCCCGAAGCCCCTCCTGCCTGACCCTCCTCTAATTTCCATTTCCGGATGTGTTCCAAATCTATCTCCCTCTCCCTTGCCCTGGCAATCATAGAGTCCAAGGTAGGGCAAGCCAAAAAGCTAACATGCTCCCGGATGTCAGCTCGTAGCATATCATGATAACGAGTCCTCCTCATGTCCTCGTCACCAGCATACTGGGGCACCAACAAAGCCCTCTCCCGGAACTTGGCGGTGATCTCCGCCATAGTCTCCGTCGTCTGCCTCATGTTTAGAAACTCCCTAGCCAACTGCTGAAGCTCGACAGCCGGCGCAAACTCTGCCCTGAACTTGGTCACAAAGTCCGACCAGGTCATAGCCTCGATAGCTGAGGCTCCCAACGAGTCACCCACTGACTCCCACCAATCCCGGGCTCGGTCCCGTAAACACCCTGCTGCATACCTCACCTTCGACCCTTCGGGGCAGAAGCTAGTCAACTGAGCAGACTCGATGTCTGCAATCAATCGCCTGGCAGCAATGGGGTCTTTCACCCCATGGAAATCCGGCACACCACTGCCCCTGAAGTCCTTGAAGGACAGTGTGCGAGATCCTGACTGGCTAGATGCCATATCACTCCCGAATGCCCGAAGGCGATCCTCCATCAACTCCATGATCCCTTCCTTGATCGACCCGAAGAGAATGGGGGTCGACTCAAGGATGCCTCTGGTGATCTCTGACGCGATGAACTCGTGTAGTCCCTCATCAACCGGCTCGAAACCTGATCCCGAACCTGACCCCTCTCCTGAACCGCCATCTACCGGCCTCGATCGAAGTACCACTATTCTGCAATACATCACAACAATCATTAGTGATACTGATACTTCCCGAGGGATCACAACTACTTACAAGTTCCCTGGTCTTATCTTGGCCTTCCTTGGTTCGGGTACGGATCCTCTGCTTTCAGTAGTACGGGCCCATACTACCTTCCACATCTATCCGTACCTTCTTCAAGGAATGCCTCAACTCCACCAGATCCCTTTCACTACTGCTGATCGTTGCTATACTCATCCTAGGCTTGCCCTAGGGAAATCTCTAATTCCACTCTAACCAGTCCTCAGCTGCTGCAGGCCTCCTGGTAATGCCAATTAGCCAGTACCCGAATACCATCACATGTGACGAGGCTCAGATAATCCTTCGAGTACCCGACTCGTCCCAACAACGGTTGGACTCAAACAAGAGCTGCGCAGTAGGATCAAATCCGGCACTCTAAGATTATTCAACCCTGATCACATGTGACGTGACGCATTCGCCTAATGGCTAACACCCATTATTCAGAGTCCCACGTAGCACGAAGCAAGCATCATTCAGATAAGGGTAACAATCTCAATTAACTCTATCTACTTTCAGGAATTGAGCTAGCATTTAGTGCCAAGCTCATACTATCAGGCATAACCTAATCAGGCTATCCTACTTACTGTCTACTCAATATCTAGCATGCAATTCTCATACAACTGAAACACATAAAGCAGGCACATAAGGCATCACTCCTAGATCCTTAGTCCTATTCTAGCATGTTGTTCTACAAAAGCTGATAAACATAACATAAACTTGTATGGGTACTTTGGGGAATACTTACTTGAGCTCGGCCGGTCGCGCACATCACACACTTCGTTCTTTCTCACAACTCTTTTCTCAATTTTAGAAAACATTTTCTTTTAGAAAATCTTTTAATCCCTCGATTTGAGTTCAGACACTCCCGAAGGTGTGTCCGAATCCCTCAACCCAGGGCTCTGATACCAACTTGTAACGACCCAATTTTCACGACCAAAAATTTTGTTTTGAAACATTACTTTAGAAAATATTAATAACTAAAAACATTGTTTGATCAAACCATAACACAAAATGAACCATATCTAAAAGCCAATTCATACACCCAATCAAAATATCAGAGTACAAATCCCAGTGAAGCTCGTAAATGCGGAAACCGGAGAGTGTGTGTGTGACATGCTGCTACCGCGCCGACTCCTTTCCCCTAGCTGAGGAGGTACCTGAAACCAAAACTGAAAACCGTAAGCACAAAGCTTAGTGAGTTCCCCCATCGTACCACATACCATACAAACACATAACATACATACTATCAGGCTATTCTGGGGTGCCTGACTACCCGGTACGGCCGTTCTGGGGTGCCGTCCTACCCGTGTCAAGCCATTCTGGGGTGCTGACTACCCATGTCAAGCCATTCTGGGGTGCTGACTACCCGTGTCAAGCCATTCTGGGGTGCTGACTGCCCATGTCAAGCCATTCTGGGGTGCTGACTACCCATCGGTCCTAACAACCGATCCTCGGGGACTAGTCCCCTCTTACTACCTTTATCTCATATAACATAACAAGCCAGCATGCAATCATATCATCACGTAGTGTCAGACATATCTGGGGTGTCCGACCTACCCTTCGGTCCTAACAACCGAACTCTACAACTATCACATATACATATCATGCCATCATACAACATATCAGGTAGTAGCAAACCTAGATGATATCACAAAGACAATCATCTAACATACAACTCCTACTGGTGGGCCGACATTGTGGCCGTAGACCCACCGCTACTGGAAGGTAACTCACCTCGAAGTAGCTGCTGATCTGATCGGGAACTGACTGCCTACTGCTGCTGCTGCTGCTCCGAAATCCTCCGGCTGCAATTCCTACAACATACTCAATCAAACACTGCTCACTGACCTTTGGGTAAAATGACCATTTTACCCCTGACCATGCCCTAAGTCAAAGTCAGAGTCAACTTTCAGTTGACCCGACTCGCCGAGTCACCACCCAAACGATTGTCCTGGATCCCATTCCTACTCGTCGAGTTAGGCGACGACTCGACGAGTTCTCCTTCTAAACTGATATTCAAGTCCTTCATCCTACTCGCCGAGTTGTATGAACAACTCGTCGAGTTCATCTTCATCCGGTGAACACGTATGCTAAGATTCGCCGAGTTGTATGAACAACTCGTCGAGTCCATCTTCATCCGAAGAACACTTATGCTGCGACTCGCCGAGTTGTATGAACAACTCGTCGAGTCTGTTCTTGATCTAAGAAGATTGCCTTGAACTCGCCGAGTCAGGGCATTGACTCGCCGAGTACCTCCATAGATGAGTTCAGCTTCCGACTCACTGAGTCACACCCCGTGACTCACTGCTCACTCGACACTACGAAAAGGGGACAAACTCGGAGACTCGCGAACAGACTCGCCGAGTCACATGAACGACTCGCCGAGTCGTTGCCATGCACCCACTAAATACACAGATTTGCTCGATTCCAATCCATGCCATTCACAGATCTGGACTTTTAGGACACGAATCACACGTAAAGTTTCCAACTTTACGTGTGGATATTCACCAATATGGATTTTAGGGCTCAAAATGTCTCAAAAGGGTAGATCTAGGGTGAACAAGCAACATGGGGCCATAAATCTAACAGATCTGAGCTCCTAGAGCTCAATCTTGCCTAGATCCAGAGGCCAAACATCTTATTACGACATATAATGCACATACAAGCTTGGGGATTTGTCCAAGAAAGACCTAAATGAAGTACTAAGCATAGAATCAAGGGGAAAACGGGTTATACCTCAAAAGAACTGCTGGAAGAACACAATAATGCCTGGATGGGTTCCATTCTTCTGGATCTACTTCCTTCCTCCTTCAAAACCTTCAAAATCACACAAAAAAGCTTCAATTCTTCAAAGAACAAGCATAAACAAGGGTTAGGAGCTCTGGGGAGAGAATGGGGGCTGGCCTGGGGCGGATAAGTCGCTTAAATAGGGTGCAAACCCCTGAAACTTAGGGTTTCATCCAACAGCTGTGACTCGCCGAGTCTAGGATATGGACTCGCCGAGTCGCCAACTTAAACGTGTCCCGGGTCCCGCATCCACTCGGCGAGTCGGACCTATGACTCGCCGAGTCCAAGGCTAAAAGAAGGGAAATACTCAAATAAGATTTACGTACCAGGAACCGGGTGCTACAATATGCCTCGTCGTTAGTCAGTTGAAAAGCCCTGCTCCTCACAACAAGGGCATCCACCTTGCCATAGAGAACAACAGTAATCCGTAGAGTCATTGGGGCAGGTGATACTACTGGTCTTCCTGACGCTAAACTCTGGCAGTTGGCCTTCTTGTGGCCCCTCTGATTGTAATGAAAGAAAATCAGATCAGATGTCTAGGAAGTGGTGATAATAGCAGTACAATCCTTTCTAAAGTGACTTGTCTTTCCACACTTATAGCAAGCCGAACCACCCGCTCTAAAAACCCCATCATGCAACCTGCCACATTTTCCACAGTGGCTCCGGCCCTATTGGCCCTTTGACCTAGAGTCAAAACCCCTCGGTTTCTTCGTTAAAACCCCAACCATCTGCCCAAACTCCAAATTCCTCTTCCCTATGTGCTCCAAATCAATCTCTTGCTCCCACGCCCTGGTTATCAAGTCATCCAAATTCGGGCAGACAGAAAACTAACGAACTCTCTGATGTCAGATCTCAGCATATCATGGTAGCAGGGTTTCCTCATCTCCTCATCAGCTGCATATTGGGGTAACAATGCCCTCTCTCTAAACTTGGCGGTGATCTCTGTCACAGTCTCAGGTGTCTGCCTTATATCAAGAAACTCCCTAGCTAACTGCGGCTCCTTAACAGCTGGTGCAAACTCTTCTCTAAACAGGTCACAAAATATGGCCAAGTGATGGCCTCAATGGTTGGGCCCCCCAAAGCATAGCTAAACTCCTCCCACAAATCTCGAGATCACTCCCTCAAACATCTTGCAGCGAACTTGAACTTCGACCCCTCAGGGCAAAAGCTCATCATCTGAGCACACTCAATGTCATCTATCCAAGGACTGGCTATGATGGAGGTCCTTAACCCCAAAGAAATCTGGTGCCCCACATCCCCTGAATCCTTGAAGGAGAGTGTGCAGGCCCCTAAATGGAGAGCGAACAGATCTCCCTTGAAGGCCCGAAAGCGATCCTCCACCAACTCGATCATACCCTCCTTGATTGACCCGAATACCATCAGGGTCGCATCAAGGATGCCTCTAGTAACCTCAGATCCAATGAACTCGCATAGCCTCTCATCAACCAGTTCGGTGCTTGTGCCCGAACTGGATCCAGATCGTGAACCCCCTGCTCCATGACGCACCATCACCATACCGAGACAAGACATAATTCTTATTTATGCCGATTTATTTAAACAGTGGATTGAAAATTCTTCATGTCAATGACCTTTTTTTCTAAAGTCTGACAAGCGCCTAAATTACACTTTCTTTTCATGTTTTGTGGCTTCAGAACTATGGAACTATTGAAGTAGCAAGTGGGATAGTATTATGTTTTTCAACATCAACCCTCGTCATGGAATTACTGAATAGATATATTGAGCTTGAAGTATGGCAACAAGAATTGCCAAATTTGAAGTTGCCACTTGTGGACGCCGCCTTATGGAAGATATGGAAAGAGCGGAGTACGATTGCTTTTCAGAACAAAAGGCGAGCAACTATGCTTATGGCAGATAAAATTAGCATTTTCATTTTTAATTAGGTTAAACATAGATGCAAATAAAATAAGATTGATTAGTTTAATTGGTGTATGTATCCAATTTCAAATGTTTGTTTATCTCCTTGTTGAAACGTAGTTTCCTTTTTATTAATATAATTTTGCTCTTCGTTCCAAAAAAAAGTTAAACGTTAGAATAAGTAATTCTTACCCAATTTTCTCAATTTCATTTATATAATAAAACTGAGTTATCATCGTACAATGAGTGGATATAACATTGCTATGCATGATCTGTTGTACTCTATTAAGAAGCTCAACTGCATTCAGTGCCAGGAAAGCAACATATCAAATGCAAATGATATGAACGCATGTTGATTTTCCATTCATGATTTCTCATGTTTGGTGACCTTGCCTATAGCAGCTTTTAAATTCATCTATCCTATCGTGAAACAACCAACCCACAAGCCCACGAGAGGGGATACCCCTGTAAGGTCGACACATGAGTGTTTCCCTCCACCCCATCCAACAATTAGAACATTGCTCGGCCTAAGGGTTGACCTTCTTTATGCCAAGTCAGTTAAGAAACTCTCAGGAGTCTCTTTGTTGGCTGAAACCTCGACGGGCATAAATATGTCAAACAAAAAATTCTTAACCATATCGTGCATGTATTTGAACCCCGAGATTTCTTTACAATAAACTGCATGCTCTCCAAATGAGTCCAAACATGCATGTATTTGAACCCCGAGATATGAGTCGATATTTGATGGTAGTACGATACTCCACAAGAGATATATGTTGGCCAAGCCCATTTATACAGATAGCTAGAAGAAAATCTTGAGCATGTGGTGCTCATAAACATCTGAAAACTGCTTTATACCTA
The DNA here is from genome assembly GCF_002870075.4 of Lactuca sativa. Taxonomy (NCBI): domain Eukaryota; kingdom Viridiplantae; phylum Streptophyta; class Magnoliopsida; order Asterales; family Asteraceae; genus Lactuca; species Lactuca sativa. Next base: position 49,094,306 of record NC_056629.2, on the reverse strand, counting down.
GCCTTCATGTCGAGATGCACTTCCATATCTTTGACAATTTTACTAAAAAGGGCACTTACTAGTGTATTATGGGATTTAGGGGCGGTGTATTAGTAGTAAAGATTCTAAGGTTAATGTCTAGAAAGTTTCTACGAAGAGAAGCTAAGGCATGAGCATAATCAGAATCCATACCATATATGTAGCTATCCCGTAAGATGTGGTCTTGCAATACCCGATATTGGGCCCTTAAGGAAACAAAAGTGTATAAGTTAGCCTCTAATACCAAGTATAAACCTAAAACAACCAACCTAATACATAGGATATCAATTCACCACTGTATGTCACCAAAGAAAGGACCACCACAAACTACAATGTCCTTAATCGCCCTGCAAGACCCATTATCAAAGAACGACACCGCCTCTTCCATGTACACGAGTTGGCATGTCCTAAACCCAAAGAAAAGTTCAACAATACTCATACAATACTAAAGTAGAAGGGGATCACTCTAGGGTTCAGACAATTATGGAAGAAGACACATCAAATTCATAGCGTTTTTGGCTCTCTTTATTGCTAAACTTCTAACGAAACTAGCATCTATACTAAGCTGCTAATGAAGCCAGCATCTCTACTAGCATCTCTACTAATAGCCCAAAGAAAAACATATGCTTAAGCTTGGAAACTTAACTCCAACCCTTATTGGTTAAATGTATTCGTCTAAAGTGAGATGATTACATAATTTTTTCTAGATATATTTCAATACACGATGTAAAATATATTATATCCCTGAAACTACACAAGTTTGTTTTTTTTTTCTCATGATAACATATCTCAAATAGCATCGAACTTTGACTCGACCACCATAAATACCCTTTTCACTTTGACAAATCAAATCCAAAAGCATCGCCAAACACAACCATAGTATTCGATGCTTCTTAATTAAATAAGTCAAACCAAAATTGTGTTTGTTAATCTTATTTAACCTTAATTTATTGAGTTTTAATTTTATTTTACTTAAAAAAAGTAAACTCCAAATGATAAAATCGGAGTACGTTGTGTTATAGTTGATGGGTTTTAAGAAAAACATCAATCCCATGGTGTACATGCAAACCCTAATAGCTTTTGGATCTAGTTTTTCTAATGAACATGCAATTGAATATCCAAACCAATAAAACCTAGATCTAACATATAATAAACTGAATTAGGGTTTAGAGAATTACCTCTGATTGTTATATAGCAATAACAATCAATTCCTTGATTTGATTGGCTTCAGAAAGCTTAGTGCGTCAAGTGCTGCACCTCTAATGGAGTCACAAACACCACTAAGAAACTAGATGAAGAAGGAGAAGAGAGGAGGTACCCAAAAACGTCTAGAAACCTTAAGGATTCTGTAACGACCCGTCCCCGGTATGATGATTCCATAGTATTTAATTAGAAGTTTGCAATAGGGACTCGGCGAGTTCATAGCCTGACTCGCCGAGTAGGGACGGGATTTCGAGCACGTGTTAGTCGGCGACTCGGCGAGTCTGCCTGCCTGGAAGAAACCCTAAATCCCCGGGTTGCTCACTATTTAATCCACCTTATAGCCCCAATCTCGCCTCCTTCACCCTCAAAAAGCTGTGAGAAAACCCTAATCCATCCTTGAGTGATCTAAGTGTTCTTGTGTTAAATTTTTGAAGGCTTGAAGAAGGAGAAGAAGAAAGGAGCAAGGAGAAGAGGTGTAGAGCAATGATCCAAGGGCAAATCAGAGTTCTTTGAGGTATTCTTCGGATTCCCTCCTATTTTATGCTTTTAACCTCCATTAGAACTCTTCTAGATCTAATTTGATGCTTCTCTCAAGCCTTATGATTGTATGGATGCCCTATTATGTCGAGATATCCTTAGATCAGTTCATTTAGGAGTTGTAGAGCCCAGATCTATTGCCTTTTTGAAGTTATCTTGCATGAAAACCCTAGACCTAGCCTTTATTATGCTTTTTGAGCCATTTTAGCTTCATGGATGCATATGGGCACGTAAAGATAGAATCTTTACGTGCTAATCGAGTTAAGGGAGTCCAGATCTACTAGTTTTATACACTGGATTCAAGCAGAATCGAGTTTTGAGTTGCTGCATGCAAGCGACTCGGCGAGTCGGAAGAACGACTCGGTGAGTCGAGTCGCGAGTCCCTGTTTTTCCCCTTTTGAGTGATGACGAGTGGAAGCCTGTGAGTAGTAGAGTGGACTCAGTGAGTCGGAGAGCAGACTCAGTAATGGAGGGACTCAGCGAGTTGTTCATCCAACTCGGCTAGTCCAAGGCAATATTCTTAAGCTCAAGAACAACTCGTCGAGTTGTTCATATGACTCGGCGAGTCGGATGAAGATTGTTTGAGTTCTTGGATAGAAAGAGTACTCGTCGAGTCGATGCCATACTCGACGAGTAGCCACGAGTGGGGTTGTGAAATGAGATTAGAGACTCGGCGAGTTGGTGGCCCAACTCGGCGAGTCAGGTCAACTGTGGGTTGACTTTGACCGGGAGAGTTGACTTTGACCAAGGGTAAAAGAGTCATTTTACCCCAGTGCAGTGTTTAGTATTTGATTGAGTGTGTTTATGGCCTTGTAGCCGGGGAGATACCGGAGCAGCAACAGTTAGCTTCCAGAGCCATTCACACAGCAGCCAGTTCACGAGGTGAGTGTTCCTTCCAGTAGTAACGGGTCTAAGGCCACAATGCCGGCCCGTTTAGCTAGCAGTCAGCTTCGAACCTCGGTTCGATGTAGTAGTTAGTATGTTTGATGCCTTCGTGGTTCAGACAGGGTTATGTGTTTATGCTAGATGATACGTTTATGCTATGTTCATTCAGCTTCGGACTTCGATCCGATTTAGGGGACAAGGTCCTAGTCAGCTTCGGACTTCGGTCCGATGTCAGCTTTGGACTCCAGTCCGATGTAGGGGACGTAGGTCCCAGTCAGCTTCGGGCTTCGGTCCGATGTCTCAGTCAGCTTCGGACTTCGGTCCGATGTCCTAGTCAGCTTCGGACTCGGTTCGATGTAGGGGACGAAGGTCCCAGTCAGCTTCGGACTATAGTCCGATGTTTCAGCCAGCTTCTGACTTCGGTCCGATGTAGGGGGCAAGGCCCCGGTTAGCCGGACTTCGGTCTGATGTAGTGGGCAAGGCCCAGTATGTGCTTTATATGTTATTGTGTGGTATGTGGTAGTTTGGGGGAGCTCACTAAGCTTCGTGCTTACAGTTTCAGTTTTGGTTTCAGGTACTTCCGCAAGCAGAGGGAAGGGCTCGGGATGATGGCATCGCGCACACCACAACCACAGTTTTATCCTGGGAGTTGATCAGTTATCTTATATATGTTTTGATACAGTCATGACACCGTTTTCTCATTTGTATTTTAGTATGGTTTTGAGATTTGCAACGCATGGTTTTATTATGATATACTCCGTTTTATGATTATGGTTATATTAAAAATGAAATTTTCGGGCCGTATTTTTGGGTCGTTTCAGATTCAGTTACCCACATTTTTTGGGGCCTAATGGGTTCTTTATATACTTGTGTGGGCTCCTAGGATTTCAGTCAAAACCCTAATGGACAGCTTAAACTCTAAGCAGCCCATGGAACCTTCTAGATAAAGCCATGGACGAAAATATGATGGGCTCCCATCATAATTTCGTTTACCCCTTGTTCCTTTAGCATTCCTTAGCCCAATAACTCAATTATCCAATAATTACAGTCTAGTCCCCTATATTTAATTAATCTCTTTTAGCTACAGAATTAATTATCAATTAATTCTTGGCTAATATTAATTAAACAATATGATTTCTCCTTTAATATATTATTCTCATAATATATTAATAAATCATAATTAAAACTTTCTCTCCTTAATTCATCCTACATATTTCTGTGGTGAAGGCAACCCAAAAGGACCATGCTCATAATCGGGTCAAGTATATACCAAAATAGTTATGGACTTAGACACTAATCCAACAGTCTCCCACTTGGATAAGTCTAATAACTATTTTTCGTATGACTTCAGAACCTGTTCAGCAATCGTAGCTTTCAAAAGCCATTGTCAACTCTGATCTTATCATACGCGTGTCCTTTAGATAAGGGATCATATATTCCTCCATTCTCAAGATATTGTATAGACATAATACATGAATTTTAATCATTTTCTCTATATTGTTTCCCGACTTCCGATTTATGACGACTGACAACAGACTACAATTGAACACATCAACTTAGTCTCGGGGTGGCCAAGCACTTAGGTGTCATCACTAAATCATCCAGAGGCCCAAATATATCGCTTTTATCCCACTTTGGGTAAAAGGAAAGGATAAACTTCGACTCATATGCTTTCTTACATTCACTGATCGAATCACACACAACAATAAGTTTTATAACACCAAGTTACTGGTGCGTTTACTTATAAACAATGTGCAACCGACCAACAAATAACAACTCACACGTCTGGGTTTCAAGAATATACAATATTATCGTCTCACTAATCACTCGTGATAAATCCATGAAGTGATCCAAGTGAGCATGGATTTAATCCAATACTCTAATCTTATCAAAGCACTCGTGTACCCTACAGCAAACTTATGCTATGTCTAAACTCTTCAGACAATCTACAGACTCTTCATGACAGTCTTCCTTCATACTTACCTCCAACGTATGACCGACTATGGAGGTTCGAATAACCCAGTTATTCTGGAAGTCAAAACATGCAAACTGAAACACAACAATAATACTTAATCCTATATGGCCCCAAACTTGTGGGAGTAAGTAAAACACTTTTGTTTAAACACCATATTGATTACTCATTATTCATTGTTTACTGTTTCAGAAAATCAACTTATTACACAAATTATAACAATAGTTGTCCCATGCACAAAGCATGCACACTATATTTCATATGGTCCTTACTTTATGAAATAGATCAATTGAAAACCTTTCCAATGATGCTCATTTCATAATTCCCAATCCTTATCATTAGTGTTAGAACACAAGGTTCTTGCCACTACTAGAATTTGCTAGATTCTAACATTTTATGCAATGATCCTTTCGCAAAGTCATAGCACAAAAGTCACCAAGACCTGGCCAATGAAATTACAAAGTACTCTATCGGAAATTGTTACAAGACAATTCCATAGACGTGAAGTCTCACATTCAAAGTACATTCCTTTAAACATCCTGCTTGCATAAAAGTTTCTAATCTAGACATAGACTCTCAATATCCAACTCCCAATATGTAAACATTTCCATATTTGCCATATGACAACTCATTCTTAATAGAATCTTGCTATTCATAATAATGTCGATATGGTCCATCCAATACCATACTTCCAACTACTCACAAGCAACCAATCCTCAGCGAACTTTGGATCGTCCTTTGATAGTTGTTTAATTATTTTAGTCAAAACCGATTCTAGTCCTTTTTCCCTCTTAATGCGCTAGACATTTGGAAAATTTTAGAATGGTCAAATATTATAGCATTTGCAATCGATACTATACCCGAAGCGTATGGGACACGATGCATAATGTCTTACATAAAGATATGATACTTTATCAATCTTCTGCCATAATATTTTATGTGTCACATTCTCACAATTCCAACTATGAAGAGGGATGCCGTAATCATAATCAAAATTTGAGAACACACTATGTATCCTTTGACTAAATTTATTAAAATTTGTCAATCTAAGCTTTAGATTTTGAAACGAAGTATAATATAGTCTCTCTTAATTATAGCACAACAACTTTTCAAACCATGCAACTTTGCAAATTGAATCTTTGTTTTTCTATAATTAATATTGCTAACTTGAAATACTTGCCATAATAATCATACAAGCATCACACTTATGCTCCAACTATCATGACAATTATTATCATATAAGCATAACACTTATGGTCCCACTAGCTTTGACATGTATTCAGAAAACAGCTGGACTTCCAGAAAACAATGCCTATTGAATTTCTGAAGTTCATATTTCTAATTCCAGATGCTTCGATAAGCCTTTATCTAAGCTTCTTAAACTTATACACCTTTGCCTTAGATAGCTCATATGTATGTCTAAACAATTCAGAACTTATATCAATAAGTCCCAAATGTTAGACTAATTGCCAAATCTCACAATTCGAACTATGGAAAGGGATGCCGTAACCATAATCGAATTTGAGAATACAATTTTCACAATTGATATCTTTTTAAAATCTCTCTTAGTGAAAGCATTTCCTCACAATAATTTTCATGAAGGAGGGAATCTTATGACACTTAGATTTTTATGGTGTATGATTTCCTATCCATGTGAATTTGCCAAAACCAAGTTTGCGACAAATCCAGACTCATATGGATTGAACTTTCTTGATTTCTAGCCTTATGGTAACACGATTGCCCACCATGTCTTCCAAGTAGTTTAGCAAATTATCCTTACATATCAATGTGCTTTCCATCGACCAAGGCGCTTTTATGCATTCAAATGAAGACTTATAGAACTCACATACATAATTAACTCAATTGGAGTGGCACAGAAACAAAATAATGTCAACATAATAGGTTGTAAACCTCAAGTTGTGTGCTAGTGATGATTGATAAGGTTTATTCTTGATTTTCTCTTGAAACCTTTTTCAAGATCATTAAAACTGTCACTGACCTCTTGACATATATGATTCTCTTGTCAGGAAACTTTCCTAGACAAAACAAATATTCAAGAGTTAGTGTAGTTCTTATCAAGACAAAACACTTCACATAATTGGTTCTAGTTGGTCTTTGTCTTATCCAAGACAACACAACTTACCAATTTCAAATGTGCAAGAATAAGAAAATTTTTCCAAATTCCACATTTGTTGAGTGTTATAAACCTACTAAAGACTTGTCACTCAATTCACAATCTTGGAGTATGACTCTAAGATTCGATATTGGAACGAAGTATGATTGACTTCTTGATTTAACCATTTCCACAATTCCCGATTCCTCTTCTTAGACATACAAATGTACTAAGACTCACTTAGAGGACCAATTGAGATATGGTTCTTAATCATTAAGACTTTATCATAAAACACAATAAAAGGTACCCCCTTCTTCTTAGAATAGAGAAACTTTTATCTTTTTGCCTACTTGATTCTTCTTTATTCGTTCTACTATTCATTGAAACTCTTTCAACCAACTCAGAATTACACTTAATCTTATAAGTATAATCATATTTACTAAGATTTAGTAAATCATGACGAATATCTTTATTACTCTTATGGTGGACTTGATCAACATACAACCTAGTGTACTCGATCTCCTAGTCCTTCACTTGACACTTTGTCAAAGAATTAGTCTAATCTACAAATATGAAAGTTTTCATTCATCACGCAACCAAGTTGCATGATTCCAAGTTTCTTTCCAATTGAAACTTGGGCAATGAGAAACTCTCCCTATTTGGTAAATTCTTGACATCTCCACAAATAACATAATTAAAAATCAAATCCATTATTGCTAATAATAGAAACCTTCACACATCAATTTTTCATACACGCCATTGCAAGGATAAAAAAATCAAAATTTATTTTATTGCAGAAAAATTTGTCCTTACAATGCAATTCAATTGAAAAACTATGTTATTACATATTTCTTAGCAATCTATTCTAACTCCAAGTAGTAGCTCAAGAATCTAATCTTCAAGCAATGCGACTGAAATCCATTTCTTCACGATTAGATTCAGCTCACTTTTTCCCTTAAGCTTCCTCTCTTTTCTTCAATCCTACAAAACATCAAAGTGTAATCTTATCACATCATGTATTAAGAATCTAGAATAGGAACTTAAATGAGTTAGTTAATGGATTTTACCTGAAGCATAGCCATACTTCTTGACCCTCCCATCTCTTAGATCTCTCAGGTAGTTTGCGCAGCTTCGTCTCCAATGCTCCTTCTCTTGGCAATAAAAGCAAATGGACTCCTTTGGCACAACACATCGGACAATCACAGACTTAGTTCTTTCTGGACTTCCAATGTTGCCTGTGTCCATTGAAGTTTGGGAGTTTGATTCACCATACAAATTTGCTTGACCAGCACGCCAAATCATTGCTGATTCAGCAGCTATAAGCAAATATGTGAGATCAATGAGGGTCACGTCGTGATCCATAATATAGTACTCTCTAACGAACTCACTATATGATTCAGGAATTGACTAAAGAACTCAGTCAACAGTCAATATTTTTGAGATATCGATGTTGGATTAATGTCTAAGTCCATAACTATATTTGGTATGTACTTGACCCGACCCGGCATGGTCCATTTGGGTTGCACTTCACCGACACAATTTATATGGATAATCTTTTGAGAATAGTATGTTTATGATTAATATTAATATATTATAAGTTCTAATATATTAATATGGAATCATATTATTTAATTAGTATTGACCAAGAATTAATTTATAATTAATTAAGTGATCAAAAGGAACTAATTAAATATGGACTCTTATATATATGGAATGGGCCAAGTTCATTTAGGTTGGGCTAAGCTTTCATGGATAGTCCATGGAGTGTTTAACCCATGGATCCTAGGAAATGAAAGGTCATGGGTATTAGGGTTTAACCCTAATCCTCCATACTATATAAAGATGTCTTTGGTTGGTGAAATTAGCACTAGTGTGGATACACTAAGAAGGGCTAGCCAATTTCACTAGAGAGAACCAAGTAATCATATTCTCTAAAGTCTTCCAAGGTGTTTTGGTGATTTGTGATTCCACTTGAGGCTTCCACACTATTGGGGCTAAGCTCTTAAAGCTTGAAGACATCAAGCTACACTAAAGAGGTATGTATTCTATCTTGTTACATTCATAGTTTTTGTATGCTAGATTAGGATAATACCTTGGATGTTCTTATTTGCATGTATAATAGAGAAAACATAGATCCAAGGTATTTAGGGTTGCATGTACACTTAGGAGTGTTAGAATGCTCAAAACCCAATAGTGGTATCAGAGCCATGGGTTGTTTTCTATTATATTTGATGCAAATGAATTTTTTTTTCCAAGTTGAGGAAAAAAAAACATGAAGTTTGTCAAATTTTAAGATAATTTCTTGTTTTTGTGAAAAACTAATTATTTGTAAAATTTGAATCATTTGCTATATGAGCTGAATTTGGTCAAATTTAGTAAAAGTTAAAACGATATGATTATTTTATTAGTTTTAAAAGGCTGATCTAAAGAGTTTTTTGAAACCTCCATAAGTTATGGATATGAAAAGTTTTTTAAAAAAAAAAATTGATTCAAAGTTTTTTATGGAGTTACAAAACTTGGTCTTAATGTTTTAAAGAATTCCATAACTTGTTCTTAAGATATGGAACATGAAAAGTTTTTTTTGTGTTATCTTGTTTTATGAGTTAATTTAGATTGATGAAAAATATTATTTGTTAGTTGGTTTTAATCCAAATTAATCTAAAAGAAGTTCATAAAATGTGTTTATGTAACTTAAAAGTCACATTTATGAATCTTAAAACTCATAAAGTTGGCAATGGTTACAAAATGAAGAGTCTTGTGTCATTGAATAATTTTTTATGACTCCATAACTTGTCCTCAAGTTATGGAAGTTCAAGAGTCACTTCATTAAAGAAAAATATGTAACCATAATTAAATCCATAAGTTATAAAATAAAGAAAAGTTAGTTCTTTTATTAGTTTAAAGTCTTCCATAACTTGTCCTCAAGTTATGGAACTTGAAGAGTTTTTTAATTAAAACTACTTTAAACACATAAGTTATGGAATTAATTAGTTTTGAATAGTTTCAAAACTTGCCCTCAAGTTTTGGAATTTGAAAAGTTTTCCTTATGAATACTTTAATTCCAAGTTAGCCCTTAGAATTTTAAAAGTTAAAATTCAACCCTTATACTTTATAATATTATAAGTTAATAATATATATATGTATAAGAGTAAAGTCAGTCTTACCGCTAGTACGCCTCATTCACGAAGCCGGTCTATAAGGTGGGTATAAGGTTGTTGCCTATAAAATGGCAACTTAATGGGTGTCCACTCTCACTCACCGCTTGCTTGACCGGTGGAGGGTCGTTAGCCGAACGGGTTTGACAAGACTATAATTCTCCTTCATTAAAAGTATTAATGATAATACTAAGTAACTAAACTCTTAATAATACCCAATCTTAGTTACTTAGGAAAAATGTGAATAAGGTGCTAACCCATGAAATTACACTTTACACTTTGTCTAAGTCGTTAGTGGAGCGTGTGTGGTTAACCGGCACACTAACTTGGACTTAACAAGGTAGGTAAAGGGTGACTTAATATTTATCATAGTATCGATGGAGCGTGTGTGGTTAACCGGCACATCGATTGAGGGGTAATTTATTAAGGGTACCAAGTGATTTGCATGGTTACTTCACACCTTGTTTTGTGATCCTCGGCATCCCAGTCACAAAACCTGAAGGGCACACTCGAGATTGAAACATGCCTTTGAAAAGTTCAATGAATCTCAAAGATCTAGGAGTTTCAAAACCAATTAAAACCTAATAATACATTTCGTTTATCTTGGTGGAAATTGGTGAATCGTCATTCACCTACCTTCAAATATTTTATAGCTTGGATTACGGCATACCTCTTCTAAGTTATAAAACAGTTTGTTGGGTCCTAGCCTTAATATTTCATATTGGGTGTCATATTAAGGACTTTAAATCAACTATCTTGAATATCTCCCAAAAGATGTCTGGTTTAGACACCTATGATCTTCCCAAATCTCTTGAAACAAGGTTTCCTAGTGAAGATGATGTCCCATGGATATCATACTTCTTTCTCCTCCTCCAACCATTCTCCCTAACCCACAAGTTCTTGAAAAGTTTAAGGTCACTCAAGCCCTATTGGCAAGGCAAGGTCAAGGTGTGGTCACATCTTGGAGATGTAGTCACATATTGACAAGCCGGGAGAGTTGGGTGTCAAAGTCTTGAGAAAGTTGGTGGTTCAATCACTTTCTAAGTCACATAGTGAGTTCTTTTGGAACACCTATGAAACAGACTATGACAAGACCCTTAATGATCTTATCTATTTGTTAAGATCAACTTCCTAAAACTTTATGGACATTGACAATGATGACATTGGATATCTAGTAAAGCTCTCTCATCCCGGTGGAAAGGGATCAGCCATAGTCAACTCGGTTGACCAAATGGTAAAGAGAAAAGCTAAGTCTGTGATAGTCACGTGTACCATTATCAAAGGGTTCATATGTTTATATTGCCAAAGGAAGGGGCATTGGTCACGAAGCTGCCAAATTTACCTAAGGATGTTAAAGTCAATAAGTTTGACTCTACTTCAGGTAAAGTCCACTATCTAACTCTGTTAAGTTTCTATTCTGAGACTCTTGATACTTGATGTGACTGGGTCACATGGTGATGTTTTAAGAATCAAAGAAAAAGTGGAGAAACTTAAAGAAAGAATATGCTGAATCTGATCGCGTAGATGGATTTCTATCGCATAGTTTGAAAAATCGGATTCTTGAGCTACTTCTTAGGAGTTATGAGATATTGCTTAAGGAATAGATAACAACAAGTTTTCATATGGATTGTAATGATAAGTTTTTTCCGCAAAGTTTTAAAATAAAAGAAAAAAATTTTGATTTTATTTATTTTAAAATATCCTTACAATGGCATTTGAGGAAAAATTGTTGCTTATATGATTCCATTAAGAGCAAGAGTGGAAATATGAAGTTGATTCTTTCATTTGTGGTAATGTCTATATTTACCAAATAAGGAAAGATTCTCATCACCCAAGTTTCATTTGGACCGGAACTTGGAATCATGCAAGTTGTATAGCATGATGAATGAAAACTTTCAAGTATTGGAAAATTAAGACTAATTACTCGATCACATGGATGTGTGAGTCAAGTAATGGACTAAGGGATCGAGTACATAGTCTTGTGCACTGATTAAGTCCACCACAAAAGATTGATAAGACTATTCGTCATAGTTTACTAAAGCTCAGTAAATATGATTATACTTACAAGCTTAAGTGTAACTCTGAGACATTGGAAAAAGGTCCAAATGTATGGCAGAGCGAATAAGAAGAATCAAATAAGGCAGAAGGATAAAAGTTTCTCAAATCTGAAAAGATGGGAGAGTACTTTAATATCAGTTTTGTGATCATCTTAATGATTAAGAAACCATAGCACAATTAGTTCTCTAAGGAAGTCTTAGTGCATTCTTATGACTAAGAAGAAGGATCTTGAATTGTTGAAAAGATTAAATCAAGAAGATGAGTCATACTTCGTTCCAATACAAGTCTTAGAGTCATACTCCAAGATTGTCATTTGAGTGACATGTCTTAAAGAAGGTTAAAAACACTTGTCAAATGTAAGAGTAAAAGTTTTCTACTCTTGTACATTTGAAATTGGTAAGTTGTGATGTTTTGGATAAAACAAAGACCAACTTAGTCCAAATGTGTGAAGTGTTTGTCTTGATTAGAATCCACACTGTCTCTTGGATGGTTGACAAGGGAGTCTTATAGGTCAAGAGGAAAGTGGGAGTCTTAAAGGTCTTGAAAGTCTCAAGAACTAATCAAGAATAAAACCTGAAGGTCTTCCCTAGCACACGACTTGAGGTTTATAACCTATCGTGTTGATATCTGTGCCCATTCCAGTTAAAGTTGCCATTGCATATGAGTTCTTAGAGTTCTCAATTGGTTACACAACTACTTGGAAGCAATGGCAGGCCCTTGAACTGCCAGGTGGCAAGAAATTAAGATTAAGTTCAGTCCATATGAGTTTGGATTTGTCATTATCCTTGTCTTGTGACTATGATTTTGACAATTCACATGGATAAGAACACATACACCATTAAATCTAAGTGTCATAAGGTTTCTCTCCGATTCATGAAAATGATGGTGAGGAAACACTTTCACTAAGTAGATTTTAGCTAGATAGCAATTGTGATATTTGCATTCTCAAAGTCGTTAGTGGAGCGTGTGTGGTTTACCGGCACACTAACCTGGACTTGTGAGAAGTGGCAAAAAGGTCTAACCATTATGATTACGGCATACCTCTTCATAATTGTTTAGACTCACAAGTGTGCTATCTAAGGGAAGGTGTATGATTTTGATAAAGTCTTATCAAAACAATCTAGCATCAGAAATCTGAACTTTGGTAAGAAAGTCAATGAAGTATTGATTTCTAGAAGTCCAGCTGATTTCTGAGTACATGTCAAAGCTAGTGGGAGCATAAGTGTTATGCTATTAATCATCATGTTAGTGGGAGCATGATAATTATGATAAGTATTGCAAGTTAGCAATGTTAATTATAGAAAACAAAAGTTTCAATTGGGAAAGAGTTGTTTTGCTATAATTAAGGGAGAGGAAATTATACTTCATATCAAATCTATAAGGTTTAGATTTGAGGTTTTAATCATTTAGTCAAGGATATATATATGAATTTCATGTTGGAATGACTCAACATAAGGAAATTCTGTATATGAGTCCATTATTTGCGTTCTAAAATTCGATTATGATTACGGCATCCCTTTTCATAATCTGAATTATGAGAACTTGGCAAATTGAAATGGAAATGTTATAGCAAAAGACTGGTTTAGTCTTTATGTGAGACATCATGAATCGTGTCCCATATGCTTCGGATATAGGATCGATTACATGTGCTATAATCATCCGTTCTAAAATTTTCAAAAATGCCTGGGGCATTAAGAAGGGAAAAGGTTTAGAACTGGATATGACTAAAAGGATTAAACAATTGTCGAGGACAATCTAAGGTTTACCAAAGATTGGTTACTCAAGGACAATTGGAAGTATAGTGATAATTCTGGAAGGACCATATTGACATAATCTGTAAGGAGGCAACTCTTGTTCAGAAGTGATAGTCAAAATGGAATCTGGAAATGTTTCAAAGTTAGAATCGTCAATCTGTGTAAGATTAAGGAAACTTAATGCAAGAAGAATATTTCCAAGGAGTTGATCTCCTTTGGAATACTCTGTAATGATTGTTGCCAAGTCTTTATGACTTTGTGCATAATCATTACGAGAGGATCAATGCATATAAGTTTAGAATCTAACAGATTTCAGTAAATGGCATGAATTTGGAATTCCTGCATTTGCGGTAAGGATTTGGGAGTGTGAAAAGAGAATCATTGAAGTTATGTTCAATGGATCTAGTTCACAAAGTAAAGATCATAGACAAACATAGTATGCATACTTGGTGTATGGCATGACTAGTGTTTAAGAAAACATAGTGTACATGCTTGGAGCATGGGACAACTATTGTTTTAAATTCAAGAATAAAGTTGATAGCTGAAACAGTATACAATGAATAATGTGTAATCATATGGTGATAAATAAAAGGTGTTTTATTTATGTTCAAAGGGTTGATACCATATTGGATTCTATTATTATTGTGTTTCACTTTGCATGTTTTGACTTCCCGAATAAACTGGGTTATTCTTCCGGAATGACTAAGTTATTCAAACCATCCACAGTCGGTCATATTTTGGAAGTAGATATGAATTAAGACTGTCATGATGGGTTGTAGAGGTCTAAGGTGTTGGACAAGGCTACAACAATCATGAGTGCTCATAAGTTCTGAGTATTGGATTCAACCCGCGCTCATTGGAATCACTTCATGGATTTTATCATGAGTGATCATGAGATGATAATATCTTATATTCTTCAAACCTAGAGATATGAGTTGTTACTATGAGTTGATAGTACATTGATTGCACGAAAACGCATTTGGTAACTCGGTGCTATAAAACGTGCCTTTGTGTATGATTCAACAAGTAGTAGAACAAGCCATATGAGTCGAAGTTTATCCGTTCCTTTTACCTTCGGGATAAAAGCGATATCTGTGGGCCCCTCGATGATTTGATGATGACAAATGGAAGTGCTCGGCCGGGCCAGGACTGATTTGATTTGTTCAATTAGTCAGTCGTCATAAATCGGAAATCGGGAAACAACAAATGGACAGAGAGAATGATTCGAATCCATGTCTCAGTCCATATGATATCTAGAATGGAGGAATATATGATCCCTTATCTAATGGACAAGTTCATTGACAAGATCAGAGTTCGACAGCAGCTTTAAGAGCTACGATTGCCAGTTAGGTTTGAAGTCATACGCAATAATAGTTTTAGACTTATCCAAGTGGGAGACTGTTGGATTAATGTCTAAGTCCATAACTATATTTGGTATGTACTTGACCCGACCCGGCATGGTCCATTTGGGTTGCACTTCACCGACACAATTTATATGGATAATCTTTTGAGAATAGTATGTTTATGATTAATATTAATATATTATAAGTTCTAATATATTAATATGGAATCATATTATTTAATTAGTATTGACCAAGAATTAATTTATAATTAATTAAGTGATCAAAAGGAACTAATTAAATATGGACTCTTATATATATGGAATGGGCCAAGTTCATTTAGGTTGGGCTAAGCTTTCATGGATAGTCCATGGAGTGTTTAACCCATGGATCCTAGGAAATGAAAGGTCATGGGTATTAGGGTTTAACCCTAATCCTCCATACTATATAAAGATGTCTTTGGTTGGTGAAATTAGCACTAGTGTGGATACACTAAGAAGGGCTAGCCAATTTCACTAGAGAGAACCAAGTAATCATATTCTCTAAAGTCTTCCAAGGTGTTTTGGTGATTTGTGATTCCACTTGAGGCTTCCACACTATTGGGGCTAAGCTCTTAAAGCTTGAAGACATCAAGCTACACTAAAGAGGTATGTATTCTATCTTGTTACATTCATAGTTTTTGTATGCTAGATTAGGATAATACCTTGGATGTTCTTATTTGCATGTATAATAGAGAAAACATAGATCCAAGGTATTTAGGGTTGCATGTACACTTAGGAGTGTTAGAATGCTCAAAACCCAACAATCGACACCCAACATCCTTAACCTATCAATGTGCGACTTCATCTCTAAGACGTGTGCACACACAGACTTTCCGTCTTCATGCTTAAATGTCAATAAGGCTGGAGTGAGCTTAAACTTTTCAAGCGTTTGAACTAGTGGGGTAAGGAGAACAATTGGAGGAGGTGGAGGGAGTGAAGCATGATCTCTTGATCCTCAATCATATCGTGGAATATCATCTTCATGTGGAAAGCTTGTTCCACGGGATTTGGGAAGACCATAGTTGTCATACTTTGACATCTACAAAAGGGAGAAAATTCAAGTTAGTTGATTGGTTGAGTCCTTAATAAATCACCCAAATGAGATATTAAGGCTAGGACCCAACACAATATTCCATAACTTAGGAGAGGGATGTCGTAACCCAATTGCAGAACATTTGAAGATAACTGAATGACGATTCACTAATTTCCACCATGAAAAACGAAAAGGAAGTTTAAGTTTTAAATGAATTGAAACTCCTAGATCATTTGAGATTCATTGAACTTTTCAATGGCATGTTTAATCTCGATTATGCCCTACAATTTGTGACTGGGATGCCGAGGATCATAAACAAGGTGTGAATAACCATACAAATCACGTGGTGCACCCAATGCTACTATCACCTAATCAATATGTTGGTTAGCCACACACACTCCATTGATCTATGATAAGCATCGAGCCACCCTTCGCCACCAATGTCATCCCCAAATTAGTGTGCCGGTTAACCACACACGCTCCACTAACGTTTGACAAGGGTACGAAGTGTAATTCCATGGGTTAGCATACAATTTCACATTTTATTCTAAAGTAACTATGATTTGGGAATTTGTATAAGCATTTAGTTACTTTGTAGTTCATTATACTTATAATGGAAGGTTTCTGTCCTATCCTACCCGTTCGTCTAACGACCCTCTACTAGTCAAGAGTGCAGTGGGTAAGAGTGAATACCCATTCAATCACCATTTTATAGGCAATTTCCTTAAACACCCCTTATAGATCAGCTTCGTGAATGAGACCTACTAATGGTAAGACTGACTCTTACTCATATATATAATATTAGACTTTTAATGTTACATATATATATAGTATAGGGTGTATTTTACACTTTTAAAATACTAAGTGGTCTAATTTAGCAAATTATACTTTTAATTTATTTAATGTAAACCAAAACATTATGAGTTTATTAAATCTCTTTTAATTATACACTTTAATTAATTAATAAAACCATAAGGGTAATTTGAACCTTTTCAAAATACTAGGGTTTTAGAATTTAACATTTCAAAATTAAACTTTTAATCAACTTTTAAATTCCAAAACTTGAGGGCAAGTCTTGAAACATTTCAAAACATTGGAGTTTAGAATTTAAATATTTCAATATTAAACTTTTAATCAAAATTTTAAATTCCAAAACCTGAGGGCAAGTTTTGAAACTTTTCAAAACTATCTAGATCAAATTACAAATAATTAAATTAATCAAATAATTTGAATGATCTAAATTTGACCTAATTTAATTTCTTACAAGATAATTCAAAACAAATAATTCAAATAATTAGGGTTTATCAAATAAGGCAATAATTATCTAATTAAATGACAATTATCTCTAAAGGATAATCATAACAAATTAATAAAATTCGGATTTTATCAATCAAAAACAATTTTGGTAATTATCTAAGCTCAAAATAGGTTAAAATCCCGAGTTTTCTGCCATCTGCCCCGACACCACCTCGTGCTGATTTTACAACCTCGTGAAGGACCACCACCTCGTGGTGATCAGGCAGAAGCAAAAAAACAAAAAAAAATTGCTTTGAAAACATAAATTTTGAATCAAATACATTAGAAAATCATCATAGGCTCTGATATCACTGATGAGTTTTAAGCAAAACATCAATCCTATGGTGTACATGCAAACCTTAATAGCTTTTGGATCTAGTTTGTCTAATGAACATGAAATTGAATATCCAAAGCTATAAACCCTAGATCTAACATATAATAAACTGAATTAGGGTTTAGAGAATTACCTTTCATTGTTATATAACAATAACAATCAATTCGTTGCTTTGATTGGCTTCAGAAAGCTTAGTGCCTCAAGTGCTACACCTCTAATGGAGTCACAAACACCACTTAGCAACTAGATGAAGAAGGAGAAGAAAGGAGGCACCCAAAAACGTCTAGAAACCCTAAGGATCCAGTTACCCACGTTTTTGGGGCCTAAGGGGTTCTTTATATACTTGTGTGGGCTGCTAGGGTTTCAATCAAAACCCTAATGGACAGCTTAAACTCTAAGCAGCCGATGGAACCTTCTGGATAAGGCCATGGACGAAAATATGATGAGCTGCCATCATAATTTTGTTCACCCCTTGTTCCTTTAGCATTCCTTAGCCCAATAACTCAATTATCCAATAATTGCAGTCTAGTCCCCTATATTTAATTAATCTCTTTTAGCTACAAAATTAATTATCAATTAATTCTTGGCTAATATTAATTAAACAATATGATTTCTCATTTAATATATTATTCTCATAATATATTAGTAAATCATAATTAAACCTTTCTCTCCTTAATTCATCCTACATATTGCTATGGTGAAGGCAACCCAAAAGAACCATACTCATAATCGGGTCAAGTATATACCAAAATAGTTATGGACTTAGACACTAATCCAACAATAGTTTCCCATTCTTGCTGTCTTTCTCTCTGTCCAGTTAATCCATCATCTCTCTCTCTTTCTTTCTTTCTTTCTTTCTCTCTCTATCTCTCTCTCTCTCTCTCTCTCCCCTCTCTCTCTCTCTCTCTTCATGTTATATGTTTTTGGGGTTTTGTTGCTTTGGATGAGATTTTGTTACTTACAAATGGACAAACCAAATCAGATCTGGAAACTCTAGAGGGTTCAAATTTATGAATATAGTTTTGAATATTAGGTGTGGTGATGGGTAAACACCTTTTCATTTTGATACACCTCAGATGGAAAAGTGTAAAGTCATAATATTTGGTTTTTTTTGCAACACAAAAAACATTTTGTCCCTATTTGTTTAGTAAGATATTGGTTTTTAAAGTTGCAAATGCAGTCGAGTAGTTCAATCTTTATTTTTAATTTACATGTGTTGCTAAATAAAAAAAAGTTATTAGCATAATAAAGGAAAAATCATGATTGGTCACACTTTTTCTTACAACATATTAACCAGTATATTGAGCTCCTCATTACCCAACTCAAGATCAATCAAAGGCCGGTAAATTCACATTTATTTCCTCTTGTTGCACTTTCCTCAATTTTATTTCCTCTTTTGTTATGAAAGTTGTTATGTTGAGTTTGTAAAAACATTTCCTCTTGTTCATATTTTTCATATTTAGGTTGTTTAACTCAATTGTCTAACTGCTAAACTCATAAAAATAATAATATAATATTCATTTTCTTTTCTCTAATTAAGACACTTTATGACCACTCCATAAATTATATGAAAAAGTTATAACTATAGAAAAGAACTGTTATGAATTGAATTTTCTATCATTTCCCACCATCTTTTAAGTATTTTTTTTTAAAAAGTGAAATGCTATTATAAAAACAACATACATTTCTTGATTACTTTCTTATATCATTATACTTTGAGTTCTTATTAAAAAACGATGTTTTGAATTTTTTATTTATAAATTTGCAATGTTGTCCCTTGGATTTGCTTTGGTTGATCGCTGATACATTTACGAAATACCATGCCTCTAAAACTATTTTCCTCTAAAAATAAAATTTCCAGAAATATTATTAGCATCTAACACGGACAAAGGGCTAGTGTATGTGTGTGAGAGTGTGTGTGTATATATATATATATATATATATATATATATATATATATATATATATATATATATATATATATATATATATATATATATATATATATATATATATATATATGGTTAGATTCATATGAGACGGCTTAATTTTGTGAGACCGTGAGACGCAATCCTAACCATTTATTTAGTAGATAAAAAAATATTTTTAAAATGCAAAATAATTTAAAATTTTCAGAAAAAAAAAATTCAAATATTATTTTTGGAATTTATATTTTTCCAAAAAAAATACCAAAAAAAAATAATAAATAAATAAATAAAATACATTTTTTTTTACATATTCTAGTAGAATATTAGAATATTCTACATATCTAACAAATCTAATAGAATATTCTAACATTCTAAAAATCACATTAAAATATTTACAGTATAATATTCTATGAGAATATTTCACATATTTTAAAAAACGATAATTTTTATTATTTTTTTTATAATTTTAGATAACTAAAGTTCAGAAAAAAAATAATTAAAAAAAAAAGATTTTTTGTATTCTTCTTTCTCTTTTATATTTTAAAATTTGGTCTTATCACGGTCTCACAAAATTAACATTGTCTCAAATAATATATATATATATATATATATATATATATATATTA